>NW_006399953.1:3746696-3761236 GCF_000299155.1 Elephantulus edwardii
CCAGATTTCTTGTCACAACTTGGTGAGCACATCTAGGGCAGCATCTGTTAATTGAAATACATCATTTGGTATACCATCAATTCCTGGAGCCTTATTTTTTGTCAATTCTTTCAAAGCAGATTGAACTTTTCCCTTTATCACCATAGGCTCTTGCTCATATATTGTTTCATGAAATTCTTTTGTGTCTGCCAATTCCATTCAGTAAAATGACTCTTTATACTTTTCCCATCTTATTTTACTTCAGTTAAATTATTATAGCACAAGACTTACAATAATAAATTGTAATAGCATATTTCAAAATGACAGATGGAATATAAAATATTTTACTAAACAGTTATGTAAAAATGGTGCAACCACTATGAAAAATAGTTTGGCATGTCCTTACAAAATTGAGAATAGAAGTACCCTTTGATCTAGAAATCCCATTACTGGATATATATCCAAAGGAAATATGAAATGCAATACAAACTGACAAGCTCACACACATATTTATTACAGCATTATATACAGTAACACAGAGTTGGAAACAACTCAAGTGTCCATTAACAGACAAATGTACTGTATTGCCAACATAGATGAATCCAGACCAAATTATACTAAATTGCATAAGCCAGTCATAAAAGGACAGATATGGCTGCTTTATTTACCTTCGAGTTGCATAGTGACCCTATGCACAAGAGATCTGGACCCTCTTCTTTTCTGATCCAATCTCATTGTCTCCCTATCCCCAGTTACTGGATCAATCCATCTCATCCAGAATCTTCCAATCCTGTTCTGTTTTTCCACCCTTCCAAGAATGACGTGTTTTTTTTTCCTAAGGCTGGTCCCTCCTGGCACCATGTCTAAAGTATGTGACACATAATTTCAAAATCCTTACCTCCAAAGAGCAACTTGATTTAACTTTCTCCAGGGCAGACTTGTCTGTTTTCTTAGCAGTCCATGGTATATTCAATAATCTTCTCTAGCACCACAACTCAAAGCAATAGTTTACCTTGTCTTCTCCAGCTGCCCTTTGAAATCTTATGTTCAACACCTCTCTTCTTTTTGCTTTGATTTCTGAAATCCTAGTGTAATTTTCAAATTATCTTCTAGTGTCAATTTAGGTAGGGGTTTGTTGTTTTGTTTTGTTTTGTTTTATTCTCCTCTACATCAGAGAGCTGAACAATGACTAGGGAGGACAGAAGGAGAATTGATGCCTTTGAGCTGTGGTGCTGGAGAAGAGTATTGAATGTACCATGGACTGCCAAGAAAACAAACAGATTCATCCTAGAGAGGGTTAAACCAGGCTACTCCTTGGAGGCAAAGATTCTGGGGCTTCGTCTCACATACTTTGGACATGTTGCAAGGAGGAACAGGTCCTTGGACAGGGACATCATGCTTGGGGGGGTGGAGGGATGGTGCAAGAGGGGAAGACCCTCTATGAGATGGATTGATTCAGTGACTGGGGTAATCAGGGTGGGTGTGTCAGAGGCAGTGCAATTGGCACAGGATAGAGCAGGGTTTAGGGCTGCTGTACATAGGGTCGCTATGAGTCACAAATGACTTGACAGCATATAACAACCACCACCACAACAGAAACTCTATGAACTTTGATAAATGTCAATGGTTATAGAAATGCTTTAGGCCTTTTGTACAATCAACAACAACAACAGCAGCAGTGCAATTTTCAAATTCTCCTCTAATGTCAATTTAGGTGAGGTATTTTTTGTTTTTTTCTGCTTTGCTTTTTCTCCTTTACCTTTGTAATGACCTTTTGCTTTCTTTATGGATGATATCCTTGATGGATGAGGTTCTTGGGCCCCTAAAGATTGTTTGATAGTTTGCTAATA
The DNA here is from genome assembly GCF_000299155.1 of Elephantulus edwardii. Taxonomy (NCBI): domain Eukaryota; kingdom Metazoa; phylum Chordata; class Mammalia; order Macroscelidea; family Macroscelididae; genus Elephantulus; species Elephantulus edwardii. The sequence goes on from NW_006399953.1 coordinate 3,748,526, forward strand.
ATGTAAATAAGGCTCCTGACTCTCCTAGGGGTTGTCGTTATGTGCTGTTGAGTCAGAATTGGCTCAAAGCTGACTCTCTCACTGGTTTTCATAACCTGTAAATCCCTGGGGAGGAGATTGCCCCTCTTTTACCTGTGGTGCAGCTGATGTATTTGAACTGTATGCCTTTAAGTTGGCAACTCAACCCTTTACCCACAAGACCACCAGAGTTTCATATCATGTTCAAGGGGTCAGGCTATATTAATAAGGTGTATGGACCTCTAACCAGGGCGTTGGTTCATTTTTCCATCTTTTCTCATGCAATTAATACTCTCTGAAAACCTACTGGAGAGCCAGGTATGAATTGTTTCCTATTTGATTGCATGTAGAAACAACAACATTTTCCCCGTAGAGTGTCTTTGATCTCAGTAATGGATTATTGAAAGTAGATTGTGCTATGAAACAGAGCGTGGCTGTCAGAACTGGTAAAACTACTGGAGGGTGGAGGCCTGCCTGACATCATCGGTGTCATCCTTGGAGAATCGATGCTGATAATGAGCTTATTTTCCTTTTACTTATGAAATTAGAGGACATCAGATATCCCACCACACCATAGTGCAATGAATGTGTGTATGAGAGCTTGGAATATGTTAAGTCCATTAAAGAGATTATGCATTAATGAGAAAAGAATGGATTAGTCTATTAATAATAAGGAGATAATATTTCTGTATGGGGAGAGAGTAAATTGTCCCTTGTAAGAACATACGCACACATATAAAACTCCATGTGGAACAAAGGCTGAGTATTAAAAATAAATAAGCAAATGAAGGATTAAAAAAAAAAAACAACAACAACACACAACCAAACAAACCTTTGACATTTTCAGAACATCTTTATTTTCAGGACAAGCTCAAGACTATATTGAGAGCAGGTCTTACTGGTGCTTTGGGTTTTGAAAAGAAAAACTTTGGTGGTGTGATAGTTAAACTCATGGCTACTAAGCCAAAGCTCAGATGTTCTAGCCAGTAACATCTGTGAGAGAGAAGACTTGGAGACTTGCTCCTGCAAGGCTTACAACTTTGTTTTACAGATTCCAGTTTTCTCTGTTTCTATTACACAGAATGGACCCAGTGGCTCACAACAATAATGAGACCAGGTTCAGGATACTAGGTTAGAGCAGGAAGAAACATCTAAGACAACAAAGTTTAACAGCTCCAGACAAATGGTTTCTGTCAGCGCTTCACAGAAATGATTTCTTCACTAACCAATTTACTATTCCGTGAGGAATAACTAAGAAGGTAGCTGAGAGATTGTGCTATGTTTTAGAGGCTTTAGAGGAAGTAGTGACTTGGTTTCACTTCCAGATAAGACACAGACATTTGCTCCCTTTGGACAGAATTGGCAATAGAGAGTTCGAGGTAATTGTGTTAGTGTTTCAGTTGACTGTTGAGTCTGAAATTCAATCAGGTCAGCATCTAGTTCCTGGAGCTTTGCTGGCATATTTAGCCTTCTAGTTCCAGGTGGAAATGAGGTCATTTACTAAGCAGAATTTGAGTGAAGGCTGGAGGCATGATGGAAACTATCCATTTTCTCTCCTTCTTTCAGATTTCTGAGAATGATGTTGATCCCAAGCAGTGCGCCCAAGGGAACATGAATTACTAGTGAATTACCAATCAAGGTGAAGACAGAGAAAATGTCAGGTAAATGTTATCTGTGTGTTGTTTACTTAGATATTTCCCTGAGGGAAGAGAGCTAAATCATTGCAGTTGAGTGAATGGTTTTGCAAGTCTGTAATTCCTCTCTGCTGACAACTGTCATCGTAACCTTGTATTTGACATTTAAAAAGCACAGCTGGGTAAACACAGTGAAGGCTCTAGAATGAGTTGTGTTGCTCTGGCATTACTTGATGCCTTACCCAAATTAATCATTAAAGTACATTCTCTTTCCTTTCTGCTCTGATTCAATATTTTTCCCAATTTGTGATTTTTTTTTTCTGTGCTTTCCCACTAATGTCTTATATTGTTCTTTTAAAAGACATGATAGCTCACAATAGGTGTTTTTTTTGAAAGAGGATTACTCAGTCTTTTCTTCTTGGTATCACTTCGAGTGGTAGTGGCATCCACTTCCTAAACAACATGCCTTCAGAAACTCTATGAACTTTGATAAATGTCAATAGCTGTAGAGAGGCTTCAGGTCTTTTGTTCATAGGCTCATTATTAGTCGTGTTCTACTTGAAGTCAATCAACAACAACAACAACAATTTAAAAAAATATGCTGACATCTGACTTATACTATAAAAAAAAATAATCTGTAGGACAACTTCCTAAACAGAAAATCAATGATTAAAAAGAAATTTTGAAAGACAGAACAAAACATCTGAAAGAATACAGATTTAACTTAATACAATAGACTATCTTTCTCTTAAGTTTTCTGCTTTATGCGTGATCTTTAAGACAAAATTTATAATGTCATCTGCTATGGTCCTAAACGTATGGGGATAGAATACTTTACATATTATATGACAAAGGGGAACGTTAAAAAGACTTGAAGGGGAGTACTAATTCTACACTTAACTAATAAGACATCAAAATCAGTAAAATATGACACAAATATATGTATGCCTAAAATGCCACATAAATCCATTCACCAATGTAAATTTTCTGGGTCAGATACTATAGTATAATTTGTTAAAGTCTATTCACTAAGCTCTGGTAGCCTTGTGGGTAAGGAGTTATGCTGCCAAAACTGGTTTAAATTCACCAGCTACTCCAAAAGAGAAGGACAGACATTCTCCTCTTGAGTTCTTTACTACTTCTAAAAATCTGGTGGAGGGTCAATTACGAATAAGTTCCAACTCCACAATAGCAACATATTCATTGAAAAAGAAGTTTCCTGCTATATGTAACTTCTTTGTATTCTGTATTTCAAATGAAAAGTTAAAAAGACAAACATTTATCAAACATTTTCATTTTTACTTTTAACTTAATTTCTAATTATAAAGTATAATGTGAAACCTATACTTGGACCAAGAGGCAGTAGTCAGAACAGAGCAGGGCAACACTGCATGGTTCAAAATTGGGAATGGTGCATGCCAGGGATGTGTCCTGTCTCCATACCTTTTCAACCTGTATGTAGAGCAGATTATCCGAGAGGCTGGGCTCTATGAGGAGAAGCGTGGCATTAGGATTGGTGGACGATCTATCAACAATCTGCGTTATGCAGATGACACAACCCTGCTCGCTGAAACTGAGGAGGACCTCACGTACTTACTGCAGAGGGTCAAGGACTGAAGCCTTCAATATGGACTGAGGCTCAATGTCAAGAAGACAAAGATTCTCACCACTGGACCAATCAGTAGCATCAGGATGGATGGTGAAGAGATTGAGATTGTTCACAGTTTCAGTTTGCTCTGCTCCATGGTCAACGCTCTTGGCACCAGTAGCCAGGAAATAAAAAAATGTATTGCGATGGGAAAGTCTGCTGTTAGGGACCTCTCTACAGTACTCAAAAGCAATGGTGTCTCTCTGAAGACTAAGGTGCGCCTGATACAGGCCATGGTTTTTGCAATCACTTGTTATGCATCAGAGTTAGACAATGCCTAGGGAGGATAGAAGGAGAATTGACGCCTTTGAGCTGTGGAGCTGGAGAAGAGTACTGAATGTACCATGGACTGCCAAGAAAACAAATAGATTCATCCTGGAGAGGGTTAAACCAGGCTGCTCCTTGGAGGCAAGGATTCTGGGGCTTCGTCTGACATACTTTGGACATGTTGTAAGGACAGACAGGTCTTTAGAGAGGGACATCATGCTGGGTAGAGTAGAGGGACAGCGTAGGAGGGGAAGACCCTCTATGAGGTGGATTGATTCAGTGACTGGGGTAATCAGGATGGATGTGTCAGAGACAGTGAGATTGGCACAGGATAGAGCAGGGTTTAGGGCTGTTGTACATAGGGTGGCTATGAGTCGCAAACGACTCGACGGCACATAACAACAACAACATAATATTATAAAACAGGGCTGCATAAAAAGTATTTCAAGACTATGTTCTTTTAAAAGTATTTCACAGACACACTTCAAAGACATAATTAATCAATAATCATTTCCTAGGGGAAGTCTGAAAAATGAATGGTTAATAAAATCTATGTTTTAAAGTTATTGAATCTGTGAGGATATCTGTTACTGAAGCTGGAGTTACTTATAGAACTAATGCACAAAATTCTTTCAAAGAAATCGGAAAAATTCCACAAACATATCTCTGAATCAAACAGTAATCTTCTGGAATATTATCTTGAGCAAGAGCCAGCAAACTGTGGCTCACTGGTAAAATTTGTTTATAGTCATAAATACTTAATTTATTCATTTTGTTTTTGTCCTTCTTATAATTATTTTTCACTTCATTTTAGAATTCAATATTTACACCAGAAGCTATATGACACACAAAACTAAACTCTACTCGGTGACCCTTGATAGAATAAAGTTTGCCAATTCCTGATCTAGCGCAAAATATGAATTTTGGTACCATTCTCCGAGCATAGGGAGCTCTGATGGCCTAGTGGCAAAAAGCTGTGCTGCAATTCCAAAGGCAAGTGATTTGAGGACACCAGATACTTTGTGGGAGAAGTATGAGCAATCTCCTCCCCCACGCATGATTAACTAATCCTGAAAACCCACTGGAGGGTCTGCTATGGATTTTTTCTGACTCTCTGGTAAAAACAACAACTCCAACTCCAAGCATAGAGCCTGTGCTGACAGCCTTTGAAAATATTTTATCAGTTAGTGTCCCCCTTAACTAAAGTTCAAGATATTTTATTGAGAAGCTGACAAAAAGGGGATTGTCTCTTACTATTTGGTGGCATTGAAAAATCCAAATCAATTTAACAAAAGGGAGCTAGAACTCTCCCCCCCCCCCACTTACTGAATTGCATGTCAGTCACTTGGTTTTCCCATTGCAAGGACTATAGTGCATTGCCTGCTCTAGTTTGTCCTCACCAGCTGTCAGCACTACCTGAACCAATTGTTATTGTGGCTGTCAGAGCTGACATTCGAAATCAACAACAGGACAGAATTAACTCCCCAAGTGTCTTTCCTGTTGCTGAAGCATATGCAGGAGATGCTTTTATTTAGCTTCATGACATTTGCCACCCAAGAACTGACAAAACATCATGTCTAAACAAATGTTGATTGCACAGATTCATCTTCCATGATAATGAATGCTAAATACATATAGGTTATTATACAACAATCTCTAAACTACATAGAGTGGCTTTGCTTACTGGAATTATCTTAGGAAAGAATGTTTTAATTTTGTAACCTGACACTTTAGTAAAAAGAAGACATGGTAAATGTGGTTAACAGAGCTTCCTCAACATTCTTATTGTTCTTGAAATGAGCATTACCTTTGTAAAAACTCCCTGAGTTTTTTAAAAAAATATTTTCTTAGTTAACAAATCATGGCTCAATTAACACATCACTTCAGTTTCTAGAGATATAAGTTTTATAAACATTTTTAGTAAAGCAGGTACAACCATAAAAACCTGTTTTTATGTAAATTAAATAATTTATAATCTCTGTCTCAGAATCAGCTGGATATGGTGTAGAGACAGAAAGCAGGAACGAAAGGATTACAAGAAACTGAATGATTGGGATCTCTTCCAGGATATAAGCCAAAGGGGATTGTCTCCTAAGATCTTCCTTATCATTGTGGAAAGATACAAAGGAGACAATAGTAAATCTGGAGGTGTTAAACTAGCCAGAACTATATAGAATTATGTATAAAATAACGCCTTCCACTATTGAGGCCAACATCTTTCCCTTAAGAGGTTAAAGAGATATGCTTGGAAAGGTGGAAGGTCAGACAAAAAGTAAAAGACATTTAGTGAAATGGGGTGACACAATGACTGCAGCAATGATCTTAAGTGTATCAGTGATAATAAGGAAGGTACAGGATAGAGCAGGATTCAAATAGGTTGTTCATAGAGTCATTATGAGTTGTTCTTGACTCTATGGCACCCCAAAACAATTGGTTGTCATGTTATATTATAGAAGAAATGAATAGAACATTGTCAAGAATGAGTGTAAAAATCTGGATATAGAATGTAACACATTTTTTAGGCAAATTGTGATGCACAGTAATTGCTATTTTGAATAGATTGTTTCCTAGGTTGTTAAATCTTTAGGATATTATCTAACCTTCCTCCCCCGCCCCCACTGGAGCAGCTGATGAGTTCAAATTGCCAGCCTCTTACTGAGCAGCCCAATACATTGCACACTAAACAACTAGGGCATAGAGGGAGCAAAGAATTGCGCCAAAGAAACATCTTCACTTACTGATGTAGCAGGACGCTATATAAGGAAAATAGAACACAGAATATATAAAATACGAACCTAGGAAAATTGGAAATCATCATAAGTGAAATGAAGACACCGTCAGCATTTTGTGAGGTTTTTCCTTTCACTGCTCATAGTCAAAAGGTAGATGATTTCAGAAATAGGAAATAATTAGCAAATTTATATTCCATTTTTGTTTGTATTTCAGATTTAAAAGCTAGCAATAAGTTTTTAGCACAAATCTAGTTTTAAACAGATGCTGAATCAAGAATAAAAAACAGCAGTTTGATAATAAATTACGTGAAATTTAAGAAAACATTTTGTCTTATATATAATTGAGAATGTTCTTTAAAGTGCTAAAGAGCAAGGATGTTAGTTTAATGACTAAGATGTGTTTGATCTAAGCCAAATTATTTTCAATTACTCTCTATACATCTGAAAATTTTATTTGGACAATGAATGAGTGAACAAGAAAAAGATTAAATGAAACACTCACAAACTGATATTCCAGGCACTGGTGAACTGAAATGGACTAATACAAATTTATGAATGGTAATTCAAAGTAATTTTATAATATTCATAATTAAAAGGAACATTTCAAGATCTATATTGAAGTACAGTGCTTTTGATGATAAAACTCAGGAAGACTTGCTAATATAATTATTCAAATTATGCACTCACCACTAAAGCTACAGATATAAAGAGGGAATTTCTATTAATGTTGACACTCTGAAATGGATCAAATATGCAATCAAGATGCATTAATCTGGTGACTGGAATGCCAAGGTTGGGAACAAAAGGCTAAGTTAGAAACTATGTTTTTATTGATAAAACTGAGGCCAGAGATCACATAATAGAACGTTGTGCTACCAGTGACTTTTTGTTTGGTTGTTGCTATGTGCCATTGAGTCAGAACCCACTATACATAGTTGATTCTCCAACTTTTGAGTTGGCTTTTGAGAACTCTATACTACATGAGAGAAAGCAACTCATCTTTCTTCTGTGGAGCACCTTGTACATTCAAATTATCTGTATTTGGGTTGACAACGCAAATTTTTTATTGCCAATAACTTGTTTGTTGCAAATGTCCTTTAAGTAAAACATAAATAGAGACTATACATGGGCCACACCAGATAGAATACACAGGCATCAAGTCTACTTCAATGATGGAAAGAGACAGTGAGGAAAATTCAGTCTTATCAGTTATAACAAGAGCAGAAATCCACTGTGGAGGAGAACATCATTTTCTCATATTCATGTTCAGATTGAAACTGAAGAAAATGAAAACAAGTTCATGAGAGCTAAAATACAAACTTGAATCTATCTAAATTGAATTTAGAGACTGTTTAGAGAATTGTAGTGCACTCAACACTAATTACAAAAGACCACATGCTTTTAATGTACCTTAATTATTTATTCTATTTGTTAATTCAGTGGTTAACCTTCATACTGGTCAGCGATAAGTTTCATTCTCATTCTGTATATTACTATCCAAACTAGCTGTTAGAAAATACAAAATTAACATGATGGGGATCTGTTGAAGGTCCATTGTTCAATCTCTAGGTTTATAGGAATTTAATATCCAGTTTGGGTGTATGACTTTGGACATGTTATTTAATTTCCTCTAAACAGCAATAATTTAATTATATATGAAAAGGTATGATTTACAGAATAAAGATACTCAAAGATGTTTATGTCCTAATTTATACAAACTAAATATATTCGTTTGCATGACAAAAGGAAATTTGTAGATATAAAAATCTGGTGACGGCAAGATTTCTGGAATTATCTGCATTCCACTCTAATTACTTTTTATGAGGACACTTAGTGAAAGAAATGCAATGTTAAGAAAGATGAGAAGGTGTATGAATACAGTCACCAGTAAGATATGCTAGCAGCCTCCTGAACCTGGAAAAACAAGGACATATTCTTCCCTCGACACTCCATAAGGATCCATCTCAAGTGACACCATGAATTTACCCTGGTGAGACTGAATTTAAACTTATTACTAATAGAACAATAAAATAATGATTTCTGTTGCTTTAACTCAGTATTTTATTTCATTGTAATTTGTTATACTAGGAAATAGAAAACTAATATAGAAGAGGATACTGATATTCAAGATTGGTACTTTGATTAAATATCCTAATTTGCATATGAATTAGTTGGCATATTGTTGTTGTTGTTGTTGTTGTGTGTCCACAATTTGAAAGAGACTCATAACTGACCCTCCAGAGGATTTTCAGAGGCTGTAAATAGCACAGCTTGGAAGAGTTGCTCATCTTTCTTTTGAAAAAAGAAAGCTAGAGGACTGGGATCATGTGCTTTTGATTGGCAGCACAACTCCTTATCACTAGATCATCAGAAACCTATACTTGGTATGTAGTGTTGTTTTTATTATTGTGTGTGGTCAAGGTGGATCTGATCTATTCAGACCCTCCAAAAGATTTTCAGAGGCAGTACACAGCACAGGAGCAGATTATCCATCTTTCTTCTGCTGAGCACCTGGTGAATTTGACCTACATGCCTTTGGGATTGCAGTGAAGCTTCTCGAGCATAAATAATGGGAAATTATACTACAGCTTTTATTATTTGACTATCCTGATGAACTATATTGAATACTAAATATTCAGTGTATAATAAATAAATACTGGCAAAACAGAAGGGCAAAATCTGTCTAGCAGAGTGTTTTAGAAGTCAGAAACAAAATAAAAATAATAATATTATAACTTAGATGCTAACATTAGGCTTTAAGCAAAGGCTTATGAATTATCCCAGCTCAGCTAAGTATGTTAAAAGCCTCAAGCTTTACATGAATTTTCAAGGTGCATAAAAATTCATGTAAATTATAAAAATGTTTCCTCTTATTCTCCACAAGTAGAACTAGGCAACCGTAGATACATTGTGTTTTGTTCAAGTAAGCCTTAAGCCAATGTTTATCTTCCTTAGATCAGAGCTACTTGCTGAACTAATAAATAAATTTTATAAGTGTCCCACTTGAGAAAATAAAATCTGTAGACTGAATTTCAGCTGGAAAGTTTTTACTTAGTCTCAAAGTCAGAATTAAGTGAGATGACTATGAAGTAGCTCTTTAAAAGAAAAGAACAGAAATGAAAGAGTTTACAGTCACTCAAACCCATAGGATTTCTGGGAATTAGAATTGTGTCTGGATCTTAAAGCATTATTTTTGAAAATTTTCTCATATTTATTAACCAAAATAGAATTTATACTTCAGAATCTCTTTGCTTTCTTTGAAATTTCAGAACATCTTCATAAAACTGCCTATTTTCTAGTTCATTAAGAAGATTATTTTCTGAGTTTGGGAACTGTGGGGAGCAGTGAGCCTCAGCAGGGAGTGGTGAGCCTAGGCAGGGGACAGTGAGGAGCACTGGTGCCTACCCACCAGGAAAAAGCAGGGCAGCTGGTGTTTGAGTGATGTACTTAGGGGGATCACTGTTGATTGTTGGACCACATGGGACACTTTCTCTTTAAGCAAAAGAAAGTGGGATGGCTAGAGCTTGATTAGGGTGGCAGACCCAATTCTCAATGGGAAAACCAACGCTTTCTGATTTTCCATTCAGATTCCCCCACAGGCTCCACACCCCTGGATGAATCTGTGCATTTATCTACCCCACCTGTATTTGTTAACATGTACCTACCCAATCTGACTTCAGATCAAGAACTGGCCATCACTTCACTCATGAAAAACTCTATCAAAGCAATGTCATGAAAGAAGCAGGCTACCTTACATCCTATACAAGCCCAAGGTGAGATGCCACCGAAAAAATTCACACATCATCAATAGAATTCCTGAAACCAGAAAGTCTGATGGACCTTTCTGACAAAGAATATAAAAGAACAATGACTGAATATTTTCAATGGGTGAAAGACAACTGTGAAGAATTACTGGACACTGCAAGCAAAATCCAGGAGGAGCTTAATATTTCTGTACCCAGAAAAATTGTCCATCAAATATTAAGGAGAGATTAAGATATCCACAGAAAAACAGATCCTAAGAAAGTCTGTAATAAGAAGACCATCATCGCCAGAAACACTGTACTACTTACAAAGGTGGCACAGAGAACAGGATGAACCAAAGTAACTAGCAACAACACCCAGAAGAACTCAACAAAAGGAGAGCAACAAAACCTTGCTTTTCAATGATCACACTGCATTTGAATGGTTTAAATATACCACTGAAGAGAAAAAAGTTGTAAATTGGATAAAAAACCCAAAATCTATGAATATATTATCTACAAGAAACACACCTGAAACAAAAAGACAAAGAAAGACTAAAATAAAAGGGTAGGAAAAAATAAACCAAGCAAATGGCAACAAGAAAAAAATATGAGCAGAGATATTAATATCTGATAAAATAAATTTCAATGCAAAAACCATCACAAAGGACAAGGAAGGTAACTACATAATGCTTAAATATCAATATAACAAGAGGACATACCAATAATAAATATCTATGCACAAATGAAAGACCTGCAAAATATATAGATATTATAATATATAGAAATATATATTAGAAAACTGAAAAAGGAATGGATAACACTATTATGGTAGTTGGAGACTTCAATACAACTTTCAAGAAAAGACAGAACTAAAAGAAAGTAACTCACAAAAATGCTGAAGAATTAAAGCACATAATAAAACAACTTGACCTCATAAATATTTATTGGTTAATACACAAAATCACCCAACAATACACCTTCTTTTCCAGTGTGAATGGAATGTTCTCCAGAATAGATCACATTTTAGGTCACAAGACAAGCATCAATAAATTCAACAAAACATAGATAAAATGCAAAGCATTTTCTCAGCCATAATGCCACAAAGGTAGAAATTAATAAAAAAGGATATGTTGTTGTTGTTATGGGCCATCAAGTCACTTGTGATTCATAGCGATCCTATGTAAAACAACCCTAAACTCTGCTCTGTCCTGTGCCAGTCGCACTGGCTCTGACACTCCCATCCCAACTATCCCAGTCACTGAATCAATCCACCTCATAGAGGGCCTTCCTCTCCTGCGCTGTCCCTCCACCCTACCAAGCATGATATCCCTCTCCAAGGACCTGTCCCTCCTCACAACATGTCCAAAGTATGTTAGAAGGAACTTCAGAATCCTTGCCTCCAAGGAGCCGACTGGTTTAAACCTTTCCAGGATGAATCTGTTTGTTTTCCTAGTAGTCCATGATACCCTCAATACTCTTCTCCAGCACCACAGCTCAAAGGCATCAATTCTCCTCCTATCCTCCTTGGTCATTGTCCAACTCTCTGATGCATAACAAGTGATCACAAAGACCATGGCCTGTATCAGACACACCTTAGTCTCCAGAGAGACACCATTGCTCTTCAGTACTTTGGAAAGATCCCTAACAGCAGACTTTCCCATGGCAATATAGCTTTTCATTTCCTGGCTACTGATGCCAAGTGTTGACTGTTGAGCCAAGCTAACTAAAGCTGTGAACAATCTCAATCTCTTCGCCATCCATCCTGATGCTGCCAATTGGTCCAGTGGTGAGAATCTTTGTATTCTTGACATTGAGGCTCAATCCATATTGAAGGCTGCAGTCCTTGACCCTCTGCAGCAAATGCTTCAGCTCCTCCTCAGTTTCAGCAAGCAGGGTTGTGTCATCTGCATACCGCAGATTGTTGACAGATCTTCCACCAATCTTGATCCCACATTTCTCCTCATAGAGCCCAGCCTCCAGGATAATATGTTCCGCATACAGGTTGAAAAGGTATGGAGACAGGACACATCCCTGGCATACACCTTTCCCAATTTTGAACCATGCAGTGTTCCCTTGCTAACTATATATTTGGAAGCTGAATAACACTTTATTTAAACATGAGTAAGTATTAGAGAAAATGAAAAGAAAAATTAAAAAGTTTCTAGACACAAATAAAATGAAAACATCACTTACCAACCTTTTGGAAGCAGTCAAAGCATTAACCAGAGGTCAATTTATAGCAATAATCAAACACATCAAAGGGCAGGGGAAAATGACCATTGACTCTATAACCCAACATCTCCAACAAATTGAAAAAGAATAGCAAGAAAACCGGACACCTTCTAAAAAACCTGACATTTGAAAAATTAGAGCAAAGCCCATCAACAAACTAATGGATAGAGAAGCTGTGGTATATTCACACAATGGAATACTATGCTGCATTGAAAAACAAGGAACACATAAAATATTATTCAAAATGGTTTAGCCTGGAGGACATTATGCTGAGTGAAATATCTCAGTTGCAAAAGGACAAATACTCCATGATTCCACTGTTGTAAAATGGGACTGATATCAGGGTTGGGGTAAGACTGAGAAAAACTGGATAAATTGTGTATACTGCACTGAAACAGATGAGGGAGAGAATAATTTAAAAGCAATGTATGATA
>NW_006399953.1:3762671-3763923 GCF_000299155.1 Elephantulus edwardii
AAAAGTATATATGCAAACCAGAGAGCCAATATTGTTCTCAGTGGAAAAAGATGTATTACCTTTGAGAACAGAAACTAGGCAAGGATACCAACTTTCACCTCTCCTATTCAATATTGTATTGGAAGTCTTAGTGATAGCAATAAGGCAAGAGAAGGAAATAAAAGAATCTAAATTGGCAGAGGAGGTAAAATTATCTCTCTATGCAGATGATATGATAGTAAACTTTGAAAACCCTAAACACTCTGCAAAAAAAACTACTGGACATAGTTGACCAGCAAAATGGCAGGATACAAGATCAACATATAAACATCAATTGGATTTCTCTACAGTGATAAAGAGAATACAGAACTGGAGCTAAGAAAAAAATATACCCTTCTCAATAGCTAATCACAAGATTAAATACTTGGGAGTAAATCTAACCAGAAGCACAAAGGATCCATTCAAAGAAAATTACAAAACTTTACTTCAAGGAACAAAAAGAGACTAGGGAAATGAAAGAATACTCCTTGCTCATGGATAGAAAGACTCAATATTGCAAAAATGAAAATACTACCAAAGGCAATTTACACATTCAAAGCAATCCCAATACAAATTCCAATTCCATTTATCAATGGGATGGAAAAGGCAATGTCCAGTTTCATTTGGAATGATAAGAAGCCCTGAATAAGGAAAGCACTCCATAAGAAGAGAAACAAGGTAGGAGGCATCTCACTCCCTGTTTTCAAGTACTACTACACTTCCATGGTGGTCAAAGCAGCATGGTACTGGTACAATGACAGACACGTAGATCAATGGTATAGATTGAAAACCCAGAAATTAGCCCATCTACCTATGGTCAACTGATTTTTGACAAGGAGATGAAATCAGTTAAGTAGGCAAATGATAGCCTTTTTAATAATTGGTGTTGGCAAAATTGGAAAATTATCTGCAGAAAACTCAAACAAGATCCATACCTCACTCCATAAAAAACTCAAAGTGGATTATGGACATAAGACTAAAACCAAGGACTTTAAATTTAGTTAGAGGAAACCTTAGAAGAACCCTAGAAGTTCTAATCCACAACTTAAACAGTCTCCAAAGCATCCTGAAAAATCTACAACCAGGAGAGGATAAAATAGATAAATGGGACCTTCTAAGAATCAAATCCCTATCCACATCCAAAAACTTCTCCAATAGTAAAAAGGGACGCTACAGAGTGGGGAAAAAATTGGTAATGATATGTCTGAAAAGGTACTTAAATCTAGAATTTATA
>NW_006399953.1:3765192-3766412 GCF_000299155.1 Elephantulus edwardii
AATGAATGAATGGATATCCAAAGTCAGTGCAAACTTTCATTGAAATAAAAAACTTTAAAAAAAGAATATTTTCCAAAGCTTTGCTATCTGCATACATAATAATTTCATAGCATTTAGGGGGAAAAAAATCAGCTTCAGCTTTGTAAAGATAACTTTTCAGGTTCTCTTCAGTGACATGTATTCAGCAGAAACCGGGTTTTCTAAATGATATCTATAGAATTTTTATGGCTACTTTTATTCTCTTGATATAACATTCATCCCCTGTTAAATTAGCTTTTTCTATGTACAGCTCCGATGGCCTACCCAAAAACAGTCAGTTTTTATGCATCAGCTGCTTCACTGGAGAGAGATGAGCCTGTGCAATTAGAACCTCTGAAAACCTGTTGAAGTATCAGCTATAAGTTAGTTTTGACTGAATAGCATTTAGCACTTTGTTTGGCTTTATTTTTTCTTTTCTGTGTTTGCAAAGATTATAAGAAGTTTCATCATAGAGAAATTTTGCCATTATTTGACCCAATATTCCATAAATGTATGTGTATATCATATCCCTTCAGAAAGACATCTCATATAATGAGAAAACATTATCGATTAAACAATTTTATTCTTGTTTGTTTTATATAATACATTCAAACACACTTACTCATTGCTGTTGAGTGATAATTGACTCATTATTGATCATCTAGTGTGTTTTCTGAAGGAGTAAATCACATGGGAGGAGACTGCCCATCTTTCTCCCAAAGAGTAGCTGGTGGATTTGAACTGCTTGGCTTTGGGTTGGTAATGCAATTCTCCACTGACTAGGCCATCAGAGGTACCTGTAGGAGCCATTGATATGTTAAAATTGCCAGGGAAGTGTGGTTTTTGGGTTAGCAATGAAATGTCCCAAGGATTGCTCCACCAAAAATTGTTAGGTTTTTATGTATGATCAAGCCAGAACCAACCGACCCTCCAGCAACTTTTCACAGTTAACAAATCACATAAAAGGGGAGTGCCCATCTTTCTCCTGCAGAGCATCTTGTGTATTTGGCCTTCATGCCTTTTAATTGGCAGTGTAGCTCTTCATCATTAGGACACAAGAGTTCCAGATATTATAAACCTTAGATGGATCTTGGCTGAAAGCAGGTAATGTCTATCTGTGTTTCATTGATTATGCAAAGGCATTTGACTGTGTGGATCATAACAAACTGTGGCTGACTCTGAGAAGAATGGGAATCCCAGAA
>NW_006399953.1:3767257-3768828 GCF_000299155.1 Elephantulus edwardii
ATCGGGATGGGTGTGTCAGAGGCAGTGCAGTTGGCGCAGGATAGAGCAGGGTTTAGGGCTGTTGTGCATAGGGTCGCTATGAGTCGGAAACGACTCGAAGGCACATAACAACAACAACAACATAAACAACAACAACAAAAAATATCCC
Organism: Elephantulus edwardii; assembly: GCF_000299155.1. Taxonomy (NCBI): domain Eukaryota; kingdom Metazoa; phylum Chordata; class Mammalia; order Macroscelidea; family Macroscelididae; genus Elephantulus; species Elephantulus edwardii. The sequence goes on from NW_006399953.1 coordinate 3,767,406, forward strand.
AAGTCTCAGTGACAGAGACAGTTCTGACGAATGGTCCCACCCATTAAGTTATTGATTTGTAAATCTTTATGGGGAGAGACAGACCACCTATCTCCAGTGGAACCGCTGATGGACTCAAAAGCTACAGAAAAAGCATAATATGGCCATGGTAACTCTTCTTATACATGAAGACAGTAGAGTCAGGTGTTCTTGTAGGCAATTAATAGACAACAGTCCATACTTCCTCCTATCTTTTAAGAAAAATTTTTTTAATTTCTTTTAAGTTATCTTGATTTTATCTAGATTATTAAAAGGTTGGTAATGGGGGAAAGATAGTAAGATTATTTCTTTCCACACCCCATCAAGTATTTAGACCATTTTCGCATTCATTTTCTTATATAGTATTTTGAAGTTCTCTCAATTTAAGAACATTTTTACTTCCTGATTAAGATGTATTCTCTATCTGTAATAGCATAATAAACATAAAAAATTTATTATCACCTTAATATGATTTTGTTTAACAGAAATTAGACAATAAGGGAAAAAAATTTAGATAAAAAAGTAAGTGATAGACTGAATAAGATAATTTAGTGAAATGTCCCAAAATAGTTTTTCAGTTTAGCAATTACTGTATTTCTGTACTAGAGTATTCCCTGAAAGGCCTCTGAAGTTTGAAAGCCCCTGAAAGAGAATTTTATAAGGATTAAGTAGTACTGTATCAAAGAAAGAGTATTTCAAATATAGGCTATACAATTCTGCCACAGAATTATTTTTGTAAGAAAACGAAAATTAAAGAGATGCTAAAAATGAAAATAAAAACACCACCACCAAAAAACCAACACCAAAACCACCACAAGCCCAAAACCCAACATACTTATTGCTCTTGCGCCCATTCTAATTCATAGTAATTGTACAGGACAGAGTAGAAATGCCTCCCACAGCACTCTCAAAGTTATATTATTTATGGAGACAGACTACCACATCTGGGGCAGCTGATGGCTGTTCACTAGCAGTGAGCAGCATAGCACTTAATCAGTGAGCTACCAAGGCACCTTATGAAAGTGTGTTACTGTTAAGAAAATTATCACAACTCTCTTTTTTTCTTCCTAGTCTAGGAAGGAGATGGTAAGATCTCTAGGAATTTGATCAGCACCTTTCACATGTTCATATTCAAATCTTCAGCTGAGACATTTTGTGGCTAATTAATATTATCAGATGAGATTGGGATCATTTAGGGTGGATGGCCGTAGATATAAAGAGTTATTAGAAGGTAAATTACCAAGCAATGGCTTTATTAATTCATTTCTTGTCACTACTAGCTTTCAGCAAGTATAATTGGAAAGGTAGGAGTGGAAATAATATTTGAATGAAGAAGTAGAAATGAAGAAAGAAACTATACCTGCTCTACAAAGTGCTGCCTGATAATCATTAAGAATTATTTCAG
>NW_006399953.1:3769468-3772916 GCF_000299155.1 Elephantulus edwardii
CCATGTACAACAACCCCTAAGCCCTGCTCTATCCTGTGCCAACCTCACTTTCTCTAACATACATACTCCCATATCCCCAATCACTGAGCCAATGCATCTCATCAAGTGTCTTCTTTGCTTGCACTGTCCTTCCACCCTCCCAAGCAAGGAGCAGTCCCTCCTTGCAACATATCCAACATACGTCAGATGAAGCTTCAGAATTCTCATCTCCTGTTTCAACCCTCTCTAGGATAAACCTGTTCTCCTAGAAGTCTATAGTATATTCTACACTTTTCTCCAGCACCATAGCTTAAAGGCATCAATTCTCTTTCTATCATTCTGGTCACTGTCCAGCTCTCTGATAGTATCATGCAATTGTGAAGACTATGGCCTGGATCAGGTACTCCTTAGTCTACAGTCTGATGTTGTTGCTCTTCAGTACTCTGGTTAGGTCCATGACAGCTGACTTTCCCAAAGAATTCATCTTTTGATTTCTTGGCTGCTGGTACCATGAGTGTTGATCATGGAGCCAAACAAACTAAAACTATTAACTATCTAAATCTCTTCACCATCCATAATGACCCAGTGGTAAGTATTTTTGTTTTCTTGATGTTGAGTTTCAATCCATATTGAAGGTTACAGTCCTTGACCTTCTGCAGCAAGCGTTTCAGGTCCTCCTCAGTTTCAGCAAGCAGAGTTGTGTCCTTTGCATAACGTAGGTTAACCATTGATGAATCTTCCTCCAATCCTGTTGCCACATTCACTTGTACATCCCAGCATCCCAGATGATCTGTTCTGCTTACAAATTGAAAAGGTGTTGAGACAGAGTACATTCCTGATGGACACCCTTTCTGATTTTGAACCATGCAGTGCCTCCTTCCTCTGTTCTGACAACCGACTGTCTCTTGGTTCAAGTATACGTTTCGCATAAGCTTAAATATTCTGGGATTCCTATCCTTCTCAGAGTCAGCCAGAGTTTGTTGTGATCTACACAGTCAAATGCCTTTGAATGGTCAATAAAGTGGTTCTCCTTAATCTCTATACTGACATAATTGCTCTTTAACACTTTGGAGAGGGCCCTCACAGTGTTGATTGTGGAGCCAAGACAGCTGAAATTGTTAGTAACCTCAATCACTTCTCCATCTATCACGGTGCAATCAACTGACCCAGTGGTGAGAATCTTTGTACTCTTGATGTTGAGCTTCAATCCATGTTGAAAATTATAGTCCTTGACCTTCTACAGCAAAAGCTTCAAGCCTTCTTCAGTTTCGGCAAGTAAGGTTGTGTCATCTGCATAACACAAGTTACTGGCCAGTTTTCTTTCAATTCTGTTGCCACATTATTCTTCATAAGTTCCAACCTCCCAACATATCTGTTCTGTATATAGATTTAAAAGTTATAGATGCATTCCTAATGTACTTCTTTCCTGATTTTGACCCATGCAGTGTTTCCTTTTTCTGTTCCAAAGACTTCTCCCAGGTCAAAGCATAGATTTTGCATGAGCACAATAAAGCGTCATGGGACTCTCATTCTTCTCAAAGTTAGCCACAGTTTGTTGTGATCTTCACAGTCAAATGCCTTTGCACAGTCGATTAAACACAGACAGACATTCCTCTGGTACTCTTTACTTTCAGCTAAGATCCATCTGACATTCACAATAATGTCTGTAGTGCCACTGCCTCTTCTAAACACAACATGCACTTCTAGGAGTTCTCTATAAATGTACTGTTCCAGTTATTTTTGTATAATATTTGGCAAGTTCTTGTTGCAAGTATTATCAGTGATGCTGTTCAGTAATTTCCACTCTGTTGGGTCATATAATTCTGGAATGGGAATAAATATGGATTTCCTCCAGTCTGTTGTTCAGGTAATTGTCCTCAAGATTTCTTGGCCCAACCTGAATACATCCAAGGCAGCATTTGCTTGTTGAAATATGTCTACTGGTAATTTGACAATTACCAATTTGTCAATTTCTATTATTTAGAGATTTTAAATGTAGATTTTTAAAAAAAAATATTGTTGTCTTAAAGGTCTATACTGCACACTAGATTGTGTTGTTTGCTGTATTCTAGGTAGAATATTAAAATTAAAGAAACACAACTCTAGGAAGAGACTTAAAAAAAGAATCTTAGACAAAGTCACAATGAGAGACTAATACTTGGAAGAATTGATGTTGACCACAGGACAAAAATTATGACACTCCTACAACTTTGAATGGTATAGTTTCACAAAATAAAGTGAGAAGAAGTACAGGAAAAATAAGTTTAAGCTGGCTTTTAAACATCTCAAACTATAAATATATAGAAGTATTACATTGAGATGGGATTTCGGTAGTTGAACTTCAATATTCAAGAAAGGAACCTAGTAGCACAATGTTAAGAACTCTGGCTGCTATATAAAACCTTGGTAATTCAAATCAACCCATAAAGTACTGTACTTAATGGAAGATATGACATTCTTCTTCTGTAAAGATGTTAAGCCTTAAGAAAGACCTTAGGGGCAATTCTACTTTGTCCTATAAAATCATTTTGAGTGGTAACTGTCTCAAAATTAGTGGATTTGGTGTAGAACAAAGCAAGAATATATGTTAAGTTTATTTTTCTGAAGAAACAAACTTCTGTAGCCATGTGCACACATATTTTTATTTGATAGGTGCTTAGTATGAAATCTCTAAGTATGGTAGAATATATAAGGTATGGGTTTAGAAGAGGCTGTAGTGCTAGGGATATCATTGCTGGTGTCAGATGGATCTTGGAGGAAATAAAAGAAAACCAGAAAATGTGTATTTGTATTTTGTTGATTAAACAAAGGCAATTAAATATGTGGATAATAAGAAACTATGGCTAACATTGAAAAGAATGGGAATGATTAATCATGCTTATGTTGTTGTGTATCACTGGTTCAGAAGAGACACATAGCTGACTTTCCAACAGTTTTCCAGAGGCACTAAAATACATGGAAGGAGAATGACACTTGCCTGGGTCAAAGTCCCTCCATTTGGGGATCCTTAACACTAAGCCACCAGAGGTCCCCAGATAGAGACTAGAATTTATAATACAGTGCAAAACGGAAGACTGTAGCTAAGAGAGTTATATTACTTTATATACCATGCCAAAATATTTTGCTTTTTGTTTCTGTTCATTTCCCAAAGGGTGAAATCTCTTTTGAAAAGATATTTTTATAACAAAATCCTTATCAGTATACAGTGAGCTTATACAGGTAAAATAAAAAGTTCTTTTTTTACGGATAACATAAATACACAGATTTTACAATTATTACTGCTTTGAGGAGACAAGTTACACAGGAACCCAACTGAACGCCGAATGACATTTTATGAATAGGTATAGACACCTCCACAATCAACACGCTTGGCACCAGCAGCCAGGAAATTAAAAGGCGCATTGCCATGGGAAAGTCTGCTGTTAGGGACTTCTCCAAAGTGCTGAAGAGCAGTGGTGTCTCTCTGGAG
>NW_006399953.1:3773246-3821853 GCF_000299155.1 Elephantulus edwardii
TGGGAGTGTCAGAGACAGTGCGATTGGCACAGGACAAAGCGGAGTTTAGGGCTGTTGTACATAGGGTCGCTATGAGTCGCAGGTGACTCGACGGCACATAACAACAACAACAACAATAGACACCTCATATTGTTAAACAAACCAAGTATAAATATTTCTTAGCAGAATAATTTCTCCACATAAGTAAGTTACACCAAATATGAATTAATTACTTTTTTTTTAATCTTGTGGCCTTAAAACAAGGAATTTAGTTTAAAGTTTTAATAGTTATTGACTCAGGTCAGGGCTAGTCCAAAACATTCTCCTTTGAAATCAGGGAGAGTGTATGTTGGGAAATGTGTTTTCTCCATATATTATATATGTAAGAACAGTTTCAATTGCTATTTATACCTTTATGTGCGGATATTGTTCCATCTACTTCTGGGCATTCCTTTGATTTCATATTAACCATGTTTTTTTTTTAAATCTGTGGGCCAATTTGACTGTGTCATGTTTATGTAATGATGTGCTCAGTCTTCATGGGGAGAACTCATATAATGCTGTTCCCTACATGATGATTTCTGCTATGAGCTGTCAATTATTTAAAAGGTAATTTCCTAATGGATATTGCCTAATGCAATATATATGGATATTCTGGTAAAGCTTTCTGGCATTTTGATGGATCTCGCTTGTCATCTTCTAGCCTCTGGTTCTTTGGACTTGAGCCAATGGTCTACTGTATTGCTTACCATTCTTGGGATGTGTTAGCTTCTAAAGCCTAAAAGCCATCAGCCTCCCTTCCAACCTGCCAATACTGGACTTGTCAGCTTCCATAGCCTATTACTTGACCTGTTTTTCTTGGCGTCTTCAACCTTTGTAGGTGTATTGGTCAGGAGACATCTAAAATCTGACTCAAAGACTTGGACACAGCAGTTTAGGTAACTGCATGAGTTATTTTCTTGGAATAACTCTCTCTGTGTATATAATGATAGCAATTAGGGGAGGGGGGAAGAGATGGATTGGCATCATGGCTTCAACAATGGACTCAAAAACAATAGTAATGAGAATAGCATAGAATCACACAGTATTTTATTTTACCATACGTGTTGCTAGCATAGAATCACACAGTATTTTATTTTGCCATACGTGTTGCTATTGTTAGATGCTGTCAAGTCCAGTACAACTTATAATGACAGCAGATCTAAACCCTGTCATTTCCTGCGACATCCTCATCATCTTTGACACACTTGAGCCCTTTGCTGCAGTTATTGTGTCAGTCCATCTTGTTGAAGGCCTTGCCCTCTTTCTCTGACCCTCCACCTTTCCAAGTACTATGTCCTTTCCAGGGAATAGACTGCCCTAGCAAAAACCCCAAACTATGTGAGACAGAGTTTTGCTATCCTTGCTTCCAAGGAACATTTTAGCTGTACTTTCTCAGACATACCTGTTTGTTATTTTGGTAGTCCATGGGTATTCAATACTTTTCTACAACACCACAATTCAAAAGCATAAATTATTCTTCTGTCATCCTTATTCATTGTCTAGCTCCAGATGCATAGCAAGGTTATTGAAAAGACTATGCCTTGGATCAAACTAACATCATTACTTCAAACTAACATCATTGATCTTAGTACTTGGTCTTCAAATTAATATTACTCTTCAGTTCAATACATCTCCTGATATCCTGAATGTTAGCACCAAGGGTATTGGTTATGGATCCAAGTAAGTGATCATTGACGATTTTAATATTTCCTTCATCTGTCATCATGTTGCTTATCAGTTCAGTGGTGAAGATTTTTGTCTTGATATTTACATGCAATTCACATTGAACACTGTAGTCTTTGTCTTTTAAATTCTGCTGCAAGTTATTAAAGTCTTCTTCATTTTCAACAAGCAAAGTTGTAAAATCTGTATAATACAGGTTGTTGATAAGTCTTCCTTTGATCCTGATGCCACATTTTTCTTTGTACATTGCAGCTTCTAAAATGAGAAGACTCAAGCTTCTCAGCATACAGATTGAACAGATAAGGAGAAATGATACTACCTTGACATATACCTTTCCTGATTTTAAACTATAAATATTCCATAGCTCTGACAGATATAGATTTCCTCTTTAGTGGCTTAGCCCTAAGGAATTGCACTATCAACACAAGAGGCACATAGTTCAAATCTACCATCTGCTCTGCAAGAGAAGGATGGTTCATATCCTTCCAAGTCTTTTTTCCCCCTTTATTTCATATTAATTTGCTTACAAAATTCATATGCATTATATTTCACAGTATTCTTCATTCACATGATGTTTCACACAATCCTTCCCTTGCATTATGTTTTATAAAATTAATCACCATAGGATCATGCCCATCTTTACCCTGTTTTTTAGGTCCCTGCTGGATCATTCCCATTTCCTTCACCCCTTCTCTCAACCCACCAAGCTGTAAAACCCTATGTTTTTGCCCCTACCTATACTCACCCCTCTGATCCCACCTCTACACCCACTGGGTGCCCATACATCTTTTAATAGTTATACTATTTTTTAATATTTTAAATTATATTTTTTTCATTTTTCAAATTCTTTTAATGAAAGTTTACAGAGACTTAGGGTTTCCAGTCAGTCATAGTTTCACTTTTCTCCCTATTCACCCCTCCTGTCGTGTTGAGCACAATTAATAGTGATCCTATGAACGATAGGCCTAAAGCCTTTCTATAACTATTGTCATTTATCAAAGTTCATAGAGTTTCCAGAGGCATGATTTTTTTAGGAAGTGGATGCCATAAGCACTAGTTTTCTCTAAATCTTTTGGTATTGTATGTAACATGATAGTTTGGGAAATAGAAACCAGGATGGTTACAGGTATTGATCTCTGTTTGTCTGGAGCAAAAGAGGAAGAAAAAACCAAAGACTCAAATAAGAAACTAGGCTACAGGACTAATTGCCTATACTACCCATGACCCCATCTCTACTGAGACCAGAAAAAAACTGATGGTTCCTGGCTAGCATCACTCATTATTTTGACCAGAGGCTCAATAGATGGCTCCAGGTGGAATGGAAAAAAATTGTAGAACTCAAATTCAACTATTTTAAAAGATCATACTTATCACTGGTAGAAACTAGAGGAATCCCCTAGACTATTGTCTTGAGAAACCCTTTAAACTTTGAACTACAATTACTTCAGGAGGTCACCTCTCAGCTGGATGAAAAATGCCTTATAAAAAGGACCGTATCTCCTGTGAGTCCTGTGCTCATAAAAAAAGTCAGATATATGAGGCTAAACAGTTAACATCCACTCTAAAGTAATGATGAGAAGGTAAAGGGGGCAGAGTAAGTGGATTACAGGAAACAACCAGTATGGGATTAGTGTGAATGTTTACTCAATGTGGAAAATGTGAACAATGTCACTGAATAATATGTACATAAGTCTTTACATGGAAATCTAATTTTCTCTGTAAACATTCACCCAAAATGTAATAAAATACTTTGAAAAATAATGTAATGATAATTGCTAAAAGAGAATAGACAGTATTTCCCTGGATTTTCTCTCATCTAATCTGCAGAAACCACTTTTGCAACTTTCAGAAAAGTATTCTGGGTGTCCCCAGAAAGTATTCATAACATATTTGTGGATCACATCTTTTCCATTTTATTGTGGCACAGCCCCTTTAGCGACTTGTGAAGTTGCCTATGGAAGAACAAAGTCCTCAAAGTTTACCTCAGATCTAAATCTGAGAGTTTAGATTTTTTCTTAGTCCAAGTTCCTCCTAAGTGTGTCAAGCAAATATTTCTTGGTAGAAGGTTCCTATCCTTTACAGAGGAGTGTTAATGTACTTAAGTAAGTCAGAGTAAGTATAAGACAGAACATTTTCTTTTTATAGAAAAAAGCTTACAAAACACCTTATTGAATATCAACTAGATAGCAGTAATTTTAATGAGTCCTGAGGGTTCTAAAGAAAAAAATGTTAAAGAAATTCAGTGTATTGGGGAAGATAGACATGAACAATGTAAATTCTGTGTTAGAAGTTTCATTCTAAATGTATTCAATTCATTTAGGTGCTGTATTATGTGCTGGCGAAGAATATGATAACAGATTAAGAAACCCTGGAAGAAGAGTCCATAGCTATGAATGCTAGTTTCAAGGCTGCTTGGGTTTGCTTTTAAGGATAAAAAGAAGCGATACTGCTAAAATATAACTGAGGATAGGAAAATATGGGTGATAAAGTCAGTAGTTTAATATTGAAGCACTTGTATGTGATATGATATCCAAAACCAAATGTCTGCTTCTCTTCCTCATGAGTTTCTTCAATAAAATTTAAGTGGCTCATTAATTATTTTCAGTAAATGGTTCTTTCTGAACAATGAGGGATGTAATGACCCCTGTTTTAGAACTAGATCAAGAAATGATAGAGGATTTGATCTGGGTCAGTCCATATATGAATTAGACAAACCAATAAGGTCATTTATTCACTTCATCACAAATTAAGGTGCAATAATTAAGCAACTGACAAATCTACCAGGTGACTTCCCATAAAACATCTCAGATATATACCTAGAAAACCCTATGGAGTCGTTCTACTTTGGAATTGCTATGTATAAAAATTTGACTCAAGAGCATTTAACAACATTTTTTAAAATAAGTATGTATGTTTTTATTTTAATAAACTTTTGTTAAGAATGATAATTATAGTGTTAGTGTTAGTGTAAGTCCCAGATAGAATATCTTTGACTAGATAAGGAAGGAAACTAACATTACAGTGAAGATTTATGGGATGTTCAGGATGCACATACTTGGAAAATCATAACCTTGGTTTCTATTACAAAAATTAATACTTATTATATTTAATTAAATTACTCTATTTGGTGTACAGTTCTATGATTTTTTTAAAACTGCATTGAGTCATGTAACTAAAATCACAATCAGGTACAGAACCATACTATTACCCCTTGATTTTCCCCTGAGCTGTTATTCTGGAATTAAGCCATTCCTGTACCCCAAGCTCCTAACTACCAATCATGTCCTTGTCCCTTTGTTAATTTGCATTTTCCTACTACCACAGTACACTAGAGAAAACATTTACATTATTACATGTGTCAATAACTGTTTTTTCTTTTACAGATTCCTATTCTACCACAATGCATTTATCTATTTACTAGTAGAAGGAAATGAAATTGTTATTGGTTTTGGGAAATTAAGATTAAACTGAAAAGAATGTTCTTGTATTCATGTAAAAGGGACAATTTCATGTTCTTTTATGAAGTACAATGTTCTGACTTATAGGGCATTCAAGGGCATACAAAGAAAATTTGTTAACACGACTTATTATTCAAATATTCACATCAATAGTTAATCAAAGAGGATTACATTAAGAATATCTAACACATTTTGCAGTCAGAAATTGATCACATGTGAAATCAAGACATGCTTGTAATAATTGGTGACTGGATTGCAAAAGTTGGAAACGATGGTAGAAAGAATGGTAGGAGAAAAGTCAGATGTGAGGACAGAAATGATGCTGAAAATTGATTGAATGAGTTTTATTCATTTAATGATTGTATCATTGCAAATACTAAAACATACAAACAAACACAATACAAACAGTGATTTACAGAAGGACCTGACCTGATGGACTGCACAGGAAACTATTACAGGGGTGGGGAAAACCACTGGAGAAGCTAAATATTAACATCCCAAACCAAGTCAAGTGCTTACTATACAAGATAATTAATTATTCCTGCAAGTTTAATTTGAGGCTTAAGAAAATAAAGTCTAAAAGAACCAAAACTCAACCTGCATCTATCCCAACCTAATTTAAAGAGCATCATAAGAACAGGTTTAAGGCATTGAACACTAATAATCAGATGAGCTGTGAGATGACATAAAATATATTAACGATGTAGAGAGCAAAAGATCATAAAAAAGGAGGAGAAAGAAAAAAAATAAATGGATATCAGAAGAGACTTTGAAAATTGTACTAGAGCATCATGAAGCAGAAACAAATCGAAGACATACTGAAGTATTTATTTACAAAATAATTCAGTGCAGTTTAAGAAGACAAAGCAAAGCATTATAACAAAATATGCAAAGAGGGTAAAAGAGGAACAAATCAATCAGCAGTTCTGAAGCTGAAAGAACTAAAAAACAAATGCAAGCCATAAGTTGCAATATTGAGAACTATTATCGGCAAATCTTGAATGATCCAGAAAGTATCAAAAGAACATGGAATATTTGGTTGACTATAAAATATTTCAGAAAGTAGCAGGTGATCAAGAGTCAGCGGTAAAGAGGAAGTTCAAGCTATATTGAAGGTATTGGAAGAAGAAATTGATCTGATACCAATTGACATGTTTCAAATAACAGATACAGCCTTGGATGTGCTCACAAGTCTATGTCAGAAATTTGGAAGACAGCTGCTTACATAACTGACTAGAAGAAATTAATATTTGAGTCCCTTTCTAAGAAAGGAGAGAGGATGCTCTAATAAAATGTGGACATTATTGAACAAAATCATTAATATCAAGTGCAAGCAAAATATTGATGAAGATCATCCCCAAATAGCTATAACAATACGTTGACAGAAAACTTCCAAAAGTTCAGGTTGGGTTTAGGAGAGTTCATGGCACTAGGGATATCATTATTGATGTCGGATGGGATCCTGGCTGAAAGCAGAAAATACTAGACAAAAGTCTATTTGTGTTTTATTGATTTTGCAATGGCATTTGACTGTGTGGATGATAACATATTATGGCTAACATTGAAAAGAATGGAAATTTCAGAACACTTAATTATGCTCATACAAAACTGATACCTACACCAAGAAGCTATTATCTGAATAAAGCAATTGCATGGTTTAAAATGAGAAACAATGTACATCAGGGCTGTATTCTTTCTCCATGTCTCTTCAAACTGTATGCTGAACAAATAATTTAAAAAGCTGGACTCCAGGAATGACAGGATGGCATCATGACTGGATAGACTCATCAACAACCTGTGTTATGAGGATGACATAAACTTGCTTGCTGAAAGTGAAGAGGACTTGAAATTCTTGCTGCAGAAGACCAAAGACTACAGCCTTCAATATGGATTATATCTCAACATCAACAAATATTCCCATTGCTGGGTCAATAGGCAAAGTCACAACAGATGGAAAAAAGACTAAAATTGTTAATGATTTCATCTCATTGGGATTCACAGTCAACACCATGGCAGCAGCAGAAAAGAGTTCAGAAGATGTTTCACAATGGGGAAATTTGCTTCAGGGACCCCTGCAAATTATCAAGGAGTAACGATGTCATTTTTCTTATTATTAAATTTTATTAGTTTTAATGAACATTTACAGAGATTTTGGGTTTTCATTCGTTTATTGTTGCACTGTTTTTTCCACCCTCCTCCCCAGTTCGTTCTTCTTCCCCCCCCATGTCTGTTTTAATTGTCCAATTGCCACAGTGCTTGTCAAAGCCAGTTCTGATTAATATCCTTTGTCAGTGTGTCGCTTGCCATTCCCTATCACTCCTCCCTGAGAGAGACTTCACCCTGATTCATAAGGAAAAGGGGATGGCGTATTCTCTTAGCTACTTCCTGCTGAAAAGGGACGCTGTGGGTTTCAGGGTGAATGTCTTCTCTCACTACTCTAAAGGGCCCCCTTGGCAGTAGGAAACACATAGACTATTATGGAGATTGATTTGGGAACTTAGATGCACTGTTATCAATTGTGCTTAGCTGTACATGTTCATATCCTTGAAGATGTATCATGGAAGTGTTGCAGCCTAGAAGATACAAATTTAACTAACAAGTTAAAAGTGCATTAGTCAAAAATTGAAAAGCAATAATATTCTGAGTAGAGGTTCTAATAGTGGCACAAATCAAGTTACAGAGGTAAGGTGGTTCCATTGCCATCCTTACTCTAACTTAATTCTTTTTTTGTTAATTTAAATTTGTTATTAATTTCAGTGAAAATTTACAGAGGCTTTGGATTTCCATTCATTCATTGTTGTAGATTTGTCCCCTCCCAAGGCTCCGCCCCCTCCACCAGACATTACCCTCTTGGAAAAGTAAAAGAAAAGATTCTTTCATTATTTTACAAACCCTCCCCCAGGTCCACTCCACCATGTAGCCATAGCTCTAGACTCCTGTCATGACCGAAATACCTAATCACATATCTCTTTTAAACAGTTTTCTCCCTTCTCTGTTTCAGAGCAGCATACATTATTGAACCCATCTTACTCAGTCTCTCCCCAACCCCAAGGACAACAGTGGCACCATGCAATATTTGTCCCTTTGTGACTGGGACATTTCACTCAGCATAATGTTCTCCAGAGTCAACCATTTTGAGTAATATTGCATGAGTTCCTTGTTTTTTAATGCAGCATATTATTCCATTGTGCGAATATACCACAGCTTCTCTAGCCATTCGTTTGTTGATAGGCACTTAGGTTGTTTCCAACTCCTTGCTATTGTGAACAAAGCTGCAATAAACATGGGTATGCATATATCTGCTTGGGTGTCAGTTATGGTCTCTTCTGGGTATATTCCCAGTAGTGGTATTGCGGGGTTAAATGGTATCTCTATTTGCAACTTTTTGAGAAAGCACCATACCTCTTTCCACAGGGGTTGCACCATTTTACACTCCCACCAACAGTGCATAAGGGTTCCAGTTTCTCCACAACCTTGCCAGCATTTATTGCTTGCTGTTCTGTTAATTTTTTTTAATTTCGACTGGGGTGAGATGATATCTCATAGTTGTTTTAATTTCCATCTCTCTTAGGGCTGGGGATTTTGAGCATTTCTTCATGTGCTTATTAGCCATCTGAATGTCATCTTCGGTGAAGTGCCTATTCATATACTGTGCCCATTTTTCTATTGGATTCTTTACCTTTATCTTGTTGTGGTGCTCAAGTATTTCATAAATTCTGGATATAAGTCCCTTATCTGATATGTTATTACCGAATACTTTTTCCCAGTCAGTGGTCTCCCTTTTTACCCTGTAAAAAGAGCTTGATTCAAGCCATGGCCTTGTCTATCACTTGCTATGCATCTGTTTGGACAGTTAGTTATTTTGATTCAATTACAATGAAGAAGAATTTTTATTACAATGAAGAAGCATTTATGCTTTTTAGCTGTGGTACTGGTTAATATTACTGAGTTTTTGACTGCCAAAAAACCAGATTTGTTTTGGAAAAAGTCCAGCCAAAGTGCTCCTTGGACAAAGATGGTGAAGCTTTGTCTCAGAAACTTTGGGCGTGTTTCAAGGAGAAGCTGCTCTTTGGAAAGGGACTTCATGCTTGAAAATTCAGAAGCTCAGTGAAAGCAAAGAAAACCCTCCAACAGGTGCATTGACAAAGTTTCTGCTGCAATAGGTTCGGATGAGTCAAAGATCGTGAGGATGACACAGGATAGCTCAGGGTTCAGATCTGTTGTTCATACGGTTGCAATGAGTTTTATTCAATTTGATGGCACCTAACAACAATAAATATTTGCATTAAAGATTTTTGTGAGCATAAATTCACACAAAAACCAAGGTACATATGAGTAGTTTTCATTTACATTTTTTAGAAGACATAAAATGAAAAGTTGTTTGTTTTAAAAATTCCATTATGCGATGTGAGACTTCCCAGCAACCAGTACTATATTATCCAGCAACCCAAATTTTTGTTTTCCACCTTTTACATTCTATTCACCAGTTATTATTAATGTGTGTTGATTGCATGGTCTATTAAATTCAAACTGCAGAAGTTAGTAAAAATCTTCAATTTCTTCATTTTTGTTTTAGTGTTTAGTGTGCATATTTCAATTATAGTTGTGTTGACAGCTCTCTTATGCATGTGTATGGATAAGATGCTATCACTCACAGCATTGTTCTTTTGTATTAATCTTGAAGTATCCTTTTTTGATGATGAATATGACACTATTCCTTTGAATTTTGTCATTCTAGAATAATAAATCTTCTGATTTTTCTGATATAATTTCTAATTAAAAATCATCAAATCAAGTCCATTTCAGCTCACTATTTCCTGGGATAGCAATCTGTTTGGGTTCTACTTCATTTTTTCAAAATTTCCAAGTTTCCTAGGTCATGAATCTTTGCACCTGTTTCTCCTTCTTTTGAGTCTTACCACATCAGTGAGTGAACATTCATCATTGGCTAAAAGCTTTAATGGCATCACATCATTGCAATAAGAGCAGACTATTTTTTGAGGAGGGATATTTCCCCAGTTATATTTTGAGTGCCTCCCAACCCGTGGGCTTCACCTTCTGGCATGTTAGACAAAATTCTGATACTCATTGGTTTTCCAGTGTCTATTACTTCAGAAGTGGTTGGCCAGTCCTGATTCCTAATGTCTTAGTCAGCAAGTTCCTTGAACCATGTCCACCAGGATGAATCCTGCTTGCATTTGAAATATTAATAGTTTAATTTTCAGTATGACATGCTTTGGTTACATGCAAGTCACCATGTATGATAAAATTATGAATGATGGTGAATATCTATCTACCTACTTACTTCTCTTCATTATCTATTCAGAGTGAATATATTATCACTTCAGAGAAAAAGTAGAAAGGACATTATCCAGTATAACTTAGTTGCCATGCAGTGTTAAGGGAACTCTAGTGGCTTAGTAATAAGAAGCTATACTGCAATCCCTAAAGTACACAGTTTGAATCCACCAGGTGCTGCATGGGAAAAGAATGTCTCTGAAAACCTGCTGAAGGATCTGCTGTGGTTAGTTCCAACTCAGCTACACTCAATAACAACATGCTGTATTATGTTTAAAATAGATATTAGTTGAGCTTAGCAGCAGATAAGATTGTGCTTTTCCTCTTTCCAGCTGTCTAATGTCTCAAGGACAAGTGTTTGCCGTCTTTGCTTCCAATGAGCACTCTGATGGTACTTTCCCCGAGACTTATCCGTTTGTTCTTTTGGCATATGGGATATTCAGTTCTCTTCTTCAACATCACAACTCCATGGCCTAAATTCTTTTTCTGTCATCCTTCTTCCTTGTCCATTTCTCTGATGCATAGCAAATGCTTGAATCAGGTACACCTTAGTCTTCAAAGTGTCATCATTGTTCCTTGTCATTTTGCAGTCATCTCTGACAGCAGAATTTCCCAATGCAATATGTCTCCTGATTTCCTGACTGCTGGTACCAAAGATGTTGACTGTTGATTCAAGTAAGATGAAATAATCAACAGCTTCAAGCCTTTCTCCATTTATCATAATGTTGAGTGTTGTTGGTCCTATACCGAGGACCTTTGTTCTTCTGACATTAAAATGTAATCTGTAGTGAAGGATATATTCTTTTGTGTGTTTTTTTCTCACTAAATTTCACATTGAATTATTTCTAGTAAACTGGCTCCAAAACTATCTTTTGTAATTTTTCTTTATTCTTCCTTTATTCTTCCACTGAGGTAATTCCATAGGTTTCCCCTCCCCAACAATTTTAGATTATGTATTTTTTCTTTTTCATTTTTTATTTTATGCTTGGCTTATTTACAAAGGCCACATATATTGTTTTTCACACCTGATCTTTATTTATCATTTCCTTCATCCTCCCCATCAAATTGTGTGACCCTATGATTAACACCTCCATCCTCACTCTCTCACCCTGCCTATTCTCAGTCCTCTGCTCATTCATTCTTATATTCATTAAAAAAAAATAAATTGTTGAACGTCTATTATATGTGAGGCTCCTTGGTAGGCACTAGCAAAGCAGAAATTGCATAATTCTCATTCTCTATGGGGTTAAGGTCAAATTCAAGGGCACAATACCATCAGGGTTGTTTTAAGAATTAAGTTGTGGTTATCAGGTGCCATCGAATTGAGTACAACTCGTAGTGAATCTATGAACAG
Organism: Elephantulus edwardii; assembly: GCF_000299155.1. NCBI lineage: Eukaryota > Metazoa > Chordata > Mammalia > Macroscelidea > Macroscelididae > Elephantulus > Elephantulus edwardii. Next base: position 3,785,061 of record NW_006399953.1, read on the forward strand.
AAAATCTAAATCCTGTTCTGTCCTGTGCCACCCTCACACTTCCTGACACACAAAGGCCCATTGTGGCAGTCACCGGCCACTCCACTTGGTTGAGGGCAGATTATGTATTTTAAAAATGATGCATTTCCTTTTTTTTATAGATCTTATTTCTACTGGCAACTTCTATTTTTCTCTAGTTTCTACAGCACCTGCCCTTATCTTAGGAAGTACGTTTTGAGTAACTGACTTAAAACTGTATGTGTCCTTAATGATTAATATGGAAATTATATTTTTTATTGTGGTTTTATAATGTTTTGTGCTTTTTTTTTTTAAGTTTTGGCATCTTTCTAAATAACAGATTAGATCTCACTCTTAGCTTTGCTTCTTTCTCTCTATTTACATGTGCTTACCTTGTGGGAATAAAGTGGAATTTTTTCACTTTATAAGCAGGATTTTAAAGGGTGTTCTCTTCAGCTGTGTGTTCATCAGAGGTTCTCCTTTTGGTAAAGAGGGCCTTTTTAATGTTCTTCTCCCATCTGAGGGGGGGGGGACAATTCATGGGATTTCTCTTCTTTCTTCTCTGTCACACTACTTCCATGAGGAGGCAGAAATGAAAGATACTAAAACAGAATGTCTTATTGCACTATTAATAACACAGAAATTCTCTCCCCAAGTTTTTGTAGCCAGACTTATGTATTTTTTTCTTTGGGGGTTTCATGTCCACTTGTCATTGTAGTGCCTGTGATATTTAGTGACTGGCGCTAAGCTTAAGGTTGGACACAGAGAGAAATAAAAAAAAAAAAACCAAAGCCTGTATTCCATCCGTCTCTCCTCCTCAGACACGCACTCCCCAACAAGCAGGGTATATTATCTTTGTTCTTTTTCCAGAAGTGTGATTTTTCTTTTGCAAGTCTTGCTGTTCTGCTTCACACCTGAGGTCTTAAACTGTTCAATGAGAATGGACAAAAGAAGAAAACAATACCAAAACTCATCCACTAAAAGTCTCCCTTCATTTTTAACTTTCCTCTTTCACCTTCTCACTACTGTTTTGTTTTCAGAGTTCTCACATAGTTCATTTTTAAAATTGTGATCTGAGGTTTTAGTTGTAATCAGCGAGAAAAATAGACGGTAGGGGTTTACTCCAGCTTGAATCTCACATTTAAGTCTAGATCCTACTCTTTGGATTTTATTTTCTTTACTCTAGAAAAAACAGCAAAATCTTATTATTGTAAGCAGACTCTAAGATCAGCATCCAGCTTTGAATCATGACTCCTTCACTTACTGTGTAAAGTAACGTGTTGTTGTTGTTAAGTCCATTGAGTCATAGACAACTCATAGCAACCCCATGAATAGAAGACCTGAACACTTGTAAACCTTTCACCATTTCTCCATGTTCATAGAGCTTCTGGAGGCAAACTATTTTGAAAGTGGATGCCACTCTTGCTTTCAAGTTTATCTTAATTGGGAAGCTCCATCAAACACTGTCCACTATGGGTAACCGTTATTGCATTTGACACATTAGTGTCACAGTTTTTAGCATCACAGCTATCATGAGTTACTTCTGTACAGAAAATTGACAGACCAGTGCTATACCACTTAGAAGAATGACCTACTCACACCCATTGGCAAGTAAACATTCCATCCTAATCCTCACCAGAACCAGCAAACAAACCTCTGTCAGCTGTATGGGGCTGGAATCCAGGTTGGAAGTTGTCTGCTGCAGCTGGTTTCTACAGAGGTTTGTTTGCTGGTTCTGGTGAAGATTAGGGTGGAATGTTTACTTACCAATGAATGTGAGTTGATTTAAAAGTGACAGTTTCTATTTAGTTTATGGTATGAGAATGCTTTATAGTCTTTTCTGCATAAGATAATCTAGGAAACGAAAAGAGTTAACTTATAAAAAAGTTATTAAATGATGCCTCATACAGGAGTGTTGTTGCTGGACAACTCAGAGGGCACTACTACACTGTAAACTATAGACTGTATGCACTGTAGTGGATCAGTCACAAGGAATGGTGAGCTTGGAACTGTGCAACACAATGGGAGCCCCTGAGTTGTATGAATATTATCAGTGTTGTGTTTGTGGTTATTGATGTTAGTTTCCATTAAGTTGACTATCATTTATGGCAACCTCATGTATGAAAGACGAAAGATTGTCCTCTCTGTTACTGTCTTCATTATCCTTTCAAAATGTAGGTTTCATTTAACACTGTAAAAATAGTCTCTTGTTATTCATAATCTTTATGTTGACTGTCTTTTGGAAGTGGATCATTAGACCTTCCTCCCTAATCCATTTTACACCTAGCGTTTTGTTTGTTTGTTTATTTTTTCTTTTCTAAAATTGTCCACCACTGTGACCCTGTTTGGTATTTGCAATGCTGGTGGCATAGCTTTCAATATCAGAGGAAACTCAAGCCAGAAGAAATTATAAATGGACAGGTTATGAGTAGATTATTATGTCTTTCATTAACTCTTTTGTCATTCTATACTTTTGACTGAAAACTGAACTGGTTATAATTTATATATTTCAAATTTATTTCCTCTGGAATAGAAAAGAGTTCTGCCTTACTGTGTGTGAGTGTGGATGTGGTAAGTATCTGTATTGACAACCTAAAATCAGGTGGTTTGAGGTTACCAGCTATTCTATTGGAAAAAGATTGTCAGTCTCCTTGCAAATCTGGGGCAGGGTCAGCTATGAGTTGGTTCTGACTTGACAACGCTTAACAACAACATTGTTGTTGTTGTTGTTGTTATGTGCTGTCGAGTCATTTGAAACTCATAGCGACCCTATTTACAACAGCCCTAAACCCTGCTCTATCCTGTGCCAATCACATTGAAAAATATAGAACACTTCAGGAATTTGCGTGTCATCCTTGTGCACATACTCTTTCATTTTTTAAAAATTTAATTTTTTTTTTTTTGTGTGTGTGTGTGTGTGTACCGTCAAAGCAGATCTGACCGGTAGAGAAAGAGATTGCCCCTCCTTCTCCAGCAAAGCATCTGGTGGATTTGAACTGTGTCATACACTCTCATTTTGAACAATGAAATACATGAACATCCTGTAGAGGAATTATTCTTACAAGTTTATACTTGGTTGTCTCATCACCAGAAAAGTGGGAAGAAGGGATATTATTCTCCTCTTGACCTCAGAATTCTTGCTATTTGACTGAAGCAGTGCATCTTTTGGAAAAATGCTTGGACTGCATATACGGTCTCTTTACTAATTCTACTTTTTTTCTCCCCCTAATGTAATTTATCACCAATCAGACATAATCTGGAGTTGAATCTCTTGGGACACTTAAATGCAGTTTTCCTCTGGAGAATTTTATACTAAAAAACACAATTACACATTGATCTGGTCACAAATCCTTATGTCAGTAATCATTTCCATCTCGGATTCCTACAAAACTCGGGAGAATATCACAGAGTTATGAAAAACAATGTTGATTTCTATTGGGAGCTTTTCTTAACATAAAGAATGCAAGAATTTGAAATGGCTAATTCTAGAGACATTTTAAATTATTTGTTTTCTTCTTCAGGTTTCTAGAAATACAGGATTGTCTTTTGGTGATTTTATTCTTCAGACTCCAAAATACAACATTGTGTAGTTACTATGATCCCAATTCCAGGCTCTACCATTTGCAAAGTGTTTGATATTTGTATCTTATTTGCCCCATCTGTAAAGCGGGATTGATAGCATTAATAACTCCTGGGCTAGATAAGAGCATAAAAGAACTTAAGCATCCTGGACATAGATATGCTATACATTCATGGTTCAAATCCACCAGCTTCTCTGCCCGGGAAGGTCAGATAATCTCCTTCCATATTGGCTACCTCTTAAGGTCAGCTGCTAGTAAATATTTGCTCATTGACACCCGACAATACCTTTCATATTTATAAATGAGAAACTGGAAATGCAAAGAAGTAAGGAAATTCTTAATATTCTGGTATGTCTCATCTATTAACAGTGGTTATTAAGTGCCATAGAGTCATTACTATCTCATAGTGAGCCGTCCTGTGAGTTTTCAGCAGCAATAAATAGCACAGGAGGAGACTGTCTACCTTCCTTCCACAGAGCGGCTAATGTGTCCTCACCACCTGCCTTTACGTGTTGACATCCCAGTCCCTTACCGCTAAATCACTAGAGCTCTTTCATCTAGTAGTAGATATGAATAAATAGTGAAGTTTTTGCTGTTCTTGCTGGTTTTGTTGAGAGAAATAAAAGTTCTTAGATTTTTTGAGGGTATTTTTGGTCTGAATGACATATTTTAGTGAATTTTTCATCAATATGTTGCTATACTTAACATTTAAATTGTGGCATGTTTTTTATGCTTTTTCCAACTTTTTTCTTTTATTTTAGTAAAGGTCTTAAAAGAGATTGTTTTCACAGTGTTATAGATAATGAATTATTCTCATAATTTCTCAATGTGTTTTTTTAGGCAATATGGGCCTTTAGTGGTTTTTTTTAAAGAAATATTGGCAATATTGCACAGTGCTATAACTTTAAAAGCAAATTCATGTATCATCTCTGTCACATACAGTATTAACAACTCACAAAAATTTTTAAAAAACCCAATTACTATATAGTGGATTTTGATTCATATTTACTGGCTGTTGTGTTTTTTTGTGTATTGTAGAGTTGGAACTGGCCCATCGCTGACCCTCCGATGAGTTTTCAAAGGCAGTTTTATCACGTGGCAGGAGATTGCCCATTTTTCTCCAGTGGAACAGCTGGAGGATTGCAGAATTGCCATAGGATTTTCAAGGTGTATATTTTTATAGTAGTGGACAGCCTCATCTCACTCCTGTAGGACAGCTGATGTATTTGAATCAGCAAAGTTCTTTTTAATCAATTATGCAATCTACTCATGCCCAGAGGAAAATATTGAAGTTGTTAAGAATTTCATTTTACTTGGACCTTCAGTCAATGTTCACGGAAGCAGAAATCAAGAAATAAAAAAGTTGGCATTCATTTGGAAAATCTGGTCCATATCACTTCTTTCAAGTGTAAAAAAATTAAAATGTCACTTTAAGGGCTACTATGTTCCTGAACCACAGTGTCTTTATCAGCCTCACATGCTTACAAAAGTTGAACAATGGATAAGGAAGCCTGAAAAAATGTTTCTGGATTTTTGTGTTGTGACAAAGATTACTCAAAGTGCCACAGATTGCCAAAAGAAGGGACAAACCTGTCTTGTGAGAAATACAACCAGAATGTTCTTTGAAAGTAAGGATGGCAATACTTCATCTCACATACTTTGAACAAGTGATTAGGAGGAAGAAGTCTCTGGAGAAGCACAGCATGCTTGAAAATGCAGAAGGTCAGTGAAAAAGAAAAGGAAAATTCTCACAAAGATTGATTGTCACAGGGGCTACAACAATGAGCTCAAAAATAGCCATAATTGTGAGGATGATGAAGGAGCAGGTGGATTTTTGTCTATTGTCCACAAAGTCAATATGACTTGTTACTGATTTGATGGCACCTGTAAACAACAAGGTCGCCAGAACTTTTCAGATGCCTTTTGTTAGCAGAATATGACAATATTCTTTTAGCTTTTAACAATGGCTAGATTTTCTGGGATCTTTCTCTGAGATATTTGGAGTTTTGTTAAACTGGATAGTGAGGCAGAAGACTGTAGATAAAACAAATATTTTAGGGAAGAATTAATCATTTATAATCTTTCATTGCTGACTTTTACTAATTAGATTCCTGTACTTATCTCTTTCAGGCTCATTTTACAGATATTTAATTTCTCTTTTCCTATTTCAAGCATGCTCTTTACTCAGAGAGCAATTATGGGACCAAAACTATTGGAACTTGTGTGCCTGAGTCTCTGGTCTGTCTGCTTTCCTGGAGCCAAGTGTACAAAAATTCAGAAGGAAAGTTTTTAGAAGAAAGCTACGCTTTTATTTTCTATAATGTTTCAATCTCACTAACATTTTGAAAGATAGTGCTGATAATTCTTAGCATTTTCAACTGTTTTACCTCAGACTCCTGGTCTACTTTGTTAAGCTGTTGTGTACTGTCGAGTCAGAACTGACCCGAGTTGACCCTCTGGTGAACTTTCAGAGGCACTAAATGACATGGGAGGAGAGTACTTATCTTTCTTCCAAGAGTTGATGGATTCGAACTGCCCACCTGTGCAGTGGCAGTGCAATTTCTTACCCCTAAGCTACTAGAGCTTCCTTTAAGTCCAAGAATATGTATGTTACTTGTAAGATTGGTAAAATTATCTCTTTTAGAGTTATTTTAATTTTGTACTTAATCAATTGAGTCACACAGACACTTGTAATTTAGCCACATAAATAATTTTATTTAGTGTTTAGTATGGATTACCCAGATAGTGAAAATGGTTAAAGTTTTGACTTAAAGTGGAGAGGACTGCAATTAAAACTGTCCAGAGGTGCCTCAGAAGGAAAGTCTGGTAATCTGCTCCTGAAAAGCCAGATTCATAGAAAAAAACGTGTGGAGTTTAGTTCTATTCTGCACTCATGGATCACTATGAATCAGAACTCACTCAATCCCAACTGGTTTTATGGGCTTCAAACTGTGCTTACTGATTTACAGGCTTATTTGCTTCTCATAATGAATTTATGAATCAGTCTCTTACTGTCATTTTGTATCATTGGCAGCTAAAAAAGAGCAGCAGAAGAGATGAAATAGCCAAGGACGTGCAGCACATCCACACTGTGATGTTCTAGGACTTGAATCTAGTGTCCTTGACTTTAGAGTCTGTGCTTTTGCTCACAGGACCCATTCCCCAATGCCACACCTCAAGCTCCCAGCTTCAAAGACTTTATTAACTCAAATAACTTTATGTATGAGAAGCCAACTTCCAGAGCCCATGTTTGAGTACCAGAGCCTTGTAATGGAATGAATAGATAGGTGAATATTGCTTCGTGCTTTCACTTCTATGAAAATTTTCTATTTATATCTATCAGTAACCTTGGAACAAATTCTTTATGCATAAAGCATTTCATGAATAATTGATAGGATGTGTAGGTAAATCCCCATGCTACCTATAGGGTCATAGTATTTTAGCTATTTTTAAGTCTGAGGAAGATTAAATTTTCAATAGAAATTCCTTGATGCAGACACGTGTCCTAGACATTGTATAATCTTGGAAGCAAATACCTATGTGTGGCAGTTGACCTATTTTGGTGTTATTATTATGCCCTGGCCTGCTCTGAGGATTAAACAATCAGTAAAACACATGTGAATGTAATTCCAAAGAGTATTCCCTACATTCTTTCAATTTGAAAGTCATGTGATCCCCAGATGTCAGGTATGGGCTTCACTCTCTCACATCTCAATAGTCCTTTTAGTCTGATGGAGTTAAGAACACATGAGACCCACACCTTGAGGTTGACTGGCTGTGTGTGCACATGTGTACACACATACATGTGTTCATACATGTGTGTATATGTGTGTGCAGATACGAAACTCTTACCATATTGTTCAAGGATTTTGAGAATTACCTGCTTATTCATTACAGAGGCCTTTTGAAAATTCTATCAGTATTTAGGCTTATCAAGGACTTACTGTATCTAGCTTTCTATCTGCTAGAAAAAAAATAAAAGGGGAAAGGAAAATACTTTTTATTCAGATAAGGCGCTTAATTTCAAAACAAATTGTAAGGCACAATTTCACAAGTTTCAGCAAAGTATTCATTAATTGTCTCATTTGTTGTTTTGTGTCACAAATTATCCAAAACAATAGACATGGAGATCATCAAGGTAAAGTATTTTCTGAAGAAACATGTATATATTTATTTGCTCATTTATTCATTCTTTCATTTCACTCTCCAACAATTTTTGAACTCTAATTAGGTAACATACTAGTTACCAATGTTAAAATGATAAATAAGACAACACTTTAGATTTTGAAGAGATTATGGCTTCATAAGTGAGATGGACATGTAAAGAAACAATTTCAGTGGAGTGTGATTAGTGAAAATGCACATCTGTACAAGATACATATGGCAAAATTATCTTATGTCAGTCAAAATATTTCATGAACATCATTTTCAGTGGTTGTTGTTGTTGTTGTTGTTATGTGCCGTCGAGTCGTTTGCGACTCATAGCGACCCTATGCACAACAGCCCTAAACCCTTCCCTATCCTGCTCCAACCGCAATGCCTCTGACACACCCATCCCGATTACTCCAGTCACCGAATCAATCCATCTCATAGAGGGTCTTCCCCTCCTGCGCTGTCCCTCCACCCTCCCAAGCATGATGTCCCTCTCCAAGGATCCGTCCCTCCTGGCAACATGTCCAAAGTATGTCAGACGAAGCCCCAGAATCCTTGCCTCCAAGGAGTAGCTTCGTTTAATCTTCTCCAAGATGAATCTGTTTGTTTTCCTGGCAGTCCATGGTACATTCAGTACCCTTCTCCAGCACCACAGCTCAAAAGCATCCACTCTCCTTCTGTCCTCCCTAGTCATTGTCCAACTCTCTGATGCATAACAAGCGATTGCAAAGACCATGGCCTGTATCAGGCGTCCCTTAATCTCCAGAGAGACACCATTGCTCCTGAGTACTTTAGAGAAGTCCCTAACAGCAGACTTTCCCATCGCGATACGCTTTTTGATTTCCTGGCTGCTGGTGCCAAGAGTGTTGACTGTGGAGCCGAGCAAACTGAAGCTGTGAACAATCTCAATCTCTTCGCCATGCATCCTGACGCTGCCAAGTGGTCCAGTGGTGAGAATCTTTGTCTTCCTGACATGGAGCCTCAGTCCATACTGAAGGCTGCAGTCCTTGACCCTTCGCAGCAAGTGCATGAGGTCCTCCTCAGTTTCCGCAAGCAGGGTTGTGTCATCTGCATAACACAGATTGTTAATAGCTCTTCCACCAATCCTGATGCCACAATTCTCCTCATAGAGCCCAGCCTCTCGTATAATCTGCTCTGCATACATGTTGAAAAGGTATGGAGACAGGATGCATCCCTGGCATACACCCTTCCCAATTTTGAACCATGCAGTGTTACCCTGCTCTGTTCTGACTACTGCCTCTTGGTCCAAGTATAGGTTTCGCATTAGCACAATTAAATGTTCTGGGATTCCCATTCTTCTCAGAGTCAGCCACAGTTTGTTATGATCCACACAGTCAAATGCCTTTGCATAATCAATGAAACACAGATAGACATTCTTCTGGTATTCTCTGCTTTCAGCCAACATCCATCTAACATCAGCAACAATATCCCTAGTACTATGACCCCTTCTAAACCCAGCCTGGACTTCCGGCAGTTCTCTGCTGATGTGCTGTTCTAATCATTTTTGGATAATCTTCAGTAGAATCTAGCTTGCATGTGAAATGAATGACACTGTTCTGTAGTTTCCACACTCAGTTGTGTCACCTTTCTTCGGAATGGGAACAAATATGGATCTCTTCCAGTCAGTTGGCCATGTGGTTGTTCTCCAGATTTCTTGGCACAACTTGGTGAGCACATCCAGGGCAACATCTGTTATCTGAAATACTTCAATTGGTGTACCATCCATTCCTGGGGCCTTATTTTTTGCTATTTCCTTCAAAGCAGCTTGAACTTCTTCCTTCATCACCATAGGCTCTTGCTCATATGTTATTGGCCTCATTAAGTTAATATTTTGTTGTAGACCACCCTATTCTAAATTTTTAAACTTTTCATGGGCAATTTCCTCCTTTGCAATTACTGCCTCTGAAAACCCACTGACTTGATGGTACACAACAATAACATTCTCACAAATAATACTCTAGTGAATGTTTTTATGCTCTTTTCTTTGTTTTCCATGAATTAATTCTTTGGTTAGACAATTACAAGAACTATTGCTAAATTAATTAATAGAAAACATTTTAAAACTCATAATGTACACTATAATTTGTTGTTTTAAATATCATTAATGTATTCCATGAAGCTACCTTTATTACTAAAGCCTATACCAATATAATATTGTGTGTTTAAATTATATATACTTTCTTTCCGTGCAAGCTCAGAATGAAGTTTCATTGTTAATCCTTTGGTGACTTGAATCTACCAGTAGTTCTGTGGGACAAAGATGGGTAGTCCTCTCACAGGAGATTTATAGCCTCTAAAAAACAGATGGAGTATTGGATATGAGTACATTCTAACTTGATAACAATAAGTTTAAGTTTTGAGTTTTTCTCTCAATGCCTTCTAATTGGTTCCTATTCAGAGATCTTGGCTAGTTAACCAACTCTCAATGAACCACTTTTTTGCCATCCAATGGGTGCAACTCAATGCTGACCATTCAGCAGGTTTTAAGAGGCTATACATCACCCAAGAATTAATTGTCCATCCTTCTCCCATGAACTGGGATTTAAACCATGTGCATTTAAATTGGCAGCACTGATCCTTACCATTAGGCAACTAAAGCTCCCTATGACACGTTGTTGTTGTTGTTGTTGTTATTTATATACAAGTTGGAACTTATTCATAGACGACTCTCCACGGATTTTTAGAGGCAGTTAATTGGTTGGGAGAAGATTGTTCATCTTTCTCCAGTAGAATAACTGGTAGATTCAAACCATCTGCCTTTGTGATTGTAGTCCAGCTTCTTACTACTAAGTTACCAGAGCTTCCTAAATTATTTATACACTATGTATTACATATCACAGTATAGTTAAAAAATCTAATAAATTAAAATGTTATTTTCATTTATTATATATTTATTTCATTATTCGAATACTTACCTCTTTTATCATCCAATAATATTTAACTTTGATAAATTGTCCTTCTTTATGCTATCTACTGAATTATTCTGAGGGTGTATTGCATTCCATATTGGGCTTCTAACAAAATCCACCAGGCATTCAGTGCAAGAATGAATGGTCATCAACTCTAATAAAGATTGAAACTTCACAAACTTGATGGAGTGTGTGAGTTGGAACTGATTCTGTGTCAGTGGAGTTTTGTTTGGTTTTGTTGCTGAAGTGGTAGGGAGCTCTTGCTTGTAGTACATTACCTGTTGTCCTTGTAATTGTTCAAGATTGCTGTAAATTGAAATCTACTCAAAGACAATGGGTTTGGTTATGGTCTTGAACTCTCAACAGTTTAATTAATAATTTGCATGGATTATTTACACATTAAAGAAATGAAACAGTTGGGTTGTTTTTTTTTTAAATTTTATATGAGTCCCGTGAAATAAAACTACACAACATAAACCTCTGGTATTATCAAGAAGAACAAGGTTTGTATCAACTTCAAATTATTTTTGCAGATGGCAATATACACCTGGTGTTGTACACATGAAAAAGTAACACGTATTGACAAGAGCATTGTGATTACAACATTAGTGTGCATGGTTGAGTAGAATCCATCTTTATGGGAGGATGTTGTTTCTCTTTCCCCAGTGGATCAAGGAATGGATGAATGGAGGCAGACATTAAAGCAATTTGCCAAGACTGAGGAAAAGTACAAAGAATCTAATGGATTCCAACATCTGACCTTTGGACTAGCAGCACAACATGTAACACATTAAGCCACCAGGGCTCCTTGATCATGCTACAGGATTTATATTTTTGACATTTCTCTCTTAAAGCCACATTAGCTTAATTTGACTAAACTTGTGGATAATGGCTCAATCCGAGAAAAGGGGTGCACACTAAGGTCAATTATCTACTCTTTATACAGTTCTATAATCACTTCATTTGCATTTTTTATCCCTAGGTTAAGCTCTTGGCAGTTTGAACTACAGGGCCTATTGTGTGTGAGAAATTGATCCCACTTCTCTGACTTCCCCTAAAGAAATCAGCCCAGTAGGCACAGGATGATACCCACCCTAACTATTCACTTGATTAATGCCAGTAGTCGCTGGTTTCCTCGGATGTAGTTCTTTCTAGGGAGAGATTCTTTTGTTTTTATCATAGACTATATATAATTTTTGCATAGAAAATTTTTTATTTTATGCATAGACCATTTTTATTAGAGTTCAGTACTCCTTCAGTTTCTGTTGTACATAGGGTTTTCAGAGGCCTGCTATTTCAGAAGTGGATGGCCAATCCTTCTTCCTAGTCTGTCTCAATGTGCAGAGTGTCAAGGACTGCAGCCTACAATATGGATTGAGGCTCAATGTCAAGAAGACAAAGATTCTCACCACTGGACCAATCGGCAGCATCAGGATGGATGGTGAAGAGATTGAGATTGTACGCAGCTTTAGTTTGCTTGGCTCCATAGTCAACAGTCTTGGCACCAGCAGCCAGGAAATTAAAAGGCACATTGCCATGGGAAAGTCTGCTGTTCGGGACCTCTCCAAAGTGCTGAAGAGCAGTGGTGTCTCTCTGGAGACTAAGGCGCATCTGATACAGGTCTTCGCAATCACCTGTTATGCATCAGAGAGTTGGTCAATGACCAAGGAGGATAGAAGGAGAACTGATGCCTTTGAGCTGTGGTGCTGGAGAAGAGTACTGAGAATACCATGGACTACTAGGAAAACAAATAGATTTGTCCTGGAGAGGGTTAAACCGGGTGGCTCCTTGGAGGCAAGGATTCTGAGGCTCCGTCTAACATACTTTGGACATGTTGTGAGGAGAGACCGGTCCTTGGAGAGGGACATCATGCTTGGGAGGGTGGAGGGACAGCGCAGGAGAGGAAGGCCCTCTATGAGGTGGATTGATTCAGTGACTGGAATCATCGGGATGGGTGTGTCAGAGACAGTGCGATTGGCACAGGACAGAGTGGAGTTTAGGGCTGTTGTAAATAGGGTCACTATGAGTCGCAGGCGACTCGACGGCACATAACAACACAACAACAACAACTCCTTCAGTATGAAAATATCAAATATAACAACTGTTTAGTGTATGTATGGAAGTCCTTATTCAGAAATTGAAAATTTTTATTTTCTAGCCTTTTTGTAACTTTAATATATGGAGCATACTTATAAAGAATTTTCAATGTCAATGTCCCAAAATCTTAGTATGGTCAAATATCTGTATACACTAAGTATTACTTTGCCATCAAATATGTCATAGAACTGATTACATTTTCTATTGCTATGAAGGTGCTCTGCGTATTCTTATTCTCTTTTGGGAATCATCTCTATCATGTACTTCACTAGAAAGATTGACAGTCTCCTCTTATTCAATGCGCTGTCTCTGAAGACTCACTGGAGGGTCAGCTAGGAGTCGATTCCTGCTCAATGGCACACAACAGCAACCACAATGACAGTACTAAAACTAGTCTATGTTTTAATTCTAGTTTTACAGACTATAAATTTGAAACTCAAAACATTTGTGGATCAGTAATTACTAGATTGCATAACACACAGTGTTAACCAAAACACAACATGTCTTGACCATTTTAAACCCACCAACAACTCAAAGGGAGAAAGATGAGCAGTATCCTCCTCAGAAACCTTATGCAGGGCTGCTGTGAGTTGTGATTAGTTAGTTCCTTGGTTTAATTTAAATTTGTTATTCTGATTAAAAGATTTTCATCCATTTGCACCTCCTCCTCACACTCTAAAAACCTCTTAAATTTGGTTCTATGGAAACATTTCCATATCATTCCATATCAGAGTTATTATCTTCCCTCTTGTGCACACTAATCAGCAATTTTGTCAATTTTTTAAATTATGTGCGTGTGTGTGTGTGTGTGTGTGTGTGTGTGTGTGTGTGTGAAAGAGAATTACAGGAAAATCATAACATGGTTCAAAGTAGAAGATCTTATGAATTGAAAGTTGGTTCAAATTCGGCATATTAACTTGTTCTGTTGTCTCTTGCAAGTTACTTAGTGTTTGAAATGGAAATATCTTGGGTCTTACATCCTCCACCCCCATGCAATATCTGGCTTAGTATCTGCAAGATGGTAAGGACTCATGAGTAACATTTCTCTCCCTAACAAACTTTCCATTCTTATGCCATACATATGTCTATGTATCTGTGAACTCTACAGGAATTCGGCTCATGACCACACATATGTTCAAGTTTCCTCAGTTGTTTTATGACTTGTATCAAATTGACACATTTACCCAGGCTGTGCTGGGATTACAGTGATATCCTTAAGACACTATCCTGGTTCTATTTTCCTCCAGAGTCATTTATTTCCACAAATAATGTACTTTTCTTTTTTGTTTCAAAAGACAAATAAAATCCTTTAAGCAATTATAATAGAAACACACTGTCTCAAAATCTCCAAAGTTCTACGGCAAATTTGCTCAAATTTCTTCACTTTATGTCTTTTGGTAGACCTAGAAACTTCTCCTCTTCAGTGAGAACATGTTTTCTTTGAGAAAATGATGGTGCTTCAAGCCCCCCAAAAGGGGAGAGAATACACTGATAGGGGTTTATACAGGTGCCATCAACTGAGTCTATTACAACTCAAGATGACTCACTGGGTGTCACAGTAGAATTGAGAATCATTGAATTTTCAGTGACGGGTTTTCTTAAGTAAATCACTATTCCTTCCTTCTGACATACCTTTGAGGGTGCTTGAACAACCAGTGTTTCCTTACCAGCCCAAACTGGTAACACTGAACTTCCCAGAGATTCTTCTACAGGTGCTACCCACACTCCAAACCACTGTTTTCTAGTGAATTCTGATTCACCATGATCCTCTATTAGGATTATTTTGATGCTGTAAATCTCAAAGAGAAGACATCTTCCATCTTTCTCTTACAGAGTGAAACCAATATTTTGTTTGTATGGAAGACATTTTGGTTAGTAGCACAACACTTAGCCTATTTTGCTATCAGTGATCTTTCTGCAGGCTCTAAAGGCTGTCATTTGAACAGAAGGACCTACCATGTGATTGTATGTCTCTTCTGTCAATGCTTCCACTGCTGCTGCTCCTGTCATTCAGGTGGCCCCATACATGCAGTAGGATTTTCATGGATCTGACCTTTTGGAACCATGTTGATAGACTTGTTTTCTAAGATGTCGATGGCCTAGACCATGGGAAGTTATCCTTTTAATCCAAAGGCCTCATCTCTCTGGTGGTTCACAACCACCAGCAGCTCCTCAGAAGAAATCTAGATAATATCTTTCCATGTGATTTATAATATAGAAAATCCAAAAAAGATCAGTCTGTTCTGATTTAAAAACAATTTTTAAGGAATTTTTTGTATATTTTACTTAAATCTCACATTTCATCTTATATCATCAGTGTCAATTTCCCTCCATTGACCTTTCACTCAGAGATGACTGGATTAAATGGTTACAGCTTCATTTCTACTCTAGAAGAGGTAATGGTAGCATGCCATTAAAAGCACTGGAGGAATGATGATGAGACTAGAGTCGACGGAGACCTCAAAGAACATGCTACCACCTTCACACAATTGATAATATTCGAAGAGAAATGGCGTTAGGAACTGGTAAAAGGGTAATATCTTTATTTATCATATGTGTTGTTATAATTAGTGGGTAAAAGAAGAAGTTTGATGGATTAAACACAAATTTGAGTGTTTATTATGTTAGGTGGCTCTGGTGTCCACAAGGCATTTCACAGCTAACCCAAGGGTTTAAATCTATAAGTGATTGCACAGGAGAAAGATGAAAAAATCCCAACTCATGTAATTTACAGCTTCAGAATCCAGTGGAGAATCAGTATGGGGTTGGTTTTTACTAGACAGCAAAAAAGTTTTATTACTTTGCTTTGTATTATTATTTTTTGAATGTGTTTCATTTTTTTGTTAATGAGATGACCAACTAGTTTAGTGTTACCTATATGCTCCCCCAGTTCTTAATCTTTTCTGCAAAATACTTGACAAAATTTTATCTAGTTATTTAGGTATTTTTTTTAAGATCTACGTCAAAATACATTCTCCATGGACAAAATAATATATTTGCCTTCAGTTTATACCGATGTTTCTCTGTCTCAATACTAATGACTTATAAATATCTAGATAATGCAAACAGTTAATATGTTTGAGTTTTAAATGAAATAGTGGAGGTTCATTTCTTCTTTTTTTTTCTATATCTCTGTGGTAGCAGATAAATATTCTTTTTGAAAGAAATTTTATTTTAATTGTGATTTTAACAAATGTTTACAGAGAAGTTAGATTTTCATGCATTCTTACCCAGAGGCACAACTGGAGAAAGGTCTCCCAATATACGTTTTTAAAACATGAACTTTGAAAACACCATGGAGTACAGTTCTGCTCTAACATAAAAAGGATCACCCTGCTTAGATCACCCTGAGTCAGAATTAACCTGATGGCAACTGGTATCTTTAAGTCTCTTGTGTTGTTGACTTGACCAGCATACTGCAGAAATTTAGCAAGACTCCTTGCTTCTGTACACTAAATACCAGTAGTCATAATAAAATTATTCGAGTCATAATAAAATTAACTTCAGAAATAGCCAATGTCCTCTGAGAAGCAAAATGATCTCTGCTTGATACGACTAGTTTACACTCAGCACCCTCCACAGACTGCATGGTAAGCGTGGGAAGCTGTTTACTTAAAGAATAAATTCCTAATTCCTTCTCAAACAATAGCATTCCAAGTTTTCTACTTTAATAAAAGCACATGCTAAAGATTGAGATACTGTAAGGTCACAATAAAATAAAACTTAGAGCAAGGTGACTTTTAATATATTTATTTTGTCTGTTTATTTTCTCTTTTTTTTGTAATTTTTTAAAAATATGTGATATTTTACTCCAGTTAATCACTCTATAATTTTGCTTTTATGCTTAGCAGGTAGAGTTTAAGTCTACTTTAAAAGGATCTCCAAACCGTCTTTGAAGATTGGATCTGCAGGTTTTTCTTTCTATACTGAGTTAGAAATCACTACTTATTTTAAATTAGAGTGATAAGGATGTATTATACTTTTCTATAGGTGAAAAGTAAAACAAACATCATTTTTATTTAACTAGTGCATGTTTCCATAATTATTGTAATGCTTTGGCTGGTGCTAAACTGACTTGATTTAGTCAATGAATTTATGGTAGGGCTTGAATATCAGTGTTTCTTTGTTTTTAAAACATTCAGGGCATTAAAGTATGGAGGTTAATTTGAAAATCAGTTTGTGGTTGAACTTTACAGATAAAATATTAAGTCTCACTCAAGACCTCCCACTAACGTTCTAATTTCTATTTAATCTTCAACCAGTGAGTGGTCAAAATTCTGCTGTCGATTCATTGTTAATTAGGAATAAAGTAATTCCACAAGCAAGCCCGTGGCCTTTTGAAAATTCAGTTTATTTCCCCTTCTATGCAGTTGCTCTGCATGTTTAATTATATTTTTATGATAATGGCATTCCATGCCCCTTGCTTCCTTTAATGGCTGCAGAATGTGCATTGCAGTTCTTTGTATTCGTAATTGGATCATGGACAGAACAATTACCTGCTTGCTGACTTAGTTTCCAAGTGACCTCTTGGACTGCCTTCAGGACTGCTTCTGGCAGGATGCTCACTAATGTTTGCAGGTGCAAACCATTAAGTGTGGGGAAGGAAAAGCTCCTCTCAAAATGTAACTTCCCAAATTGCCATTCATAGAGATCAGTAGAGCCAAGGAGACAAGTGGTTAATCTAATTTCTTCTAGGAACTCTTCTGAATCACAATTATAAACCTGTTTGCTCAAAATATCACAGCAGCTTCACTTAAATATTGGATTTGGATTTCTGGCAAACAAAAAAAAAAACCAGAGTCTCTGTTATATCCAAAGAAGATTATTGATTTATACATTAGCAAATGTACATGCTGACTGCTAATAGAAAGATTGGAAGTTTTGTGCCTACTAGCAATGCTTTGGAGAAAAGACCTGGTTATTTACTGCTTAGAAATGAGCTATAAAACTCTTGTGGAGTACAATCATTCTGTCACAAACATGGGATCTGCATGTGTCAAAATGGACTCCACAGAAACCTGATTTATTTGGGTATTTCCTAGCAGAAATCTCTCAGTTGTGTTCTTCCCCACCCCACCCCTCCCCCACCCCCAGCTTTTGATCTTTCAGTTCATCCAGAAGTGACTTGCTATTTCCATGAACAGTATGATTCACTCTTCAGTTCTTTTCTCGTCAACACAAATGCTGTCTTGGAACGACTTTTCATGTGTAACAGGACTCCCGTGTTTATTTTTTCTTTTCCAGAAAACCTGATGAAGGAAAGATGATCACATTCTCTATCCACTTCATTAACCTGTGTTTTCTCCTGCTCAGCCTGATGAAATGTAATATCCAGAGACTTTGAAGTTAACACACCTGGCAATGTCTATCTAGGAATGTTCTAAAAATAACAGCTGATGTAACCACTCATTTCAGGCTCACATGTGGTAGTGTTAATATACCAGGAGACTTGTCTGCTTGAGGAAATCTAATGACTTCTCCTTGTCCATGTCAAATGTGTAGTTTATACTCATGGACTGTCACTCTGGATCATACAGGTAA
Organism: Elephantulus edwardii; assembly: GCF_000299155.1. Lineage (NCBI taxonomy): Eukaryota > Metazoa > Chordata > Mammalia > Macroscelidea > Macroscelididae > Elephantulus > Elephantulus edwardii. The sequence continues at coordinate 3,803,359 of NW_006399953.1, forward strand.
TATTACAATGACTCTAATTGGCTTTTTGGCTCAGAAGTCCCAAATTCTTTCTCCTCTAAATTTATCTAATGTGTAGTGCCTGAATCAGGACATTTTGGCATTTGCTCAGATGTTTTGTATGTTATGTAAATGCTTGTACTCTTTAGTAATTGCACATGATAGAATTGTAGGATTTTTCACACTAGAAGGCACTTTAAAAAAATAAAACACAAAAAACAAATCTGGTAGTGAGTTGATTCTGGGACATTGTGAAAATCTATTCATTTTCAGAAATTCTAAATCTTTATGAGAGTAGACTACCTACTTTTCTTTTGTGGAGAAACTGGTAGATTTGATCTGAAACATTTGTCTTTGCAACCAGTCATACCACTACAGGCTCATTGAGGTATACTTCAAAACACAAAAGCTCACTGTCGTTGATTCGGTTCTCTCTTCTGTCAATTCTCCATTGGGTTTCAGAGACTGTAAATCACATTAGAGGAGATGGTTCATTCTTCTCCCATGGATCTGAACTGCCAAGTGTGGCATTGGCATTAGCAATGTTAACAGTATGGACTGGACCACTAGGACTCCCTTAGTGAGTCTTCTGTGATATTAGTAAGGAGACTCACAGTCAATATGCTAAATGACCTGGGCCAAGTCACAATACAAGAGAAGGACAGACCCAAATCTCACCCAGTTCTCCCCTAGCTCAGTGCTGTTTGGATGATATATATACAGACTATGCACCTTTTGGGACTTTCCTGAAACTCAATGATTTTGTCTTTTGTCATCTTTGATATAATAGTTGTTGTTGTTAGGTGTCATCGAGTTGCTCGTGACTCATAGCGACGCTATGTACAAGAGCCCTAAAAGCCACTCTATCCTGTGTCAGCCTCACCATCTCAAACACACTTATTCCCACCACTCCACTCACAGAATCGATCCATCTCATAAAGGGTATTCTTCTCCTGCGCCGTCCCTCCACTCTCCCAAACATGATGTCCCTCTCCAAGGACAAGTCTCTCTTTGCAACATGCACAAAGTATGTCAGGCAAAGCTTCAGAATCCTTGATTCCAAGGAGCATTCTTCACTAAATATGTAATGAAACTAAAGTTTCAGTCTTTAGAGTTCAAATTTACAGAGGTATAAATCTTCTTTGAACTGAGCCCTGGGTGTACTGAAACTTTTAAGAGTACATTTTCCATCCTTAAGAAATCCTATGTAGCTAAAGACTCTGATGGCTTAGTAATAGAAAATTACACTGCCAATGAAAAGTTATGTGGTTCAAGCACACTAGCTGCTTCGTGGGATAAAAATGGGAAATCTCTTTCCATGTGATGTAAAAAAACCTGCTGGAGAGTCAGCTATGGGTCATTTCCCACTCCATGATGAACAACAACAACAACAACAGAGTATTGCTTAGCTACTATTCAGTATGGTCAATGGTTTGTGTAAAATAGTTTGGAAACAGATAAGAGAGAAGTAAGTTGGACTTCTTGGACTGTAGAGCACAGAAAACTATGGATAGAATCTGAGGTTAAGTGTTGGAGACTTGAAATGATAGATCTACCAATTAGACCAGTTAGGTAGGGTGGAAAACAAATCACATTTAAGAGGCAGACTAAGTATTTTTAAAAGGAACTCATGATGGTACTTACAATTTTCCTTGTTGTTGTGTTGTTGTTATGTGTTGTCAAGTCACTTAAAGAAGGATAATGTTGAAGTTACCTTATTTTTCTTATAGCAGTTAGCACAATGATGAAAGTAAACAAAGCACTAAATAAGGTTTATTAAGAACCTTTCCCACTAATTGTTTAAATGTAGAGTCAAGAAAGCTATTTTTTCCTACAATGACTTTTAAGTAAAAATGAAACTCTACAATTAGAAAGATAAAGGAACAATTATTAACAAATAAGCAAATCTATTGACTATGGTGAAACAATCATTAACATATGACACCAAGCAAAGAAAGCAAATATTGTGCCAAATTAACAAATTTACCACCTAATAAAGCTAAAAGGTTAACTAAGTACAAAGGATAATAGCCAGTAAAGTAAAATCGAATTATACCTAGCAGTACAAACACCAGTAGGCACTTTACTAAAGCTAATGCATAAACTGTTTACAAACTAAGACTCATAGAGCCCCAGTATTTTTTGTGAGATATGCTAATGTTGAGGGTAGGTAACAGCTGCTGGTGGCAAGCCCTGACAATGGTAAAAAGAGAAAAATATATACAATTAGGAGAAGAAAATGCAAAATAAAAACAAACAAAACAAAATCTTAGTAATATACTGGGAATTATGTATCCACTTATATCAAAAGTATAAAGATGGACAGGGAACAATGCAGAGAAAGCAAGCAGGATGGTAGGAATTTGAGTAAGAACTATAATTAAAATAATTAATTTGGGAGCAACGAGCCATGATCCCTGGCAGGAGCCACCAGCTGAATCCTGATTGGAGCCTCCAACCAAGTCCTGACCAGAGGAGCCAGCCAAGACCCAGCAGGAGTCACCAGCAGAGCCACCGTGGGATGCACCTGCTAGGAGGAAGCAGGGAAGCAGGAATTCAACTGAGTATTCTTAAGCCCTGCCAGACCCAGAGCCATTCTGAATGAGAGCCACCAGACAAGAGCCAGGTGGCTGGAATTTGAGTGAGGACTCCACACAAGACCAATCACACAGCTGAAGTCTGACAAAGGTACCCACGTCTTCTTTGATCCCATTCAGCCCCACACCATGCCTCTAGTCTAGTCAACTAACTTGCCTTTAAACCAGAATAACTTGATCTGAGTTAGCTGCAACAAGAGGCTTCTCTCACAGGCCCTGAACTGAATATTCTCTGGGATCAGAAGTTCAGAGACAAACACAGGCAGGGTAGGTGCCTCACACTCTTCTAGGGCAGTGACTTCAGATCAAAAACCTATTGTCACCTCAGGCATGAAAAACTCTACTACTGCATTGTCACATAAAGAAGCAGGCTACCATACACTCTGTATAAGCAAAAAGCAAGATAACAGCGCCAAAAGGTCACTCAATATCAATGGATTTCCAGAAGCTAGAAAATATGATGGAACATTCTGACATAAAATTTAAAAGAACAATGATTAAAAATTTTCAATGGGTGAAAGACAAAGTTAAAAAATTATAGGACAGTACAAGCAAAAACCAAGAGTAGCTTAAAAAAACAATCCAAAACAATGCAGATAAAACAAATGAGTCATTAAAGGCTCTGGGGGAAAAAGGGAAACCATTATCGGGAATATGAAGTCCAATGTTTCACATGTTGTCAATATGATGAAGGAACTCATGAACAGAATTGAAGAGATGGGACACAGAACCAGTGAAATAGAAGATAGAATTGTCATCACTGATCACCTAGAACAAAAAACAGAATCAAAAATAAAGGAAAAGAAGAAAACATAAGAATAATGTGGTATACCATTAAGAGGAATAATATGCACATCATCAGAATCCCAGAACAGGAAGAAGCAAGTAAAGTAACCAAAAAAGTTGTGGATGAATAACCAGAGGAACACTTCTAGGCAAAATAAAGAATGAGAGAATATATATTCAAGAAGCTGAAAGCAAACACCATGTAGAATAGAACCCAAAAGAAAAACATCAAGGCATATCATAGTCAAATTTGCCAGAACCAAAGATAGGGGAAAATTTTGAAGGCAGCAAGGGAGAAACAAAGAGGAACCTATAGGGGAGAGCAGATATGACTAAGTGCCAATTTCTCAGCAGAAACTATTAGAGCAAGAAGACAGTGGAATTACATATATCAAACACTCAGAGAACACAACTGTCAACCAAGAATACTATACCCAGAAAAATCGTCCATCAAATATTAAGGAGAGATTAAGATATTTCTAGAAAAACAGAACCTAAGGGAACTTGTAAAACCAAGACCAGCATTACAGAAAAAAAAAAACAAAACAAAACAAAAAAAAAAACAGAGAGATGCCCTTTTTTACAGAGGTGCCACAGAAAGCAGGATGGACCAAATTAACTAGTAACAACAATAAAAAGAACTTTACCAAATGACATCAATAAAACCTTGCCTTGAAATAATTACATGAATGTGAATGTTTTGAATGCACCACTAAGAAGAAAAAGAGCAGAATCCATCCATATGCTGTCTACAAGAGACACAATTGAAAACTGAAGATAAATAAAGATTAAAAATAAAATGTGGGAAAATATATACCAAGCAAATGGCAACCAGAAAAAATCAGCAGTAGTGATATTAATCTCTGATAAAAGAAAGTTCAATGCAAAAACCATCACAAAGGACAAGGAAGGTCATTAGGTAATGCTTAAAGGGTCAATAGAACAAGAGGACATAACAATAATAAATACCTATGCACCAAATGAAAGACCTGCAAAATATAAAAAACAAGAATTAAAAAAATTTAAAAAGAAATAGACAACACTACTTATAGTAGTTGGAAACTTCAATATACCATTATCAAGAAAAGATAGAAGTTTCATAAAGAAACTCAACAAAGATGCTGAAGAATTAAACCACACAATAAACCAACTAGACCTTATAGATATTTCTAGGCTAATGCACTCCCCAAAAGCTCAGTATATCTTATTCTCCAAAGTGTATGAAATGTTTTACAGAATAGATTACCTCTTAGGTCTCAAAGTAAGCATCAATAAATAAAAAAACACAGAAATAATAAAAAACATATTCTCAGAGGAAAGTGCTTCAAAATGAAAAATTAATAAGAGGATAAAGGGAAAAAAACAAACAAACTATACATTTGGAAGCTGAACAACACTTTGCTTGGACATGAGTGGGTACTAGAAAAAATAAAAAATGAAATAAAAAACATTCTTGAAGCAAATGACAATGAAAACACCACTTACCGAAACCTCTGGGAACAACTAAAACAGTAATCAGAGGTCAATTTATAGCAATAATGAAATACATCAAAAAGCAGGGAAAAAATGACCATTGATTCTCTAACTCAACATCTCCAAGAAATAGACAAAGAACAGCAAGAAAACCACACCCTCTTAAAAAAAACCCTTAAAATTATAAAAATTAGAGCAAAAAGAAAATAAATAGAAAACAGAAAAACAATTAAAACCATTAATAAACCTAGGAGTTGTTCTTTGAAATCATCAATAAAATCAACAGACAACAAGTAAAATTAACAAAGGAAAAGAAGGTAAAAAAAAACCCAAACAATCTGAATAAAAGATGAAATGGGCAATGTCACAACAGAATCAACAAAATTAAGAAGGGTAATACTGGAATATTACTAAAAACTATATTAAAAATATGAAAACAGAGAGGAAATGGACAAATGCTTAGAAATTTATAACCTATCTAAAACAAACCAAAGTTGAATATATAAACAGATCCATTACAAAAGAAATTGAAAAGGTAATAAAACAACTTCCAACCAAAACCAGCCCTGGACCAGATGGCTTTCCAAGTGAATTTTATGAAACATTCTGGGAAGACCTGTCACCAATTCTCCATAAACTATTTCAGAAAATAGAAAAAAATGAAATTCTCCCAGAATTTCTTCTGTGAAGCAACATATCCTTGATACCAAAAGCTAGGAAAGGATAGTGCCAAAATAGAAAACTATAGGCCAATATCTCTTGTGAACATATATGCAAAAATCTTGAATAAAATACTGGCCAATAGAGTTCAATGATACAGCGAAGAAATAATTCACCATGACCAAGTGGGATTCATAACAGGTATGTAAGGAGGGTTCAATATAAGAAAAACAATCAATATAATTCATCACATTAACAAAGCAAAGAACAAGAACAACATTTTCCTATCAATTGATGCAGAAAAGACCTTTGACACAATCCTACACCCTTTCCTGATTAAAACACTCAACAAAATAGCATTAGAGGGGAATTTCTTAAACATAGTACATAGTATCTACACAAACCTGAGAGTCAATATTGTTCTCAGTGGAGAGAGTTTCAAGGCATTCCATTTAAGAACAGGAACTAGGCAAGAATGCACACTATCACCTCTCTTATTCAATATTGTATTGGAAGTCTTAGCGATAGCAATAAGACAAGAGAAGTAAATGAGAGGTATCCAAATTGGCTGTATTTCTGGCAACACATTGATACAATCAATACTTTTAACAATCCTAAAACTGAAGTTAATCAATTCTTCTGTTTCCCTTTTTTCATTGTCCAGCTTTTACATGCGTATATATAAATAATGTGGCTTGTAACAGATGCACCTCAGTTATTAAAGGAGTACTTGGGGTATTTTTCTTCTTAAAGCTTTAGAAAGGTTTTTTTACAGCTGAGTTTTCCTGTGTGTTATGCCATTTGATTTCTTGACTATTGCTCGCGTATTAATAATATTTGCTATTGTTGTTGTTGTTGTTGGGTAATTTTGACTCAGAACTGACTCAGAGCTGACACTCAGTGGATTTTCAGAGCCAGAAATCACACTGGAGGATATTTCTCCTTCAGATGAGCTGGTGGAGTCAAATCACAGAAATTCATGTTGGTTGCCAAACTCCTTTACAACTAAGCCACCAGAACTATTGTTAGTTGTCATCAAATTGAATATAACTCATGGCAACCCCAGGTGTGCAAAGTTGTTCAGTAGGATTTTCAATACCTTCGGAAGTCTTCCTTCTGGGATATCTCTGAGTAGGTTTGAAATTTTGGCTAGCAGTCAGGGCTTACCCTTTTGCACAGACTTGGTACTCTTGACAGCAATTAAAAAGGAGGTAAAATTATCTCTATATGCAGATGATCATGGAAGGAGGAGTAGCATCCATTTCCATAATAGCTTGCCTCCAGAAACCCTATGAACCTGGAGGGAGGATGAGAGACACCCAAGCATTGAGGATTCTCTCATAGGGTTGCTATGAGTCACCTGTGACTCGATGGCACTTAACAACAACAATAATATGCAAATGATATGATAGTACACTTAGAAAACCCTAAAGCCTCAGCAGAAAACCTACTGAACATGGTTGACCAATTAGGCAAAGTGGCAGGATATAAAATCAATATACAAAATAAATTGGATTTCTCTACAGTGACAAAGAGAATGCAGAACTGGAGCTAAGAAAAATAATACCTTTCATAATAGCTAATGACACGATTAAATACTTGGGAGTAAATATAACCAGAAGCACAGAGGATCTATTCAAAGAAAATTACAAAACATTACTAAGGAAAGAAAAAGAGACCTGGAGAGGTGGAAGTATATCCCTTACTCATAGATAAGAAGACTCAATATTGTGAAAATGACAATACTACCAAAGGCAACTTACACATTTACTGCAATCCCAATAGACATATCAATTCATTTCTTCAACAAGATGGAAAAGGCAATCTCTAATTTTATTTGGAATGGAGAGAGGCCCCAAATAAGCAAAACACTCCTTAAAAAGAGAAACAAGATAGGAAGCATCATCTCATTCCCTGAGTTCAAATACTGCTACATTGCTGTGGTGGTCAAGACAGCATGGTACTGTTACAATGAGAGACACATAGATTAATGGAATACCATTGAGAACCCAGACATCAGCTCATCTACCTACGGTTAACTGACTTTTGACAAGGAGATGACATCAGTTAAGTGGGGAAACTACAGCCTTTTAACCAACGATGTTAGCAAAATTGGAAAACTAACTGTAGAAAACTCAAGGAAAATCCACACCTCACTCCATACACAAAAACCAACTCAAAGTTGTTCAAGGACCTAAGACTAAAAGCAAGGAATATCCACTTCATTAGTGAAAAGCTTGCAAAAACTCTGGAAGTCCTAACCAGCAGAGGATGAAATAGATGAATGGGGTATTCTAAGAATAAAATTCCTATGCACGTCCAAAAACTTTTACAACAGTGTAAAAATGGAAACCTCAGACTGGGAAAAATATGTTTGGTAATGACATGTCTGATGAGGAACTTATATGCTCGAGCACCACAAGATATAGGCACAGAATATGAACAGACACTTCACCAGAGAAGACATTCATATAGCGAATAAACGCATGAAGAAATATTCAAAATACCTAACTCTAAGACAGATGAAAATCTAAACAATTATAAGATATCATCTTACCCCAGAAGAACAGCAAAATTTAACAGAATGGCAAACAACAAATGCTGACAAGGTTGTTGATAAACTGGTACTCTTATTCACTATTGGTGGGAGCGTAAAATATTGCAATCACTATGAAAGACTGTATGGAGCTTTCTCAAAAAGTTGCAAATAGAAATACCATTTGACTCAGCAATTCCACTACTGGGAATATAGCTTAAAGAAAGCATAACTGCCACCTACATAGATACATGCACACGCATGTGTATTATAGATTTGTTCATAACAGCAAAGAGCTTGAAACAGTCCAAGTGCCCGTTAATGAAAAAATGGGTAGAGAAGCTATGGTACACAATGGAATACTATGCTGCATTGAAAAAGAATGAACTCATGAAATACTATACAAAATGGGTGACCCTGGAGGGCATTATGGTGAGTGAAGTATCTCAGTCACAAAGGGACAAATACTACATTATGCCACTATTGTAAAGCTGGATTGAGATCAGTGTTAGGGAGAACCTAAGAGGAGATAAATAGTGTATACTATATTGAAACAGATGCGGGAAAGAACTATTTAAAAAGGATATATGATTAGTTATTATTGTCATGAAAAGAGTCCAGAATACAAGCTGCACAGTGGAGTGGAATGGGGGATGCAGAGGTTTGTATAACAATGAAAGAATTGTGTTGTGTGGGGTTTTGTGTGTGTGTTGTGTGGGGTTTTGTGTGTGTGTGTGTGTGTGTTTACTTTTGAAAGAGCACAGCTACTTGAGAGGGCAGAGAATTGGGCAGGGATGAAAATGTTCACAATGAATAAATGGAAAGGCAAAGTTTCTGTAAACTTTCATTAAAATTAATTCAAAAAGATACAAATGCAATAAAAAAGTGTAAACATGGTGAGAATTTAAAAAAAAATATGTATTGAGTGTACTGAAGAAGGAAGATGCTTTGAGTGTACTGAAGAAGGAAGATGCTGTCTTTCAAATTAAATTATGCAGGCCAAAGGATCATCTCTTCTGAGGTTGGGAAATATAATAGTTATTAGGAATTGTTCTTTACACAGGGAGCCCTCGTGGCAGGTTCCGTAAAGTACTGTGATACAAATCCAAAGGCCATGCTTCTCTGGCAGTTTAAATATGCCCACAATTCTTTGGAAGTAAGATGGACAATTTCCTCTCTGTAATACATTTGCAGCCTTGGGAACCCAATGGTGAGCCAACTGTGAATGAAACTGATTTTATGGCTATAAATGTGGCATTAATATAAACATGTAATTTCTCCTAAGATTTGCAGGACTACTAGTTATTAAGAAGAATTAAACCAATATTCTTTACTTGTTCGCAAACAAAAATCTTGAGGGTAAGGAAGGAAAAATCAACATATATTTGAAATTTGTAGTAGCAACTTACTAACTACTGATTAATTTTGCCTATTTTAATCCAAAATTCCACTAGAAAGAAAAGGGAAAAATCAAGTTGGTCATAAAACCATATTTCAGACCTATATATTGCACTCTTCCATTCTTTGCCTGTACCAATCACAGATCTGGTAGCAGAAAGAGCTTGCATGAAAATCACTGTTAGATTGAATTTAACATAACTAACAAAAATATACTCATAATTATGTATTTTATCCCCATACCTGTTCAATCTATATGTTGAGCTAATTATCTGAGAAGCTGAATACTATGAAGAGGGATATGGCATCAGGATTATAGGGAGACTTCTCAATAACCTGCATAATGCAAATGACACAACCTTGCTTGCTGAAAGTAGGACTTGAAGTTGCAGAATATCAAGGAATTCAGCCTTCAGTATTGATTGCATATCAATATAAAAAAAGCAAGTTTGCTTACCACTGACACAATAAGTAGTGTCATGACGGATGAAGAAGAGGTGGAAACTGTCAACAGCTTCATCTTGCTTGGAACCAGAATTAATACCCTTGGTACTAGAAGTCAGGAAACAAAGAGGCACATTGTACTTGGAAAATCTGCAGTTAGGGACCTTTTCCAAATTATTGAAGAATAGTGATGTCAATTTGAAGACTAAGGTGCATCTGATTTAGGCCGTAGTATTTCCAATTACTAGCTATGCATCTGAGACCTGGACAATGCCTAAGGATGACAGAAAAAGAACTGACACCTTTGAGCTGTGGTATTGGAGAAGAACACTGAACATTCCATGGATGGCCAAGAAAACAAATAGGTATGTCTTGGAGAGAGTGCAGCCGGAGGCAAGAATGATGAAGCTTTGACTCACACTTTGGACATATTGCTAACAGGTGCTATTTCTTGGAAAGTGACATGATGTTGGGAAGAGTGGAGGGCTAGGGAAGGAGAGGAAGACCCTCAATCATGTTGATTGAGAAGGTGACTGCTACAATGGGCTCTTGTATGTCATGAAGTATAAGGATGGTGCAGGACAGGACTAGGTTCAGATCTTTTGTTCACAGGCTCACTATGAGTCTTACTCGACTTGATGACAGCTAACAACAACAACTAAAAGTGCTTTTCTCAATGAATTTTGGAAACATTTTCAGACTTCATTTTTTCTCTATTTTAACAACACTCTTTTGAATCAGATAGATTTTTTTTTTAAATTTCTGACGGGTCTTTCTCAGTTCCTGAACAGAAGGAACATAATTACTTAAGTTCAACAGAATTAGTTGTTGTTGAGAACTGTCGAGTCAGAACTAACTCATAGCTGTCCCTCCATCAGTTTTCAGAGACAGTTAATTGCATAGTAGACTGCCCATCTTTTTCCCCACAGAGCAGCTGGAGGATTTGAACTGCATGCCTTTGAGATTGCAGTACAGCTTCTTAAAATTAGGCCACCAGAACTCCCTCAACAGAATTAAGGTGATACTTAAAATTTATAATGAATTTGTAGAAACTAGTCATAGTGTTGTGATAAATTAAAATAATATATTTTAAATACTCATGGAGTTTTGTTTTATTTTAGGTATTTCATTTTGGCAACTTACAGAATTATTTTAGAATTAAAGAGTCGAACTCAGTAACTTTCTTTTGCCTCTTCAGCTATTTTTGTAAAATGGGCTATTGTCTCTTAATGCTTTAATGACCTGATGCACTTTCATCTTTAAGCTGGACCATTTAGTCTTAGAGATAATGGTTTCAATACTTGATACCTATGTTCCAATATAGAAAGCTGATTTGAATTTCAGAACTAGATAGAGTGTGTAAAAATGGCAATGAAAGATCTGGGGCTCTGAGTGGAAACCAATCTGGAAATGAATTCCCATCAAGCTGTTGTTACTGATTAAGTAGGATGTTAAAATAACGTGAACAATTTTTTTAGGTATTAACAGTGATAAACTTAAATAGTTTCATAAACTAGAGAAGAAAATGATTCATGTGCTTTCTAATGGCACTCTTCAAATTACAATAGCCGCTAGGAATTTTCAGATTCTTTTAACATAGACCTTGTGAAAAGATAGAAATCTGTTTGGAATTAAAACAACAAAGATGTGGAATGAATCTTTAACAGCTAGAAGATGTCTTAGAATGTTTTCATTTCCACGGAAAAACGTTAAAGACAAAACCATTAATACACAAGCATTTAACTAGAGATGTTTAAGTCAAGACCAGAATATATTTTAACAGAAGATTGTTAAAAAGATGAAGCTATTATCACATAAACATGTCACAAGAAACAGAACAAACAATGCTCACCTTTAAAATACATTGAGAACAAAGACATTTTCTCACTTTTTGTGGTTTCAATGTTTATTGGCTATATGATGGGAAAATGTCAAGATGTGAATTTAACCCCTTATTTTAGTGAGAAACAGAAGATCTGTTTTACAGCATACAAAATCAAAACCCACGTCTATTTCCGCAGAGTCAATTTTGATTCACAGTAACCCTCTATGGGGTTTCTGAGACTATAAATCTTAGTGGGAAGAGATTGCTCATCGTTCGTCTGTAGAGCAGGTAGTGGATTTTAACTGCCATCTTTTAGATTAGTTGTATTATACCATCAATGCTTTTTATTTACCAGCATGTTGTTGTTGTTGTTAGGTGCCATCGAGTCGTCGATGACTAATAGCGATCCTATGAATGAAAGGCCTGAGCATACAGAGTTTCCGGAGGCAAGCCATTTTGGAAGTGGATGCCACTCCTGCTTCCAGGCTTGTTTTAGTTGGAAAGCTCCAGCAAACACTGTCCACAATGGGTAACCATTACCACAGTTGGCACATCAGTGTCCCAGTGTTCAGCATCACAGCAACCACGAGTTACCTCTGTACAGCAATGCACAGACCAGTGCTACACCATCTAGAAGAATGTTTGAGAGGAAAACAATTTGAACCTGGCCTGAGAGCAGCATAGAACACTTAATTATAATTAAATGATTCATGTTGCTGTGATTATAATGTGGCATGAAGTCTGAATTGACTCATAGCTGACCCTCCAGTGAGTTTTCTGAGGCTGTAAATCTCATGGGAGGAAACTATATTTCTTCAGCAGAGAGCTGACGAATTCTAACAGCCTGCCTCAGGGTTGGAAGCACAATTATTTCTTAACTAATTGCATAATGCAAAAATATTAAATAAATACCTTCTATGTATGAGACCCTGAGTTAGTGTAGATATGTTCCCCACAAATAAGTAGATAACATTCATTTTCTTAAGATTGCTATGAATCATACTAAACCTGATGGCACTTAATAATAACAAAAATGCCATTGATAAGCAGAATTCTGTGTCAATAAGGGAGCATCTACAGTAACCTGTGGGTCTATGGTCTTCTGATGATCTCTATAGACATAGAGGAGAATTAATAAAGTAGATTATAAAATTATGTGTTCGAGGATCAACGTGAATTCAATTATAAAATGTCTACATTATTCATTTTTTACCCATAGAATGGCAAAAAAATGGATAACATAGACATTGTATAACACTCTCCCCTCAACATATCCAAACTCCATGCTCAATGCCATCAAGTTCATTTTGATTCATAGAGGCTCTCCTTTGAGTTTCTGAGTCTCTAAATCTTAAATCAGAGGATTTCCTTTGCATTTCCAAGGTTGTAAATTATAATGCCAAGAGACTGCTTATCTTTCTCTTATGGAGTATCTGGTGGATTTGAGCCACTGAAGACTGACAGTTGTTGGAGAGAAGCTCCACCAGACGACCTCTCTCAACATGTAATTGTTAGCTAACAGTGCGTAAGGGAGGCACAGAATAGTGGGTGAGGATGTATGTTATGAGGAGAAAGAAAGCTGCTGATACTTATTTGGGTTTTCATGCACACCCAAATAAGTTGTGACATACTTCTTTAAGATAATTTCATCAGATAAGGAAGATAATACTAAGAAAATGGAAATCTTCATCTGTGAAGTCTTCCTTCAGAGACTCTGCCTTACTTACTCTGCAGCTCATAGCATATCTAATTTCAAAGAAAGAATAGTAGCTTATCTCAAAATGTATCTGGAATATTGATTAGAAGCATGTAAAATATAAACTCAACTTCTGCCCCCACCCCAACTGGCTCTGGGTGTCCTTTAAATAAGTCAAAGCTGGCTTCTTGATTTGCAAAGGCGGCTAACCTTTATTTATTTAAAAGGGAGAAAAGGGAAGACATAGTTTTTTTTTGAACAAGTGCTAAATGTTACAGATATTTACTTCTTAATACATTTATTCTTCAAAGATATTCTATGAGACAAATTATTATACTCATTCTGCCCTTGAGTAAATTGAGACACAGAATAATAAGATGATATGCTCTAGTTTGCAGAGCTAGCTGCACAGAGGAATGTGGATAAGGAGACAGAACAACCCAGATTTGCAATTATTTTTGCATAACTTTAAGATAAAGCTCTCTTTTTCTCTACAGGGTTTATAAAGAGAAAGGTTAGCTGGAGACAGGTACACAACATAGTTTGCTTTTTATGGTCTAATATTGATAGCCTTTAATATGAGTTACATCTCAACATCATTTAAACAAAAATCATCATCACTTGACCAAGAGGCAACATTTTTTAGAAAAAAGATTGAAGTTGTCAACATTTATTTTACCTGGATCCACAATCAATACAAATGATAACAGCTTTCAAGACATCAAAAGAAGTTGCATTGGGAAACTTAGCTGTAAAGGACCACTCAAAAGTGCTGAAGAACAAGGATATTAGTTTAAATACAAAGTTGTGCCTGGTCCAAGCAGTTTATGCATCTGGAAATTGGACCATGATTATGGAGGACCACAGAAGAAGCGATGCCTTTGTGGTGGAATTGTGGTGTTGACAAATAGTACTGAACAGTACTGCCAATGCAAAGGCACAAATCCGTCAACTACTTAGCAGAAAAAAAAGATAAGCAATCTCCTCCCGTGGGATTTACTGTCTCTTAAAATCTAGAGAGAGGGGTCAATTCTCATTCAACTCTGCACAACAGTGTCTAAGAAGAAGTGTAACCAAGGTGTTTCTTAGAGGCAAGGATGGAGAAACTCCTCACATGCTTTGGACATGTCACGAAGTGCCAGCTCTTGATGAAAGACCTCAAGTAGGGTGAAAGAAAGAAAGGAAGCCCCTCAACAAGATGAATTGTCACAGTGACTGTAACAATGGGTTCAAACATATTACAGATGGTGAGGATGGTGCAGGGCAGGGCAAGACTCAACTCAGATCTGTTATTCATAGGTTCACTATGAGTCTTAGTCTTCTCAACAGCACCTAACAACAATAAAGTTAGAGCATAGTCCACAGAAATTTGCATGTTGCATACTAACCCAGGAGCTGTGTTTTCTCTGGTGATTTGAATCCATCAGAAGCTCCATGAGAGAGAGTCTGGCAATCTCTTCCTTTGTGATTTACAGCCTCTGAAAATCTACTATGAATCAGTTCTACTTTGACTTCAGTGAAACGGAGAAGAAAATTAATATACTTAGAGATATATTATTCCATTATGTTGTTATTATTGTTTCTATGTGCCGTCAAGTTCGACAACCTCTGAAAAACAGACTCATGGCCGACTCACCAGTGATTTTTCAGAAGTTATAAACTGAATAAGAGGAGATTTCTCCTTTTTGTTCTATTGAGCAGTTGGTAGATTTGAAGTGCCTGTCTTTGGGTTGGTAGTGCAATTTCTTACCCAGTAAATCACCAGACCTCCCTGAGATTGAGTATTATCATTGCTTAAATGATTTATTATGTGTTATAGTTAATTGTTTGTTTCTTCATATGATTCCTATAAGCTGTAATCAGTTAAGGAAGACCAAATTATCCATTGTGCTGTCAACTCAAAGGCAAGCAGTTCAAGCCCACTAGCTGCTATTTGGAAGAAAGATGGTAAATTTCCTCCTTTGTAGTTTACTGCCTCTGAGAACCCACTGGAGGGTCAGATATGAGTTGGCGTAAACACTACAGCACCTAACAATAACATAATAGACAGACAGCTGCTAGATAGCACTTTACAAGAGGAAGATATTATTGGAGATTGCGGTTCATTAAAGCCCCCAGAACTCTTCTCAGACCATTGAAGTAACCTAAGTATGAACATCTTTGACATACAAAAAATAAATTATCAACTACAGTGACATGCTGTTAGATAATGTATATAATTACAAATTCAGACACTGAACTATAAGGTAATAAAATCTATGCTTGGGTGCATATGGCTATGCCTGCAAGTTTACATTTATAGTACAGTATTATCTGATTATCTTTTGAAAGGTCACTGTTCTTTATGATGAGTAATAAGTGAGATGTCTCAAAAATGGACTTTTTGTTATGGAAAAAAGTAGTAAATATATTGCTATATTAGTTTAGTCTTATTCTACCAGTTGTTACAATACCTATGTTTAGATTATAAACAATGTAAATGTTTGCAAGTCACAAGATTAGTGTTAAAACTTAGCTTGGTTGTCATGATTAAATTGTCTAGACAAATGTAACTATCATCCACAGATGTTAGAAGTGCATTTTAAAGGTAATGTGTGGAAAGAAATATATCCTTACATATATAATTTCTGCTTTAAAGTTTTATGCATTTTCTTTTTCTTTTCATTGTATAACAGTATGTTACTATCAGATGATGGAAATCAGTAAATGATGTTTGTTATTGTATAATTAGATCCCATCAAGTCAGCTCCCACTTTGTTCTAGGCACAATAGAACAAACCCTTATGTAATCTTGTACCTTCTTCACAACCTTTGTTTTACTTAACTCTACTATTGAAATCAGTGTATAAATCCATCTACCTTTTATTTTTGTAAATTTCTACATTACTAAGCATGATATATCAGAATCTTCAATTAATGAAAGGCAAATTGCCCACTGCATTTTTTCAAATTTTTCTTCCTAATTAATCTATTTAGTTAAACGTGCAAAACAAACAACAATAAAACCAAATCAAAAGAAAGCAAAAAGTCCTTGAAATTTGTAGCATAAAATCAAATGAAGAGCCCTTCATGTGTCCTAAAAGGTTACCAGCTCTATTTCACCAGCTCCTTCATTGGAGAAAGTTGGGCAGACTCTGACCATTAAGATTTGAAGACTTGGAAACCCGGGGGTGGATAGTTACTATGAGACAAGACTGACTCTATTAGAGTGAGTGTTTTTTTTTTTTTTTAAGTTCAAAAGAAAGCCACATTTATGCTTAGCTCAGTAACATTGCTGAAATGAGCTAGTTACATAAATCACGGACATAAAAAAGTGAAAGAATGCTTTTGAACAATTTTTTTGAGACCAACTTAAAAATACATGTTTTAAAAGGACACTATTTGCATGACTGAAAAAAACATGCATTTGGCAGAGTATCGAAAAACTTGATTTCAGTTTCAGTGCCATCATGCTTGTGACATTACATGTAATGGTAAAAACATGCATTTTGAACAGAAAGTTGATATATTTATTGTTCCTCATCCCAGTGACTATTTTAATTCAATTCAAAATGAACGAGCCTCTTTGTGTTTTGGTTTGAGAGAACAAAAACAGTTTGAAGTGATTTTGAAAGCTTGTCTTCTCTCTGCATTCTGGGAAGAAAAGATGGATTTGCAAAAGGCACATTGCATTACAATTTAGTTTGTATTATGGTGTATTTTGTTTGCTTTTGTTGTTGTTTAGTTTTGTTTTACACAGTCTGTACTTCGGGAAGATTCCTCTTAAAATCATTAACTGTATCTGCAAAAGCAATTTACTTAACTTTGAGCTTATATAAAGCATCTGGATTCTGAGCTTATTCATATGAGCAGAGTTGAGAATGTAAATGTATTCAGAATTTCCTTCCATTTGTTTAATGTAAGTCCTTTCTATCTTAGTCTGAAGCAGGCCATATAAAAAACAACAACAAACCCAACACAGTTACTAAGTCTCAAAAGTTCTATATCAGAAAGGCAATTCTAAAGACTTTTCAGTGAAGTAACAGAGAACTGAGGTGCAGATCTTGGCTGAACTAGAACTTTTGGCCATTCATAAACAACCATCCATTGAAAATTAATCTCTATTGTGCTTATTTTCAAATTTCCTCCCTAACCATAATACTTCAATTTCAGAAAAAGACTAAAGAAGAAAATGCAAAAAATATTAAAAAACTACATTATTTCTTCTAATGTCATTGAATTATCTAAAAATTTAGATGTCTCTTGACTCATTTGTTACCAACTAATTGTAGCTATTCCACTTCACCCTCAATCTCAAATCACCTTTTATTTACTACACTCTTTTTTTTTTAAATTCTTCTCAAATGGAAACTTTGCTGAAAGTGTCATAGGTGGATAGTGTCTACAAGAATGAATATTAAATTTGGCTTATTGTAAAATTGAGCCCAATAAAATCAGTTGCCCTTTAGCCAATTATAATTTATAGAAACGATTTGCATTGAAAAGTACTCCAAAGGATTTTTTTCCATGAAGCCTTTCAGGAGAAGATTGTTAGATCTTCTTCTTAGATTTCCCTAGGAAGTCTTGAACTGCCCACCTTTTGTTATTAGCTAGATGTTTAAACATTTGTGACACGCAAGGATTTGTAATGATAGTAATGTTTGGTGACATCAAGTTGCCTCTGAGATATACTGATCTTATGTGTGACAGAATTATGAAACCTTGAACCATCCTCACAATCAATGATATATTTATGTCCATTGTTGCAACCATTCTGTCAATCCATCTCACTTATGATCCTCCTCTTTTTCGTTGACTCTAATTTTACCAAGCATCATTTTCTTCTTCAAGGACTGACCTCGCCTGACAACATGTCCAAAGAACAAGTAATGAAGTTTTGCCATCCTTACTTCTAAGATTCATTGTGGCCGTGCTTCATTTAAGACATGTCTGTTCATTTGTCTGCTATTCCATGATATATTCAATAGTCTTCACAAAATCACAATTAAAAAGCATCAAATCCTCAGTCTTCATTAGTCATGTCCAGTTTTCATATACATGATAGCAATGTTAGGGGCTGTTAACCACAACTCATGTTGTTGTT
>NW_006399953.1:3822748-3828207 GCF_000299155.1 Elephantulus edwardii
GGCGTACACCCTTCCCAATTTTGAACCATGCAGTGTTACCCTGCTCTGTTCTGACTACTGCCTCTTGGTCCAAGTATAGGTTTCGTATTAGCATAATTAAATGTTCTGGGATTCCCATTCTTCTCAGAGTCAGCCATAGTTTGTTATACTCCACAACTCATAGTGACCCTAAAAACAGCATATCTGGAGCACCTGAATTTGTTGAAAAATTAGGTGCTAGATTGAGGAAGAGAAAGACAGGTCACAATATCTAGATTTCTATTTACTAGTTTCCATGTAGATAGTCTCTACTCATGGGATCCAATGCATACAGGATAAAATATCGTCCTGTCCTGTATCATCTTCATGATTGCTAGCATGCTTGAGCAATTACTATGATTAGTGAATGTATTTCAAGTGCCTTTTAACCTAGGGAACATAACTTTTATAAATATATTGATTAAAATTCTGTTGTAAGACATAGAATTGTCATTAGTTAGTGTTTGTTTGCTAGGCTTTTCTTTCTTTAGCTTTAGTTTGAACTTACATGTGAGTAGTTGATACTCTGTTCCACAGTCAACACCTGGCCTTGTTTTCACAGCTGATATTGAGCTTCTTCATTGATTTTTTTCACGGATATAATCAATCTGATTTCTGTGTAGACCATCAGGTGAAGTCCATGTGTATACTCGTTGTTTGTTTCTTATAAAAGGTATTTTGCAATGAATAGGTCATTAATTGTACAAAATTCTATCATTCTGTCTCTAGGCTCATTTCTGTCACCAAGTCCAAGCTTTCCTACTGCAGATCCTTCTTCCCTGCTCCGGACTTTTCATTCCAGTCACCTGTTATTATCAAGGTATCTTGCTTGCATATTCAATCAATTTCTGACTGCAAAAGTTAGTACAATTCATCCTCCTCATTGGCTCTGGGTTTAGGTGTATATGTTTGTTTTGGGGGTAGGGTTGTTTTTTTGTTTTTGTTTTTGCTTTTAAATTGTAATGGTCTCTGGCTCAGAGTTCGCCAGCGTTTGGGCATGCCAGAATGGTGAAATAAAGAAATGTTGGGCCATGCCTACAGAGTAAGGGCAAGAGTCTTGAGAGACTTTGTGTAAGCTGGACATGGCCTCTGGCTTCTTGAGGAGAGCCAAGTATGGAACACTCCGGATGCTTGTGGTTTTCATTTTTCCCCAAGTGTGTGTCTGCAGAACACACTTGCCAGATGAACTACGGGTCTCTGGCCCAGAGTTCTCCAGCATTTGGGTGTGCTGGAATGTACATTCTTCTAGGTCATATAACCATGGTGTGTCCACTAGCTGTACAGAGGTAACTTGTGGTTGCTGTGAAGCTCAACACTGTGACAATGATGTGTTAAAGGTGATAATGGTACCCATGGCTAACAGTGTTTGGCGGAGCTCCCTGATTAAGACAAGTTTGGAAGCAGGAGTGGCATCCATTTCCATAAATAGCTTGCCTCCAGAAACGCTATGAATCTGGAGAAAGGATGAAAGTCATGCAAGTTTCTAGGACTTTCATCATAGGGTCACTATGAGTCGGCAAGACTCTACAGCACTTAACAAGAGGTTTATGAGAGACATTGGCCTATAACTTTCTATCTTGGTGATGTACTTACTTGACTTTTGTATAATAGATATATTTGCTTCATGGAATAAGTCTGATAGTATTTCATCTTTTTTCTATTTTCTGAAATACTTTGAGTAGAATTGGTGATAGTTCTTCTCTGAATGTTTGATAGATTTCTCTAGTAAAACCATCCAAACAAGGACTTTTTTCAGTTAAAAGTTGTTTTATAACCTGTTCAATTTCTTATTTTATAAGGAGTCTGTCCAGGTGTTCTCCTTCAGTCTGTGTAAGTTTGGGTAAATTGTAAGTTTCTAAATATTTGTCCATTTATTTTAGGTTTTCATGTTTGTTTGAATATAATTTTTCATAATATTCTATTGTAAATCTTTTTATTTCATTTGGTTCTGTTGTGACATTATCCCTTTCATCTCTTATTTGTGTTATCTCTCTCTTTTCCTTTGTTAGCTTTGTTAGTGATTTGTCAATTTTATTGACCTATTTGAAGAACCAACTCCTGGTTTTGTTAATAGTTTCAATTGTTTTTTTGTTTTCTATTACATTTATTTCTGCCCTTATTTTTATAATTTCACTTCTTTTAGATCCTTTCAGATAATTTTCTGTTCTTTTTCTACTTGTTGGAGATGTTAAGTAATCCATCATCATTTTTCTTCCCTTTTTATGTGTTTGCCTATTTCTATGACTTGATATCCACGTACTTCTTTTCCTGTATCCCAGAGGTATTGGTAAGTTGTTGTTGTTTTAATGTGCCATTGAGTTGTCTGCAACTCACAATGACTCTCTGTACAACAGCCCTAAAACCAGCCAAACTCACTTCTTTAAACACGCCTATTCCCATTACCCAAGTCACTGAATCAAATCCAGCTCACCAAGGGTTTTCCTCTTCTTCACTGTCCCTCCACCCTCCTAAGCATGACATCCCTCTCCAAGGACCGGTCCCTCCTTGCAACATGTACACAGTATGTAAAACAAAGCTTCAGAATTTTGCCTCCAAAGGGCAGCTTGGTTTTACCCTCTCCAGGGTGAATCTGTTTGTTCTCTTAACAGTTCTTGGTATATACAATACTCTTCTTCAACACCACAGCTCCAAGGCATCAATTCTCCTTCTATCAACCTTAGTCATTGTCCAGCTCTCTGGTGCATAACAAGTGATTGCAAAAACTATGGCCTGTAACAGGCACACCTTAGTCGTCAGACTGACATTATTGCTCTTCAGTACTTTGTAGAGGTCTCTGACAGCAGACTTTCTCAATGCAATACGTCTTTTAATTTCCTGGCTGCTGGTACCAAGAGTGTTAATTGTGGAGCCAAGGAAACTAAAGTTGTTAACAATCTCAATCTCTTCACCATTTATCATGATGCTGCGAATAAACCCAGCTGTGAGAATCTTTGTTTTCTTGATATTGAGCTTCAATCCATATTGAAGGCTACAGTCCTCAACCTTCTGCAGCAAGCGCTGCAGGTCCTCCTCAGTTTCACCAAGCAGGTTTGTGTCATCTGTGTAATGCAGATTGTTGATGAAACTTCTTCTAATCCTGATGCAAAAGTTTTCCTCATAGAACCCAGCCTCCTGGATAATCTATTCTACATACAGATTGAAAAGGTATGGAGACAGAACATATCCCTGGCATACACCCTTTCTAATTTTGAACCATGCTGTGTTTCCTTGCTCTGTTCTGACAACTGCTTCCTGGTCCAAGTATAGTTTTCACATAAGCATGATCAAATGTTCTGTAACTCCCATTCTTCTCAGAGTTACCCACAGTTTGTTGTGGTCCACACAGTCAAATGTCTTTGCATAATCAATACAACACATATAGACATTTACCCGGTACTCCCTGTTTTCAGCCAAGTTTCATCTAATATTAGCTACAATATCCTTAGTACCACAATTTCTTCTAAACCCAGCCTGCACTACATGCAACTCTGCTTATGTGCTTTTTCAGTCATTTTTGCATAATCTTCAGCACAATCTTGCTTGCATGTAATATTAATGATATTGTTTGATAATTTCCACACTCTGTCGAATCTCTTGTCTTTGGGATTGGAACAAATATGAATCACTTCCAGTCAGCTGCCCAGGTGGTTGTCCTCCAGATTTCCTGGCATAACTTGGTGAGCACATCTAGGGCAGCATCTGTTTGTTGAAATATATCAATTGGTATAAGTAGTGCTTTCATTTTAGTTTCAGCAACTTTTTATTTATTTATCTATGTATATATTTATTTTTAATTTCATCTCTTACCCACAACCAAAAACAATTATAGGCTGCCCTGAGAGCTGCTAATTAGATCACCCATCTTTGGTTTGGGAGCATGACTTTCTGTCCACTAGGCCAACTTATCTCTCGCTATGCTGTTGTTGTTGTTGTTAAGTGCCGTTGAGTTGTAGGTGACTCATAGCAACCCTATTAATGAAAGACCTGGACACCTGTATAACTTTCGTCCTTTCTCCAGGTTCATAGGGTTCCGGAAGCAAGCTATTATGAAAGTGGATTCCACTCCTGCTTCCAAGCTTGTTTTAATCAGGGAGCTCCACCAAACACTGTCCACCATGGGTAGCTATTTTCGCATTTGACATATCAGTGTCACAATGTTCAGCTTCACAGCAACCACAAGTTACTTCTGTACAGCAAGTGGCCATACCAGGGTTATACGACCTAGAAGAACGTTTCTCCAAAAACAACTAAATACAAGCCCTACAGTATTTTAACCTACGACCTGGAGCAGGCTTTGCAGGCGAAATTACTTACCTTCATTCATCTTTCCTTCCTTCCTTACCCTTACTTTCCCTTACTCTAAGGGTCAGGACCACCCACCTACTTTTGAAGGGCAAAAAGAACAGTAACATACAATGAAAAGGACCCCAGAAACTAACCCTTGCCTGACTGCCACCAAGAGGAGCCGCCATCGAGAAGACAGCCATCCTGCCAGTTAGCCAGTTGACTATTAGATGTATATATTTGAATGTTATTATTAAAAGGTCTTCCTTGTTATGTTTATGATTTTTATCCTGTGACAATATTGCATTTCAATATGGACTTAGAAATGGTCTTTTTATAATTATCTGATTCAAAATGTTCCATGCAAATCCATTTCATTTCTCTAATGCCTAGTACGTCAATATTTATGCCTTCTATTTCTTTATTAACAATTTTCAATTTTCCTACATTCATTCTTCTGACATTCCACATTCCAGTCAGTAGTGTCTGTTTGTAACTGTTCCTCCTCCTTTGTGCTCCCAGTAAGAAGGCTCTGCTTCCAATGCCATATTTTTTTTATTATTAAATTTTATTAGTTTTAATGAACATTTACAGGGATTTTGGGTTTTCATTCCTTCATTGCTGCACCATTCTTTCTACCCTCCTCCCCAGTTTGTACTTCTTCCCCGCCATCCGAATGTCTGTTTTTTTTTTTATGTGAAAAAGTTTATTTTCTCACAGAATATTATTCCCCCAATGTCAAGGGAGCAACCATCTGGCCCCAAGTTCCCACTCGGCAGAGGCGTGGTTCTCTGCATGCCTTTCACAAACCCACTGCAGCAGAAGGCCTGAACATTCCCTCACACAAAGTTCTGAGCAATGGCCAGCACCTTGGAATACTCGCCCTCCTTCTGGCGCAGACTTGTGGGGATCGGAGTCTTAATTCGGGTCCCCACAGGGTTCCCATTGTCCTCAATGAGGACCACGTTGTTGGAGTCAAACCTGGGGGTCATTCGGGCACCAGCCATGCGATGCCCCACAATGAGGGCCTTTTTCTTCTGTCCCTTGATGGCCAGCAGTATTTGGTCACCCACTCTGCCCACCCCATTCTTGGTATAGACGTGGACGCAGCGAGGAGGGCGATGGTATGTGGTGTTCCCGAGGGCGCTGTTGTCCAC
>NW_006399953.1:3828857-3833369 GCF_000299155.1 Elephantulus edwardii
GATTCTTTCATTGTTTTACAAACCCTCCCCCAGGTCCCCTCCACCAATGCCATATTTTCTACTCTACTCTAAGTGCTCTATTGCATGTAGTTTTCTGAGGCCTGTTATGTCAGAAGTGGATGGCCATTCTTTCACCCTAGCCTGTCTTAATTTGGATGCTCAACTATAGAGCAGTATTTGACAGACAAGTATTTTGTCTAAAACAGTAGATGAGAGACCTTTCCCATTATTCAGATACCGGATCAGGTGTTGGTCTCACCCGCCACCCCCTTATGTGTATGTATGTCTTATCTTATGCGTATATGTATGTATGTATGTATGCATATGTCTTATTCCAACTCCCACCCCTGCTCTGTAAGCATACAGCTCAGTTTTATCTCCTTGCCTGTCCAGCATCTCCTATCCCCAGCCTCTAGCCAATCTTGGTTTGATGATTCAAGCCTCCACTGCCTCTGTCCACTCACTTCCTCTCCACTCTTCTGTAATGTTGGTATTCTTGAGCCACATGAGTGGGCTATCCTCATCAGTGATGGCTTGGTGGGACATCCTCTCTCAGGAAAAGTGTGGGTCAAGGATTCCTCTTATCTCCATACCTTTCCAATCCATATTCAGAACAGATCATATGGGAAGCTGGACTTTATGAGGAGGAATATGGTATCAGAATTGGAGGAAGACTCATAAACAACCTGCATTATGCAGATTACACAATCTTGCTTGCTGAGGAGGACATGAGGCATATGCTGCAGAAGGTCAAAAATTGTAGCCTTCAATATGGATTGACTCTCAACAGTAAGAAAACGAAGGTTCTCACTACTGAGTCTATTGGCAGCTTCATGATAGAAGAGATTGAGACTGTTAATAATTTCAGCTTGCTTGGTTCTACCATCAACAATTTTGGCACCAGCAGTCAGGAAATTAAAAGACTAATTGCACTCGATAAGTCTGAGTCAGGGACCTCTCTAGCGTCCCTCCCTAGAGCAACAATGTCATTCTGTAGTCTAAATTGCTTCTGATACAGGCCATGGACTTTGCAATTTTTTGCTGTGCATAAGAAAGTGGAAAATTACAAAAGATGATAGAAGAAAAATCGATGCCTTTGAGTGTGCTGGAGAAGAATGCTAGGAGAACAAACAGGTCAGTCCTCGAGACAACAAAACCAAGCTGCTCTCTGGATGCAAGGATTTTCAAGCTCTGTCTCAAATAATTTGGGCATGTGACCAGGAGGGACATGTCCTTGAAGAAGAACATCATGTTTGGGAGCACTGGGGTCAACACAGGAGAGGAAGACCCTGTAATTGATGGATTGACTCAGTGACTGAAAATGTGGGACTGGGTCTATCAGAGATGATGAGTTATTGGCTCAGATAGGGTGGTGTTCAGAGGTGTTGTACACAGGGTTTCTATGAATTGAAGGTGACTCATTGGCACATGACAACAACAACAGCAGCAGTCTTTCTTGCCTATTTGAATCTGGAAGTTCCACTGAAATATGTCCATCATGGAAGACCCTGTTGGTGTTTGAAATACTAGTAGTATAGCTTGTAGCATAATAGTAATGTATAAGCCACCTCAGTAGGACAAAAGAGATGCTTTTCTACAATGTGCAGTGCTAACTATGACATGCACAGACCTGGTTATATAATAAAGAAGATGATGATCGTTTCTTGAGGCACTTACTGAGACATTCAAGTTAAGCACTTGAAGAAAATGCCTCTTGTAAGATGCTGCCAAGAAATTATTACTCTTAACAACGTTTTGAAATCATGGTCTACATGGGACATTCTTTGCAATCTCCCTCATGGGCAAGCCTACAGAGCAGTCACCGTATAAATTTATCTCATTGCGGGGGAGACTTCTGCTCTTTTAGGAATCCTGTACTTTCCAAAGCATGGTGTCTAAGGACTGATACCTTCAAACGACATCTCCAAATTATGAGGTGAAGTTTCACCGTGTATCTATGCCTTTCAGGATAGCATTAGTGGCACTTCCTACAAGACAAACATGGCCACAAGTGGTCCTCTAGATCTACCAAATACTCTCTTTCTCTCTCTCTCTCTCTCTCTCTCTCTCTCTCTCTCTCTCTCTCTCTCACACACACACACACACACACACACACATAGCCAGACTGCTCCTTAGTGAAAAAGATGATGAATCTTACACACACATACTTTGATCATGTTTCTAGGAGAGGTGGGATAGGTTATTCCTTGGAGAAGGACATGCTTGGGAAGGTAGAAAAACTACAAAGGAGAGGAAGACCCTTAACCATGTGGTTTGACACAATGACTGCAGTAATGTGCCTGAGGGTGTCAAAGATTGTAACAATGACACAGAATAGAATAGCATTCAAATCTGTTGTTCATAGAGTCACTATGTGTCATACTCAACTTTATGGCACCTAACAACAAAAGTGTTTAATGTTTATGTGTGGATAGACAGATAGATAGATAGATAGATAGATAGATAGATAGATAGATAGATAGATAGATAGATAGGTCTTTGGTGGCATAGTGGTAAGAAGCTACTCTTCAATCCAGAAGGCATGTGGTTTAAATCTAACAGATGCTCTAAAGGAGAAGGTTGGACAATCTCCTTCTGTGTGATTAACTGCCTCTAAAAACTTGCTGTAGGATCAGCTGTGGGTCACTTCTGACTTGATAACACATGACAACAACAACAACAACAACAATTATTCCTTAAGTAATAAACTGAGTTTTCTTTTTGTACTTCTACTAATTAAATATGCATTTTCTTCTTAGCATTTCTAGGTCTAAAGAAGCTTCATGATGTAGATGAAAGACTTGGTTGCTAACTAGTTAACACTGACATTTGTTAACTGCCAATGGTATGAACATTCCATTGTTCTGCTGGACAAAGATGTGACAATCTTTTCCCTATAAATATTTGCAACCTTGTAGTTATACTCTATCCATGTCATCATGACTTTGCCAGGTAGTTTCACCATTAATTGAAAATTGACTTAAGAGTAATGAGTTTAGGTGGTTTTGGTTTATTCCTGAGTCTGATGCAAGCCCAGTCAGTTTCACATTTGATTCTTAGATAAATATTGGAATATAATTATCAGATGGAACAGTATTAGTTATACAACTATTAGCATTTGTGGCCTCTTTGACAGACTTATGATGTCACCTCTAAGGAAAGTTGTTTGAATCCACCAGCTGATCAATGGAAGAAAGAGAAATAATCTCCTCCTGTGTTATGTACAGCCTTGGGAAATGTTGGTCATGGAATTCTCCTGAGTGTGGGTGTGGAAATAAAAGATTGTTTTTAATTTTTAAATCCGAGAGACACTTTCTTCCAGATAGAAAATGTTTACTACAAAATTACTCAATGTGTCAACATAATTTTGATACTAACTAGTGGACTGAGAACCAAAGGCATGGAATATGTTGTGAATGTGTCATTTTGGGGTTTTTTGTGTCAAATTTTAAATGTTTATGTGGACTTTTTTTTCAGCTTGAAAACACAAATAATTTTGCTATTAAATCACTGACCCATTTTGAATTATTTTAATAGCTATCAGATAGTATTTATTTAGATGCAAGCAATGCATACAACTTTTAAAATTAAGTATTGAGGATCTAACAAATGAAATACGAATTATTTGTGTAATATTAATCAAAGTGTATTGAAGTGGACAAAATATGCTCATAAATTCTATTGTTTAACTAAAGAAAAATTAAACAAAATAATACAGATGAATGTTTATAATTCGTGACCTAGAGAACTTTCTATATTAAATCAATTTTTTAGAAGAATCTTTCACGACTTAGGTGTTCATACCTAGTTCTCTTCCAACTGTTCCTTATAGTAGTGTCTCAATCTTTTTTGCCATAGGTCCTTGCTTTTTACCTTTTATTATCACACCTGAGAAATTTATATTCTGATTGGCTATTTCACATTGGATCATCCTTGACACAAAGAACAATAACAAATGATTCTCTAAATTAGGACATGAGACCCTCCTTAGGTAGTGGAGGATCCAATTAGCTGTCCATTTCCACTTTGAAAAACTTAAGAACATAATTTGCCACTCTTTAAATCATAGCCCTACATGTCCTCAATTTATTCTATTAAATGCTAGAAAGAGTGTATTTGCTCAATTATAGGATTATAATCCTAAAGACAACATTAAGAGACCATGCATTAAAACCACAGTTCTACTCAGAACTGCGTGTAAATCTTCCCAAATCTATCTTAATTATTAAGAAGTTAAGTATTTTCTCCCCACATTTTTCAATGTTTGCTTTTCTAGAAGGATGCTGAAAAAATTGTGCCTCAAATTTCTGGCATCAAAAGAAATAAAAGTTCAGATACTACTGTCTGTTGTTATTGTTATGTGCCATCGAGTCGCTTGTGACTCATAGTGACCCTATGTACAACAGCCCTAAAGTCTGCTCTGTCCTGTGCCAATCGCACTGTCTCTGACACTCCCATCCCTATTATCCCAGTTACTGAATAAATCCATCTCATAGAGGGCCTTCCCCTTCT
>NW_006399953.1:3834569-3852608 GCF_000299155.1 Elephantulus edwardii
ACAACTTGTTAAGCATGTCTAGGGCAGCATCTGTTAGCTGAAATATGTCAACTGGTATACCATCTATTCCTGGAACCTTAGTTTTTGCCATTTCCTTCAAAGCAGCCTGAACTTCTTTCATCACCGTAAGCTCTTGCTCATATGTTGTTCTAGCGGGGACCACAACCTTCAGAAGTTTGTTTTATGGTTCCTGCTCCCAAAGAACATGTCTTGTTTTAGTCATCTTCCTTTCTCTTCACAATCTACATATTGACCAACCAAATACAGTCCTGTTTCACATATTATGAAGAGGAATGTTATTTTAGTGTAATTAGTATGTTGTTGCTCTGTAACATGGAATCAGAACCAACTCATAGCCAACTCTCCAGTGGGTTTTCAGAGACAGTTTGTCATTTTTCTTGAGTTTGACAGTGCAGGTCCTTAACACTAGGCTACCAGAGTTTCCTATAATGACTAATTTGTTGTTGCTTGATATACTATCAAGTTGGTACAGATTCATAGCTGACTGTCTGGTGAGTTTTCAGAGGCAATAAATTACAAGGAAGGAGATTTCCTATCTCTGTCCCAAAGAAGAGCTGGTCAATTAAAAGAGCACACCTTCATAGCATGCTCCTTAACACAAGGCTACCAGGTTGCCCTTGTAATGAGTTAGGTCTGAATGTTATTTTAGTGTAATTAATATAGTGTAATGAAGATAGGTCTACATTCAAACTTGTCTTTGCTCCTTTCTATTTTAGAAAATGAAGTTTCTCATGCAAACTATCATTTCATCATACATACAGCAACAAAAAAAATCTTTTACTAGTAACTCTCTCTCTCTCTCTCTCTCTCACACACACACACACACAGAAAGAGAACACCAAGTGAGTGTCCCCAATTTACCACAAGTCTTCTCTGCAATGTATGTGTGCTTATCTGATACATGTCTTTGCTATTCCCAGTTTATGACTGAGAGGATTAAACAATATTGGAGTAATTTGATCGGTATGTAAACTTGTAGAACAAAATTCCAAATTGAAATTAGTTACTAAAATGAATGGAAAAAGGGAATAAGAGAGAAACAACAGTTTAAATTGAGGAAAAGAATGTGAGACACTGATTTTGGGGGAGAAAAGGTCTTATTTTCTGAACATTCAATAAAAATCATAGGTGAAAATGTTGTAGAGTTCTCAACCCAGGAAAGATAATTTGGGCCACACGCTCATTCTCTGATGTCATATAACTCTCAGGTGAGAAGGAAATCCTTCTTATTTATCTGATCCAGGAAAGCATAGAAGTGAAATCCCATACTTGGAGGTTATTTTGTTTTTCTTTTAAAAAAAGACTGTAATGATTGGGAGATTATGTGAATGATTGGGGTTAAAGTCTGGGAAGGAAGGAGGAAGTGGAGAGAAATAAAGAAAGCAAGTGAATTTGAAGGAAAGTCTATAACTTAAAATTTATTTTATGAGACAGATCAACTAATTTCAGTGTATGGATTTAATTTGCATATTTAGTTGAAAGATTGTAAAAAACTGAGAAAATTAGGATTTGAATAGTGACAGATGTTTGATAACAGTAATGGATTATTGTTAATGTAATAATGACTGATTGATGATGGTTTTACAGTTATGTTTAAACGGAAGTTCAATATATTTTAGATACATTTGAAATACTCGTGAACAAATTATCTATGTGACGTCTATTTCAATACTTGAATATCACATATCACATATCACATCATCACATCTCCATTAATATCAACCACATCCAAACACCATCATCTGTCACTTGGACTAATGCAATGGACTCCCCACTTGCCTTCTTTGTTCCTTAATGTTTCTCCTCAACCCAGCAGCCATATAATCTCTAAAGGCTTTAATTCACTTAAAAATCTTAAAAAGTACTTATAGAGCATTTACTTTATGTTATGATCTAGTCCAAGTGTTTTGCATATTCTACTCATTTATTACGACCATCCATCCCACAAACCTAGTACTAGTATAATTGGGGAGGAAATAAAGGCAATTTCTAGCTCAAATAAACATACCAACTGAGGAAACATAAGCAGTTTGGTGTTCTCAAGCAGTATACTTACAGCTGTTTCAATCATGAACTGAAAACCCTTCAGTGACTTTTCCTTGGATGGTTTTCTGTTTGAATTCCGGTTTGCAGTTACCCAAGTATTACCCCAGGGCACAGGGTTATTGAGACTTTTGTCTCATTTTCTCACCCTAAGAGATGGTTTCTTTCTAATTTATCTGTTCTGAGGTGACCTTTTTCAATTTGCACAGAGGTGTTAAATGTGTTAACATTGCCTTGACAAGCCACTTCATGATCTGACCTCTGCCTTACTTTTACTTTATTAGCTAATGTCCTCTCCCACACTTGCTTTGTCTAAGCCATACTGGCTTCTGTTGTCTCATAAATTTACCAACTTATGTCTAGTTATGGGATCTTCACTCTCTAGTGAGGATATTTTCTCCTGATTTCACTGATGTTGGTTTCTTCACTGATGCTTGAGCCAAAAACCAATGCAGTTGTCATCACATAAATTCTGACCCATGGTGATCTGATACCTTTTTCAATGGCTGTAACCTTTCATAAACAGGTTTATAGATCTTTCTTTTGAGGAAGCTTTAAGTGGATTCAGGCAATCAGTCTTCCCATTAGTAAGGATTCCATTGGTATCACCTCGGGGCTCCCTGTCATTCTGTCTCTAATTTAGTGATAACTGCTTAGAGAAACTTGTGTCACTGCCTTATTTAAATACCTTCTCTTTGTCATTCTAACTAAAATGTAAATCAGATTAGAACATTTTCGTGCAAAAGTTCACTTTGCTCATACAATAATGCTAAAACTTTACGTTGAAAAGACACTCATTTTCTCCCTGAATTGAAAGCTGAGAATTCACACAAGTAGCTGAAATGGAACTATCACCTTTAGTCACAATGATAATTGGAAAAATGTGACTTAGTTGTGAGGTCACAGTGGACTTGTGAATTTCCTTCATAGAGCATAATTTACCTTCTCAAATTAGAGGCTTACATCTGACTGGCAAAATACACTCTAAATAATCCTCTGCCTATGTGAGCGGGTTGGCATGTCCTCAAGTAGATCTGAAAGGAGGATGACTTCTCCCCAAGTCTAACAATCAGTTAGCTACTTCTACTTCCTCTGGAAGGAACAGAGAGAAGCTGATATTGTTCCTATATGCTTTTACCTCCTGAAAAATTGAATTACTATTGTCTTTTCCTCTCCACTGTGGAAATGGAACAGTGAAAGCTGAGAACAGTGACTTTGTGCATTTCCTCTCAATGAATCCAATTCACTGTCCATACCCTGTTCTCCATGAGGTGATAGAACCAACTATCACCAAATTAGTTTTTGTTCAGGAATTTGTAAACCACCTTTTAGTCATTTTATTTAAGGCTTAGTGGTAAGGAGTTGTACAGATAACCCAAAGGTAAATGGTTCAATCCACTAGATGTTTCCAATGAGAATGTTGGACAATCAACTCTCATGAGATTTACTTCCTTTAGAGAGCTGAACAGAAAATTTCAAAAGGCATCCCGGGACGACAAGGTAAGATACTATAATGAAATATGCACAGAACTGGAGTCAGAGAATCAAAAGGGCCAAACTCGCTCAGTGTTTCTTAAGCTGAAGGAAGGAGTTGAAAAACAAATTCTAGTCACAGGTGGTGACACTTAAGGATAGTTTGGGTAGAATGTTAAATGATCCAGGAAGTATTAAGAGAAGATGGAATGAGTACACAGAGTCACTGTATCAAAAGGAATTGGCTGACACAGAGGAATTTCATGAAATAACATATGAGCAAGAGCCTATGGTGATGAAGGAGGAAGTTCAAGTTGCTCTGAAGGAATTGGCACAAAACAAGGCTCCCGGAGTTGACGACATTCCAATTGACGTATTTCAACAAACAGTGCCCTGGATGTGCTCATTAAGTTGTGCCAAGAAGTCAGGAGGACAGCCAGCTGACCAACTGACTGGAAAAGATCAATATTTGTTCCCATTCCAAAGAAAGGTGACCCAACAGAGTATGGAAATTATCAAACAATATCATTAATATCACATGCAAGCAAGATTCTGCTGAAAATTTTCCAAAAACATTTGGAACAATATATCAACAGAGAACTTCCAGATGTGCAGGCTGGATTTAGAAGAGGTCATGGTACTAGGGATATAGCTAATGTTAGATGGATCTTGGCAGAAAGCAAAGAACATCAGAAGAATGTCTATCTGTGCTTCATTGAGTATGCAATGGGTTTTGACTTTGTGGATCACAATAAGCCATGGTTGACTCTGAGAAGAATGGGAATCCCAGAACATTTGATTGTGCTAATGTGAAACCCATATGTGGACCAAGAGGCAGTCGTCAGAACAGAGCAAGGAGACACTAAATGGTTTAAAATCAAGAAGGGAGTCTGTCAGGGATGCGTCCTATCTCCATACCTTTTCAATCTGTATGTAGAAGAGATCATCCAAGACGCTGGGGCTCTACGAGGTGGAATGTGGTATCAAGATTGGTGGAAGAGTCATCAACAACCTGTGTTATGCAGATGACACAACTCTGCTTGCTGAAACCGAAGAGGACCTGACATGCTTGCTGCACAAGGTCAAGGACTGCAGCCTCTATATGGATTGAAGCTCAAAATCAAGTAAACAAAGATTCTCACCACTGGGCCAATTGGCTGCATCAGGATGGATGGTGAAGAGATTGAGATAGTTAACAGTTTTAGTTTACTTGGCTCTACAGTCAACTCTCTTGGTAATAGCAGCGAGGAAGTAAAGAGACAAAGTGCATTGGGAAAGTCAGCTGTGAGGGACCTCTCAAGAGTACTGAAGAGCAATGACCTCAGGCTGGAGACTAAGGTGCACCTGATCCAGACTTCTCAATTACGTGAATTACAGTGAATAGAGATGATACAAAGATAATTGATGCCTTTGAGCTGTGGTGCTGGAGAAGCGTGTCGACTATACTTCTAGGAGAGCAAACAGGTTTGTCCCGAAGAGAATGAAGCTGGAATGCTACTTGGATTCAAGGATTCTGAAGCTTTGTCTGACATATTTTGGGCATGTTGAAAGGAGGGACTGGTCCTTGGAGAGGGACATCATGTTTGGCAGAGTGGAGGTGTGGCACAGGAGAGGAAGACCCTCAATGAGATGGACCGATTCTGTGTCTGGAGTGGTGAGAATGAATGTATTTGAGATGGTGAGGTTGGCACAGGATAGAATGACATTTAGGGCTCTTATACATAGGGTCGTTATGAGTCACGAATGACTCAGTGGAACATAACAACAGCAACAGAGATTCATTGGAAGGTGAGCTATGGGTTGGTTCTGCCTCAATGGTGCACAACAACAAGAGTAGTAGTTTTAAGCTGGCCAGGGGTTAGGTGGTGTATAATGGAGAGGCAGCAATATTCAGACCACTGAAATAAGTTATGTGAACACTGCAGTCCCAATTTTCTCTCTGAACCTTTGAGGAAGCACCCTTAAACATTCCTTACTTAGTTCCAGTAACATTGTCTTTCTCAACTCATAGTGATTGGGTTTATTCGAACTCAGAGTCAGCCTTCACTGAGTTTCTAAGGCTGCAAATCCCAATTGGAGGAGAGACTACATATCTATCCTTTGAGGAGGTCCTGGTGAATTTGAACTGCCAGAGATATGTAGAATTTTGGTTTTTATTAGTGCAACATGCTGTAGGCTATCCCACAAGCACTGCTCTGCCTTTCTAGATCCCACAAAATGAAGGGTCCTGGTGAAGCAATAAGGTCCTACCTGCTAAATGAAATGCTGACAAGTTTAAACCTACTAGTCACTCTGCAGCAGAATGAAGGAATAGGCAATAATGCAAAGATTACAGACTTGAAGACCCTCAGGAGCAGTTCTGCTCCATCCTCTAGAATTGTTTTGAACTGGAATAAAATTGTAATTGGAGTGAATTTGGAGGGCGTGTATTTTCTTCCTATTTGTGCACATTTGGCTTAGTTATAAGAAGCTAAGTTGTTGACCCAAAGGCATATGGTTTGAATCCACCAGTAATTCCACATTAGGCCTGCAGTGCTGATTCACTCCCAGGTAGCAACCTGCCTCGCTTACAACAGCCACAGCCAATCAGCAGGCTCCACAACCAGTTCTTCTGCCAAGAGACTGTCCTCCTAGCAACTTGATCAACTGTCACCCAACAGTGCCAACAGCTTCAACTAATCATGTTCCCCGACTACTTCCTCAGCCAGGAGACTGCCTGCTTATCAGTGTCATCAACTGTCACTGACAGCGGATAGCTGCAGTCAATCAGTGAGCTATATGACTACTTCCTCTGTGGCCACAGGCAGTGAGCGTAGCGTGGGAGCCCAAGAGCCCCAATAAAAGCTTCTTTGGTTACTTTCGGTTTCCACCCTTGTTTTCCATAACACACAGGAGAGAAAGATGGGCAATTTTCCAATTATCTTGCATGCAATTTACTGTCTCAGAAAATCCACTGGAGGGTCAGTTATGAGTCAATTCTGACTCAGTGATGCATAACATAACAGCCCCTCCACAGATTATTCTTTCCACACATCTTTTTATTGCTGCTGCTTCTTTTCATCAAGGACTCGTGTTAGGATGACATACTTGTTTGTCTTGGAGAGGGTGAAACCAAGTTTCCCCTTGAAGCCAAGGGTTTTGAACTTCCTTCTCACATATTTGGGACAAACAGCTAGAAGAGACCAGACATTGGAGAAAAACTTCATGCTTGCAAGGGTGAAAGGATAGCAGAGGAGGGGAAGAACCCTGATGAGGTGAATGGACATGGTAATGGGGATAGATGTGTTAGAGTCAGTGTGTCTGGTCTCAAGATAGGGTTCAGAGCCATTGTATATAGGGTTGCTCTAAGTCACAAGCTACTCAGTGGCACATAACAATAACAATAGTCAGAATCATGCCATCCTGATTCTGAATCTCTGTTTGTCATGTGCCATTAAATTATTCTCCACCCAATGAGCTTTGGTGACCAAGTGGTAAAGACATTCACTTTTAATCCATCAGATGCTCTGTGGGAGAAAGGTGAGAAGTCTCCTCCTATGCAACTTAAAGCCCCTGAAAACCTGTTGGAGGGTCAGCTATGCATCCATTCCAACTAGAAGACAAACAAAACCCACCATGACCCACTGTGACAGGGTAAAACTGTCCCACAGAGATATCTTAATGGGATCAGCTCACTAGATTTTTCCCTCATGGAGTCATGGGGTGGGTTGAACTGCCAAATTTTCATGGAATGGTGTACCAAGGCTTTTTTCCCTGTTTCTTTATTACACTCATTATTGAAATTTACTCTTAATTACTTTTTTAATAGGTTATATCCTCTAAGAAAAAGTCTTGGCGGCCTTGTGATTAAATAATATCATTGGGAATATACTTGCTGACAATAGATTTTTGGAGCTCAACTTTTAAGAGATCATCCTTACCTGTCTTGTCCACTCCAGTATTTCTAGTTCCTAAAATGGTAACTAGGGAGATTTGATGGCCTAGTGGTAAGGAGCTTCACTTCAGTTTCAAAGTCATGCAGTTCAAATCTACCAGCTGCTCTGCAGGAGAAAGATGAGCAATCTCCTTCTGTGAGGTTTAAACTGGCTGAAAACCCACCAGGGATTAACAGTGGGTTGGCTCCAATTCAATGGCACACAACAACAAAAGGGTTGCTAGCATGCATCATTAATGGTTTCACTGAAACCATCATCCCTAACAAGAGAATTAACACAAAGAGATAGAGTATTCTTTATTTTTGAGAACTAAAATAAATTTCATTAAGAATGAATTCTTGCTCATAACATTTACAACATATTTTTATATTTTGGGCAAATGAAGTTCTCTAAAGATAATTAGTAGTACAGTTTTTCATGTAAATTCTGGAATGGTTCTTAAGTCCCAAGAAATGTGCTTTCCTTGTGAGTATATTCCAGAGCCCTTTCCAATAAAATAAAAACTAAAAATTTGCCTTCCTTTTATAGATTATAAGCTCTTCTCTCTGATTCTTTGTTTTTCATGAGTGCCTACTAACTTAAGGAAGTTTTTGGCTAAATGATGTAGCCTGCTAAAATCTGAAATAGGCTGGTCAGTTGGAATGGAAAAGTCTGTTATTGTTGACTTTGACAGTTATTATGATGACTGGTAATTTAAAGTTAACTGAAAGCTGATTTAAGATTCAATGAAAATATGAAACTCCACTAAAGGGTCCAGTTATCTTGAAAGATGAACACACATACAGGAACATCTTAACTTTACAGGGGACACTTTGTTCTTGGGTAGAGACAAACTTTCATTTCAGCTGACAATATCAGTAAGTTAGTTAACAATTAAAAGCTTAAAACAATAAAATGATGACTTTACATTTGGATCTCACCTGATGGACTGCATAGAAATCAGATTGACTACATTTGTGGAAGAAATTGATGGAGAAGCTCAGTATTGGCAGTCAAAAGTATTCCAGCGGCTGACATTGGACCAGATCAACAATTACTCACATATAGTTCAAACTGAAGCCAAAGGAAATGAAAATAACTCCACAGAAATCAAGGTATGATCTTAAATCAATTCCATCTGAATTTCAAGATCATCTTAGGAATAGGTTTGAGGCACTGAACAGCAATGATCAATGAGCAGATTAGCTGTGGAATAATAGAAGAGATATAGCTCATAAAGAAAGCAAAAGGTCGTTATAAAAACAAAGGAGAAATTATAAATAGAAATGGA
The DNA here is from genome assembly GCF_000299155.1 of Elephantulus edwardii. NCBI lineage: Eukaryota > Metazoa > Chordata > Mammalia > Macroscelidea > Macroscelididae > Elephantulus > Elephantulus edwardii. The sequence goes on from NW_006399953.1 coordinate 3,843,312, forward strand.
TGTCTGATGAGATTTTAAAAATTGCACTGTAGCATTGAAAAGTCAAAACAACACCACCACCAAAACAAAACAACAGCAACAAAACCATGCCGAAGTAAAAGAGCTGAAGAGAAGATTTCAGAGGGTAGCCCAGGAGTCCAAAACAAAGTATTATAATGAAATGTATAGAGAGCTGGAATTGTAGAATAAAAAAGGGAATAACTGGCTCTTCATTTCTTTAGCTGAGAGAACTGATAAACAAATTTAAGCCTCGAAGTTGCAATATTGAAAAATGCTATAGGCAATATAATGAATGACCCAGAAAGCATCAAAAGAAGATGGAGGGAATACACATAATTAATGTACCAGAAAGACATGATTGACACTGAAAAATTTCAGGAAATACTATCATAAACAGAAGCTAATGGCAATGAATGAGGAAGTAGAAGCTGCTTTGAAGGCATTGGCAAAAAAATATGACCCCAGGAATTGAGATACCAATTGACTTGTTTCAATTAACAGATGCAGCCTTCGATGCATTCACCAGTTTATGCCAGGAAATTTGTAGGACAGCTGTCTGGTCAATGGATTTGAAGAGGTTTTATTTTATTTGTTCCCATTCCCAAAAATGGTGATTCAACAGAATGTGAAAACTATCGAACAATATCACTCCTATCACATGTAAGCAAAATACTGCTGAAATCATTCAACAATGGCTAAAACAGTGCATAGGTCGGGAACTGCCAGAAGTTTAAGCAGGATTTAGAAGAGGCCTGGGCACCAGGTATATCATTCTGATGGATCCTGGCAGAAAGTAAGGAATACCAGAAAATGTTTATTTGTGCTTTATTGACAATGTAAGGGAATTTGCCTGTGTGGATCACAACAAATTGTGGCTCACATTGAGAAGAATGGGAGTCCCAGAATACTTAATAGTGTGCATGCAAAACCTGTATCTGGACTAGGATGCTTTTGTGCAGACAAAGCCGGGGAACACTTCATAGTTTAAAATTGATAAGGCAGTGTGTCAATGTTGTATTCTGTCTCCATACCTATTCAATCTGTATGCAAAGCAAATTATACAAGAAGCTGGACTCTATGGAGAGATGTGTGGCATCAGGATTGGAGGGAGACTCATCAATAACCTGCATTATGCACATGGTATGTCCTTGCTTGCTGAAAGTGAGAAGGAATTGAAGCACTTGTTGCAGAAGATCAAGGAATGCAGCCTTAGGTTTTGATTGCATTTCAATTGTCATGAAAACAATGATTCTTACCACTGGGTTGATAGTCAACATTATGATGGATGGAGAAGAGATTGAAATTGACAATAGCTTCATATTCCTTGGACCCACAATTAACACCCTTGGTACCAGCAGTCAGGAAATAATGAGACACATTGCACTGGGAAAATCTGCAATTAGGGACCTCTCCAAATTATTACAGAGCAATGATGTTAGTGTGAGGACTAAGGTTCATCTTATTCAGGCCATAGCCTTTCCAATAACTTGCTACACATCTGAGAGCTGAACAAGCAGAAAAAGAATTGATGTTTTTGACCTGTGGTATTGAAGAAGAACACCGAACATCCCACGGATGACCAAGAGAACAAATTTTGGAGGCAAGAATGATAAGGCTTCATTTCACATATTTTGGGCATGTTGCTAGGAGGGGCTATTTCTTGGAGAGGGACATGGTGCTGGGAAGGGCGGAGGGTTGGAGAACAAGAGGTAGACCCTCAACCAGATGGATTATGGGTGCTGCAATGGGCTCTTGTGTGTCAAGAAATGTAAGGATGGCACAGAATAGAAAAAGGTTCAGATCTTTTTTCATAAGTCCTACTCGACTTGACTGCACCTAACAACAACAACGATAGACCATTAACAATATAACAATGCAAAAAAAATCCTTTTGCATTTCAAACTTTCTTTACAGAGTATGAAACACCAAATAAATTCCAGTAAGGGCAGAGTAGCAGGTTTAAGCTCCCTGTTTAGAGGTTTAATACACAATTCTCCTTCCATATGGGGAGAACCTGTTGTCCTTTGCTACGTCAGCAATGTCTGCTTCATTTTTGTACACTTCACTGTTTTCTCCTCAAAAGGAATTCTGTGAATTAGCCTCTATGGGCCTGAATTGTGTAATGTCACTGAGGAAGGACAGAATCCAGCTCAAGCCAAGAAAGACAATGTATTGAAAGGAAATTGCCAGGCTGGCTCTGAAGCAGAAGACCAGTCCCCACTAAAAGTTAGAAAGGGGATTTATATTCTCTTACAAGGAACTTCGGAAAAGGGATGCTCACAGATATTTTCTACAAGATAGAGAAGTGGGCTGGGGTCTCAGATAACTATTTCTGGGAAAAGGGGTAGAGTAGTTTCACATCCTTAACAGGGAGAGAAAGCACAGCTGCTGCTTCCTGTGATTGGATTCTTTCAGTAGCCATACTGGGAGAGGAAGGAAAGGACTCTGCAATCCCAATAAATTTTCTTCTGCCTCTTTGAACATGTGAAACAAAGACCCTGGTGGCACAAAAATTTCAGCAATCAGTTCTATGCAAAACTTTGCCTCTTCAAAACTTACCCAGTTGCTCCATAGACAAAGGCCCTGGAGAATGTAACATAGGCAATGTTTGGAGACAGCTCTACTCTGTTACATGGGGTTGATACAAGTAAAAAAACAAAAATCCTGACTTGAATTCTGAGTAGAGATCCCTTGCCCCTGTACCTAAAGGCCTCTGAGGGCGACAGCCATGCTTCCTTGGCTTTGAGTTGCCTATTCTTCAGTCCTTTTGAATGTCAACCCTACCCCTCAGTTCCAGCAGGTTCTGTTCTTCTGCCCCTTGGGTGAGTAGCCAAACCTCTGGTTGGTGTGGCAACCTTATTCCTCTGACTCAACTTATGGAGGCTCTGTAAAAACTACAAAAGTGCAGTCTTACACTTTGAGACTCAGGAAACTACTATATTCCCACTTTTGAATCAATCCCTTGAGGCAATGGGATCTATTGAAACCTTGGCATTTCTGTTCCCCATGACGTCTGATCTGCTCTCAGGATGATTTTTTAATTTTTTTATTTTCTTCGAGGACAAGAGATTTAGCCTCTTTTACTTTCTTTTTTCTTCTGTAGATTTCTGAGAAACATTATATTCTCTCTTTCCATTTTTTCCTTGGTCCTTTCTGTCTAACATAGTTTCCTGTCACAGTAGTTGATTAGATCTGTCAGGCCTAGACTTAATCGCTGCAAAAACAAAGTAAAAACATATATATTGTTTCCTTAGATTGTTCTGTGCATAACAGGCTTAATCTCCTATATGAAAGTCTAGAACCGTGTCTTTGGTGACGATATCAGAAATATTTTGTTAATTTATCCTTGTGAATTTTCCAAATCCTTAAGTTTTAATTTTGCACAGTTAATATTTTTTTCATTTTTTTCACAGTTAATATTTTAGTGCATCTCTTGCTCTCATTTTACTGTAAGCAGTAAAGGGAAACCATGTATATCCCCTTTAAGATCTCATTTAGAAATTCCATCAGCTAGATATCCAATTTCATCACCAAGTTCTATGTTACACAAACATTTGAACATAATTCAAACACTTTGCTAGTGCATAAAATGCATCACCTTTTCTCCATAGTCCAATCACATGTTCTTCATTTTCTTTTTAAGTAGTATCAGAAGTACATTAAACAGCATTAAACACATTTCTAGCAATAATCTGTCACTGATGGTTGTTGTTGTTAAGTGCCATCAAGTCGGAGGCAACTCATAGCGACCTCATGAATGAAAGACCTGGACACCAGTTACCTTTCGTCCTTTCTCCAGGTTCATAGGGTTTCTAGAGGCAAGCTATTACAGAAGTGGATGCCACTCCTGCTTCCAAGCTTGTTTTAATCAGGAAGCTCCACCAAACACCATGTCTCGCATTTGACACATTGTCACAGTGTGTAGCTTCACAGCAACCATGAGTTACCTCTGTACTGTAAGTGTTATACCAGGGTTATACAACCTAGAAGAATGTTTTACCAAAAACAAGTAAGGCAGGCCTCAGGCCCTAAAGTATTTTAAGCTAGCCCCTGGAAAAGGCTCCACCCTTTATTTACCCTTACTCTAAGGCCCAGGGCCGCCCACCCACTTTAGGACAGAAAGAATGGTGACACACAAGGAAAAGGACCCCAGAAGCTTCCCTTGCCTGACTACCACCAAGAGGAGCCACCATCGAGATGCCAGCCAATCCGCCAGTTACCCAGCTGACTTCCAGAGTGGAGGGAGACTTATCACTGATGGTACTGTATATATTTTTCTAGGACAGTATAGAATTACTCTACACGTCTTCTCACTTCCTTCTGGGCTGTTCCCAAAATTGTCTTTGGTATTCAAAATCCTACCAATAATATCTTCAAAGCAGTTTAGTTTTTATTATTAGGCACCTTAAACTCTCCCAGCCTCTTCTTATTCCCTTATTAACCCACTTCTATGTTGTTAAGTGTTCATTAGAGCAGCATCTTATTCTTTTGGTCTTGAATTCTGATGTAACTATCTAGTGCTGCTGGAATAGAAGTACCACAAGTGTTCGGAAACAGAAATGTCTTCTTTTAGAATGTAGAGGCTAAAAGTCTGGATTCAAATTACTCTCTTAGAAAGCTTTCCCTCTGGGGAAGTCTGTCTTATTTTAATATTTGGTGGTCTAGAGTTTCTTGAAAAATTCAATGAATTTTGACATTGGTTCTTCCTCCAATAAATTCCAAGAATAGGGATCCTGAGTGCAAAGGTGCTCTTGGTTCTTGTTTTTCCTGGCATTCTTCTCTCTCTCCTCTCTGCTGGTTTCTCTTTTCCTGTATCTATCATTTAAAAAACAATGGTCTGACTTAACCGAAGGTATGGTTTGAGTAAGAGTATGAAATGAATAATTCTTTTTTTACACATACACCAACCACCTCCATACACATCACAAAATTGAGGATAATCACAGCACAAAATAAAAAAGAACCATGTAATATTGAGAATCATGGATTATCCAGATTGACACATATATTTTGGGAAAGCAGGGAACACAACTGAATCCTTATATCCCAAAAGAGAAACTTTATACCAAAAAGGAGGAAAGAGCTATCATTCTGAATCTCCTGAGAAAGTACTCTTGAGTGTAACAACATAATTTTTGACCAAAGAAAATTTTTTAAAATTATTGATCTTTTCATAGGATATCAAAACATATGACTTCTTTGAAATATGTTAAAAAAATTTGAAGGGTAAGACCACTGTTTAAAAAAAATGGAATGATAATTATTATAATGAAGGTTTATAAGGAAATAAAAATAAATTATAGAAATAAAAATTTTAGTGGATACAGTAAAGAGAAGCATTATATCTGAAAAGAAACAGTAATTTGGAAGAACTTTCTTTTAATTTGGAAGAACTTAAAAATTTATTTATAATGCAGTGATAGGGAACAAAGTATGCTTGATTAAATTTAAAAATTAAGTATTTTTACAAGAGTGTAATAAGAATGATCAGAAGTGCAATAATTATCAGTGGTGTAGATAAAATATGTTCCTAAATTGAAAAGAAATCTTCCTAAATTGACTATGTGAATCTATAATCACTGTTTCCAAAGTCAATGAAAATATAATCATATAAATATTTGTGTTACAAAAGTATTTGAAATAAAGCTACAGAGTTATGTTGTTGTTAGGTGCCATTGAGTCAAGCATGACTCACAGTAACCTAATGAACAAAAGATCTGAAACCTATTCTATCCTAAGCCATCCTTACCCTTCCTGAACAAATGAGCCCATTGAGCAGTCACTGTATCAATCCGCTCTGGGATTCACACTACCAATATCTATGAATTAAAAACAAAAACACACGCATATCAAAAAGGAAAACAAAAATGTGAGTAATGGAACAATGTTGTAAAATCTTTTGTAAAAGTAAATGCTAAAAATGTAGAATGAATTTCTTAATAAAAACAGAGACACAGGTTATAAGAGGGTAAAATGGTTTTATTCTCTGGGTGAGTTAGAAAGCAGTCTTAGTTGTTTATTTGTTTTGGTTTTCCCCCCAAAGTCTTATAAATATAAGACATAAGCTTTTCCTTTCTGCTGAGCGTGAACCCTTGCTTTTGAGTCAGTTTTAACTGCTATCAGCTCCATTGTGGAACTCTGGGGGCCCTTAATACTGTCACTACCTTTTCTGTTATTGAGTGGCTTCTGACTTAGGATGAACCACTGTTGGTTTTCAGAGACTGTCAATTTTCCTGGGAGGAGACTGCCTGGTCATTCTTTTCTGGGTGGCTCAAACAGTTGACCTTTTGGTTAGCCCCAAACTTAACTATACCAGCAAGTCTTCTTGCTTTTCCTGACAATAAGGTGTTTATTCATTGTACAAGTATCAACAATCAAGGAAAGGGGAATCTCTTCCTGTTGGAAGCACAAAACAATAACTGATGTCTTTGTTCAATTTGGGATGTATTAGCCAAAACCAGTTACCAACAAGTTGACTCATGTGTCAGAGTAGATGTGCACTCAGTAGTTTTTCAACAGTTTGAATTTTGTTTGTGGTTTGTTTGGGTCTTTTTTCTCTTCTATTTTACAGTGATTTATTTACAATGTTCTTATGCATTGTTTTTTACACTAGATCTTTCCCATTTCCTTCACCTCTCCCATCAAATTGTGTGACTCCCTCTGCTCTCACCCTCCCCTTCCCTTGGATCCTGCTACTCATTCTATAATAATGGTCTTATACAGTATTTGTCCTCATAGGACGGAGTTCATTCACTTAGCATAATGCTCTCCAATCCCTCCCAAATTTTGTAGTAATTTACAAGATCTTTGCTCCTTTGTGTTGCATAATATTCCATTGTTTGAATGTATCAACATTTCTCAATCTATTCAATTGTGGTTGGACATTTGAACTATTTCCATATTCTTGTGATGGTGAATAAGACTGCTCTGAACATTGGTGTATAAGTATCCATTTGTGCCTCAGTTCTTATTCTCTCAGTGTAAATTTCAAGCAATGGAATAGCTGCATCATATAGAATTTCTATGTTCAGCTTTTTGAGGAAGCACAAAACTGCTTTCCAAGGTGGTTGCAACATTTTACAATCCCACCAACAATGTATAAAAGTTTCTAACTTGCCACTTTCTCTCCATGATTTATTACTTGCTGTCCTGTTAAACTTTGCCACTGCTACTGGAGTGGGATGGTATCTCATTGTGGTTTTGGTTTGCATCTCTCGTATTGCAAGTGCTTTTGAGCATTTCTTCATGTGTCTGTTGGCCATCTGCATATCTTCCTCTGGGAAAAATCTTTCTATGTCTTTTGCTCATTTTATAATTGTGTTATCAGTCTTTTTCTTGTGGAGGCCCTGTAGGGTTTTGTAGACTATTGATATGAAATCCTTGGCTGAAATGATATTGCCAAATGTTTTTTTTTTCCCCAGTAAGTACATTTTATTTTCACTCTATTGCAAAATGTTTTTGATGTGCACAGGGAAAGTAGATTATCAGGCTTTTCTTCCAAGGTACTTAAATATCCATCCTCTAGTTTAGCAGTGGACACATTAATTTTCTACGTCATCTGGGTACTCTTCCAAGCACTGTAGAGGGATTACCCTTCTAAAGAACCATGAACAGGTGCTCTGAGCAAACTACACTTGAGACTGAAAGCCCAGATCTGGAGCTAGTGAGCCTAAATTCAAAACTTATCACTGCCTCTGGCCATAGACATGTCTTTGAGCAAGTTATTTATACTCTTCCAATTAGTTACCCACTGTGAGGTAGAAATAATAGTAAGCACATGGCAATCACGTAGCAAGATTAAATAAATTAATGCACTTCAGCACTTAAAATAGTTCTTGGCATATAGCGAGCATTATACACCTGTTAGTTATTATTTTAGCTTTTACTAACAATTGGTCACATGATTGGGACAATAATCTACAAGAGTTATTTTTATAAGATTATGAAAATAGTTCTGAATGTAGCAAATTATGTTACTTTTAATTCCATGGATATAATTCCGTGGATAATATTTACTTCTTACAATGATTTTGAGTTTACTCTCCGAGTCAGAGTCAACTTATTTAGTTTAATTTTAATTAGAAATAGTGAGCAGCATGTTCAGACTTTTATTTATACAAAATTTAGACTATAATTTGTGAATTTTAATGTGGTATTTGCTCTTTAAAATCTGTGTGCGTATACTGTTTGCTCAATTTTAAAAAAATTGGTCATTTCTAGGAGCTAGTGAAAATGTATTTCTTATTCTTTATTTTACTGTACTTATAATACTAAAAATTACATTTTATTCTACATAAATGATAAATAATAGTATAAATGACACATTTATGCCTGTAACTGAAGTTAATGAAAAGAATATTCTCAAAGTATTTGAAACTCCTTATTTCCCAGACCTCTTTATTGCTCTACCAAGTGATTGTTTTGATATTTTGTTTTCATAATGCTCTGACTTTATGTTATGGTTTTATTTCACATGGATGCATGTCTATTCAATATATTGATCCATTTAAAAGCTTATGAAATGAATATAAATAAGATACTACAACACATTATCTTCTGAAACTTGCTATTTTCATTCTATACTTTTTTATATTTGTGAGGTCATTGTCCGTGAGAATAGTTGCAGTTCACTTTCATTGTTGGTTTCACACTACATAGGTAAAAGCAATACTATTCATCATTTCTCATTTCTAGTTGTTTCAATGAATTAATACAGACAAATTGATATGAAAATTCTTGCAAAATATTCCAACGTGCAAATTTGCAAGTTTCCTCAGGGCTTCAGTTTAGATTTCAGGGTCAAATGTAATCTCAGACTCATTTATTCATTTATTTTTTCTAATTTATTTAGTGAGGGTTTGCCAGGAATCAGTATTTTAAGGAACACATCCAGTGATTCAATGTGCTAGAGCTCAGAACTATTGGTCTAGGTTCTAGGGCAGTGTTACTTACATGGTAATTCAAACCTCCAGGAAAATTTGGCCAGATCTGGAGATGGTTTTGGCTTTCACAACTGAGAATAGGATATGTTCCTCCTGGCACTTTGTAGGTAGAGGTCAGTGAAGCTGATGAGAATTCCATTACACAATAGACAATCTCAGACAGTAAAGCACAAACCTTTATTTTATGTTTGCTGAGTGTTTTACTCTGAGTTGCTGTTGCCATATAAAAAATAGAGCTCTGGTGACCTAGTGGCAAGAAGCTGCCCTGAAATCCCCAACGGCACATGGTTCGAGGCCACCAATAGCTTCTCCCACGTAATTACTGCCTCTGAAAACTCACTGAAGGTCAGCTATG
>NW_006399953.1:3853381-3862249 GCF_000299155.1 Elephantulus edwardii
TCTTCCGAGGAAGCACCAGCCTGCCTTCCATAGTGGTTGTAGCATTCTACATTCCCATAAGCAGTGAATGAGATTTCCAGCCTCTCCACAAACTTCATAGTATTTGTTTCCTGCTTTGTTAAACTTTTCCATTGATATTGATGTGAGATGACACCCCATTACTATTTTGATTTGAATCTCTCAAACATTAGCCAGTGGTCTTGAACATGTATTCATGTGCTTGTTGGTTATCTGAATATCCTCTTTGATGAAGAGATTTGCTTATCTTCTGCCATTTTTTAAGAGTGTTTTTTATTTCTTTTTGAGATGCTAAAAAAATACTAGAAATGTTAGACACAAATATGTCATTAACATTGCCCCAATCTATGGGCTTCCTTTTGCTCCTTTGGAGAAGTGTTGTTTTTGAGGTCTTTTTATGCACACAAGGATTTGATACTTAGAAGATTACATTCGTCTATTTTATCCTGTTTATCTTGTTATGGATTCTTGGCTCTGATTGAAAGTCTATTCATGCCATGCATTGTTGTTATTGTTAGGGGCTACTGAGTTGAGCACAACTCATAGTGACCCTTTGAACAAAAGATCTTTAGCCTGTTGTATTGTGCACAATCCTCACACTTCCTGACACACATGAGGCCACTGCAGTAATCACTGTGTCAATTTACATGATCTAGGGTCTTCCTCTCCTTCCCTGACCCTCCACCCTTCCCAGCATCATGACCTTGTGCAAGGAATAGCCCCTCCTAGGAAACATGCCTGAAATATGTGAGGTGAAGCCTCATCATTCTTGCCTCCAAGGAGCACTCCAATTGCACACTTGCCAAAACATATCTGTTAGTTCTCTTGCCCACCCATGGGATGTTCAGTGCTCTTATCCATCACTAAAACTCAAAGGTATAAATTCTTTTTCTATCATCCTTATTTATTGTTCAGCTCTCAGATCAAAGCTAATAATCAGAAAGACTATGGCCTGAATCAAACACATCTTACTTGAACACATCTTACACATCACTACTCTTCAATAATTTGGAGAGGTCTCAAGTGCAGACTGTCTGAAGGCAATGTCTTCTTATTTCCTGACTGCTACTACCAAGAGTGTTAATTGTGGATCCAAGCAAGAGGAAAAAATTGATCTCCATCAATCATGACACTGCCTATTGTTCCAGTGGTAAGAATCTTTGTTTTCCTGACATTGAGATGCAGTCCATACTGAAGGCTGCATTCCTTGATCTGCAACAAGTGCTACAAGTCCTTCACACTTTCAGCAAGCAAAGCTGTGTCATCTACATACCACAGGTTATTGATGAGTCTCCTTCCAATACTGATGCCACATTCCTCCTCAGAGTCTAGTTTCTTGAAAACTGTGCTCACCATACAGATTGAATAGGTATAGAAAGAGAATAAATCATGGCGCACTCCCTTCCAAATTACAGATCATATAGCGCTCCCCTGCACACAACAGCCTCCTGATCCGGGTATATGTTGCACATGAACACAATAAAATGTCATGCATTGTTGTTGTTGTTAGGTGCCATCGAGCCACTTGTGACTCATAGAGACCCTATGTACAACAGCCCTAAATTCTGCCCTATCCTGTGCCAATTCCAAAATCTCCGACACACCTACCACCCATTACCCCTGTCACTGGATCAATCCATCTCACTGAGGGTCTTCATCTCCTGCGCTGTCCCTCCACCCTCACAAGGATGAAGTTTTCTTCAAGGACCAGTCCCTCCTTGCAACATATCCAAAGTATGTTAGACAAAGCTTCAGAATCTTTGCCTCCAAGGAGCAGCCTGGCTTAACCCTCTCCAGGTTGAACCTGTTTGTTTTCTTAGCAGTCCATGGTATATTCAGTACTCGTCTCCAACACCACAGCTCAAAGGCATCAATTCTTCTTCTATCCTCCCTGGTCATTGTCCAATCCTCTGATGCATAGCAAGTTATTGCAAAGACCATGGCCTGTATCTGGTGCACCTTTGTCTCCAGAGTTACACCATTGCTCTTCAGTACTCTGGACAAGTCCCTAACAGCAGACTTTCCCATCACAATACATCTTTTAATTTCCTGGTTGCTGGTGCCAAGATTGTTGACTGTTGAATCAAGCAAACTAAAGCTATTCCCAATCTCAATCTCTTCACCATCCATCCTGATGCTGCCAATTGGCCCAGTGGTGAAAATCTTTGTCTTCTTGATATTGAGACTCAATCGATATCGAAAGCTGCAGTCCTTGACCTTCTCCAGTAAGTGCTTCATTGTCATGCATTAGGACTTCTAAATCTGTTCCTGCTTTTGTCTTTTTTTTATTTTTACTTTATTATTTTTTGCACGTGTACCGTCAAATCAGATCTGACAGGTACAGGAGGAGATTGCCCCTCCTTTTCCAGCAGAGCCTCTGGTGGATTTGAACCGCATACCTCTGGGATTGCAGTGAAGCTTCTTGCCACTAGGCCACCAGAGCTCCCTCCTGCTTTTGTCTTATGATATTTGTAGTTGGTTTTACTTGCAAGTCTCTTATCCACCTTGAGTTCTTTTGAGTTGGGGGTATGCGTATGTATAGTGTGAAATGTTAATCTTGCTTCAGTTTTCTACAGACTAATGTCCAGTTTTTATTAAAGAGGCTATCATTTCCTTACTTAATGGATTTTATCTTCTTTCAAAGATCAAGTGACCATAGGTGAATGAATTGATTTCTGGGTTCTCAACTTTATTCCACTGAACTCTGTCTATTTTCAGTACCAGTTCCATGCTGTTTTGATTACTATGGCTGTGTACTACATTTTTGAGATCAATGTGTATGATGCCTCCTACTTTGCTCTTCTTCAGCAGAGGTTTGCTTATTTGGGGTCTCTTCTCTTTCCATATAAAAATGGAAATTACTTTTTCCTTCTCCTTGAAGAATAACATCAGTATATGTATTGGGATTGCATTGAATCTCTATATTGCCTTTGCTAGAATTCTCATTTTCATAATATTGAGTCTTTCTATTTACAAACATGATATATTATTCCATTTATATAAGTCTCTTTTTGTTTCTTGAGTAGTATTTTGTAATTTTCTTTATATATGTGTTTCGTGTCTCAAGTTATTCCCAAGCATTTCATCTTGTGATTGGCTACTTTAATTGGTATGTTTTTTTCTTAATTTCTTTTCCATGTACTCTTTGCTAAAATAGAGAAACCAGGCCAAATTTTGTATGTTTATCTTATATGCTGTTACCTTATTTTTCCTACTAGTAGTGGCCAAGTGTTCATAGCTATGCCACTTTTTGATCTTTTGATGTTGGCTCTTCCTATCATTGTGAAGCCTAATTCACTAAGCATTGTATTGTTCACCCACTAGTAGGGAATATGAGCTGGAGTTACGCTGTTGTGAGACGGGTTAATTTTAAACTATTGTACTAGATCTAGCAGTTTTATTTTTGAGTCTTTGGAGGATTTCTAATAACAACATTCATATGAACTACATTGCAACATCAAGAAAACAAAAATCCTCACCACTGGGCCAAATATGTAGCATCAGGACAGATGGAGACAAGATTGGAATAGCCAACAATTTCTTATTACTTGTACCTACAATCAACAGTCTAGGTAAGGTTATTCAAGAAATAAAGAGGCTTGTTACCTTGGCAAAATCTGCTGTAAGGGACCTCTCCAAAATGTCTAAGATTGACAAAAGAAGAACTGATGCCTTTAATTTGTAGTGTTGTAGAAGAGTACTGAACATCCCATGATCTACCAAAAAAATGAACAAATATGTCTAATAGAAGGTGAGGCAACATTGCTTTTCAGAGGTAAGGATGGTGAAACTTGATCTCATATAATTTGAGCTTGCTTTTAGGAAAGGCCAAAACTTCTGGACTCTTGATGTCTGTTTCATGATTCTTGGAAAGACTGAGGGTCAGAGAAAGAGAGGAAAACCCTCAACAAGATGAATTGACACAATGAATGTAACAATGAGATCAAGTTTTTCAGAGATGGTAAGAATGGCACCAGAAAGGACAAGGTTCAAATCCCTGTTCATAGGATTGCTATAAATTGTACTCAACTCCAAGGCATCTAATTACAGAAATTGTACATTTTCATATCATCTACATATAGAGGCAGTTTTTCTCCTCTTTGATGTATTCAATGGCTTTGTTTCCTTATCTTGACTTATTTTCAATGATTTTCAATCATTGTTTTCCTGACATTGAAATGCAGTTCATACTGAAGGCTACATTCCTCAATCTTTTGTAACAAGTGGTTCAGGTACTCCTAACTTTCAGCAAGCAATGTTGTTTAATGTAGATAAAACACGCTATTGATGAGTCTCCCTCTAATCCCGATGCCAAACTCCTCCTCACAGAATCCAGCTTCTAAGATAATGGGCTCAGCATACAGATTGGATAGATATGGGGAGAGAATACAGTCTTGCCACCTCCCTTCCTAGTTTCCAGCCATACAGTATTTCCAGGCTTTCTTTGCAACAGCCTCTTGGGCCAGGTATAGGTTCTGCCTGAGCACAATCAAGTGCACTGGGATTCCCATTCTTTTCAATGTCAGCCACAACTTGTAATGATCCACACAATCAAATACCTTTACATAATCAATACAGCACAAATAGACATTCTTCTAATATTCTTTCCTATCGTCCAGGATCCATTTGTCATTAGCAATGATATCCCTGGTGCCAGAGCCTCTTCTAAATCCTGCTTTCACTTCTGTAAGTTCTCGATCTATGTACTTCCAGCTATTTTTGAATGATCAAAAATATTTTTGCTTGTATGTGATATGAATGATATTAATTAATAATTTCCACATACAGTTGGATCACCTTACTTGGGAATGGGAACAAATACAGACCTCTTCCAAATCATTGGCCAGACAGCTGGAAATTTGAAGGCAAATTTCCTGGCATAGTCTGGTGAGTGCATCAAAGGCTGAATCATGATGGGTGGAGAGCAGATTGAATCTTTTAATTGCTTCATCTTGCTTGGATTCACAATTAACATGCTTGGTAGCAGTAGTCAGGAAATAAGAAGATCCATTGCACTTAGAAAAATCTCAGAAAAAAGGGACCTTTCCAAATTATTTAAGAGTGGTGATGTCAGTGTGAAGACTAAGGTGCATCTGATTCAGGCCATGACCTTTGCAATTACTTGCTGTGTATCTGAGAGCTGAATAATGAATGAATAAGGATGACAGAAAAAGAATTGACACCTTTGAGCTGTGGTGTTGGGGAATAACACTCAACAACCCATTAACTGCCAAGAGAACAAACAGATATGTGTTGCCAAGGGTGCAATCAGACTGCTCTTTGGAGACAAGAATGATGAGGCTTTGCCTCAAATACTTTGGACATGTTGCTAGCAGGTGCTATTCATTGGAGAAAGCCATAATGCTGGGAAGGGTCATCAAAGGAGAGGAAGGACCCTCAACTGGGTGGATTGACATGGTATCTGCTGCAATGGGCTTTTGTGTGTCACGAAGTGTGAGTGTGGTGCAGGATAGAAAGGGTTCAGATCTTTTGTTCATAGGATCGATAAAAGACATGCTCAACTTGATTCACCTAACAACAACAACAGGATTTCCTCTACAATATTGAATAGTAATTGTGATAACGGGTATCCTTGTCTGGTCCTCATTCACAATGGAAATGCTTTTATGTTTTCTCCATTGAAGATGTCTTTAGTTATGAATTTGACATCAGGATGAATGGTGAAGAGATTGAGATTCTTCACAGCTTCAGTTTGCTTGGCTCCCCAGTCAACACTCTTGGCACCAGCAGCCAGGAAATTAAAAGACATATTGCAATGGGAAAGTCTGCTGTTAAGGACCTCTCCAGAGTACTGAAGAGCAATGGTGTAACTCTGGAGACTAAGGTGCACTTGATACAGGCCATGGTCTTTGCAATCACTTGCTATGCATCAGAAAACTGGACAATGATTGGGGAGTATAGAAGGAGAATTGATACCTTTGAGCTGTGGTGCTGAAGAAGAGCACCATGAATGTATCATGGACTGCAAAGAAAATGAACAAGTTCAACCTGGAGAGGGTTAAACCAGGCTGCTCCTTGGAGGCAAGGACATATTCCAAGGAGGGACCAGTCCTTGGAGAGGGACATCATGCTTGGGAGGGTGGAGGGACAGCTCAGGAGGGGAAGACCCTCTATGAGGTGAATTGATTCAGTGACTGGGGTAATCGGGATGGGTGTGTCAGAGGCAGTAGGATTAGCACAGGAGAGTCAGGATTTAGGGCTGTTGTACATAGGGGTCGCTATGATTCGCAAGCGTCTTGACGGCACATAATAACAACAACTTTTAAACTTATTGAAAATATCCCCCTCTATTCCCGTCTGTTGATTGGTTTGATCAGAAAAGGTTGTTTTAGTTTTTTCAAGATCCTTTTCTGTATCAATGAAGATAATATATGGTTCTTGTACTTTGTTTTATTGACATGGTAGATTAGATTGATTGTGTTTCTTACAATGAGTCATCCATTTTTGCCCATTATGAATCCCAGTTGACAATTCCTTTGATATGTTGTTGGATTCTGTTGGCTAATTTTGTTGAGAAATTTTATGTCTATGTCAATGAGAAATATTCTTTTTGATGATTTTGGTAACAAAGTTATGCTTGCTTCATAGAATGAATATTGGAGTGTTTTGGTTTGATTTTTGGGGGTTTTATTTCCATTTTTAGATAACAAGTAGAATTGGTGACAGTTCTCAGAATGATTAATAGAATTCACCTGTGAAACTGTGTGGTCTGAGATATTGTGTGTGTATGTGTGTGTGTGTGTGTGTGTAAGAGTTTTTTATGCTTTCAATTTCTTCTTTTATGATGAGTCTTCTCAAGTGCTCTATTTCACACTATGTTATTTGGGTGGAGTTTGAGTTTCTAATAACTTCATCTAGATCTTAAAATTTCTAGAATACAACTTTTCATAATTCTTTAATATTATCCTTTTTTATTTCAGTTTGTTGTGTTGTGACATCATTCTTTTCAATTCTTACTTTAATTACTTATGCTTTTTTCTTTTTCTTTTAGGTTTGCTAATGGTTTGTAAATTTTACTGACCCTTTTGAAAATCAACTCCTTGTCTTGTTGATAGTGTTGGTTGTTTTTCTGTTTTTTACTCCATTTGTTTATACTCTTATCTTTGTAATTTCTTTTCTTGTAATGATTGTGAACTGTACTTCTTGTTATTTGTCCCTTGGTTGTAGATGCTGAGTTAAATAGTTTATTTTGGTTCTTCCTTTTTGTTATTTTAACTTATTGATACAAATGACCTCTCTGAATTTCTGGTGTTCCAAAGGTTTTGATATGTTATGTTTTCATTCTTAAAAAAACAATTTCATTTGTTAAAAAATTTCTACTTGATTAATAGTGATAAAACAGGCTGTTCTTTAGTTTCTGAGTGCATGGTTGCTTTTGTTTCACGCTTATCCTCTAATTTTAAAGCACTGTGTTCTGAGAACATGTTTTATAATATTTCAGTGTTGCTTAATTCATCAAGGCTTGCTTTGTGATCAAACTTCTGGCTTACTCTGGATAATGTTTCATGTGCACTGGAGAAAAATGTATTTTGAGCTTTTATTGGGTGCAGTATTCTGTATGTGTCTAGGAGGTTGATTTGGTTAATTGTACAGTTCAGTTCTTCTGCTTCTTTGTTGAGTTTCTTTCTAGCTGTCCTATCTTTCATTCGATGTAGTGTGTTGAAGTCTCCTATTAAAATTGTGGTATTGTCTATTTCTGTCTCCCAAATTTTTAATATTTATCAATTCTGCAGCTCTATCATTTAGTTCATAAATATGTTAATTCATAGAACCTTGATTGGTTCTAGTGACAATATCTATAAGCATATAAGCATCTTATGATATCCTTCCTTTTCTCCTGGAGTCTATTTTGCCTGAGATAACATTGCCATTCCTGATTTTATTTGGTCACCATTTGCTAGGTACATGTTTTTCCATCCTTTGATTGTTAGATTATTTTTAGTCTCACTTTGTTCTAAACCTTACTCAGATTAGATATGTGGACACTATAGTTTGGTGTGTCCTAGATGAGGGCAGGGTCGGGGAAGGCCCTATGCAAGAGCCAATGGGTTGTTCTCTTTCTTTGTTTTCCCCTGGTGGAGGGAGTCTTTGTGTCTCTATGTACTCGGTGTACTCACTGAATCAGTGAGTGTGTAGATTCCTGGCTCCCTATGAGTCAGAAATTCTCTGGTACTCTTAGAATTTATTCTTTTCTGATTCTCTATATTATTGAGCCTTTGGGTAGGTCTAGCAGATCTGCAACAAGGAGCTGTGTAGCAATTCAACAGCCAGAACAGATGGCTAGAATAGAGCAGTCTCATAGAGAGCAAAAGCCACTCTATCTCCTTTTTGTCGGATCCATGGCCTCCAAGAATTCACCGCAAGGCCTCTTATCTGAAATTATGGGTCTGTGTGTCTCTGAATAATTGTGGTCATTTGTGTTAATAATATTCTGGTTCTTTAATGGAATTCCTGTGATAAAGCATCTTTAAAGCCACGTGAACTCTTTATTGACTGCCCTTTACTGATAGCTGTATTTGCAGATTGAGGACTCAGTTTCATGATTAAAGTTAATTATGCCAATGAGAGTAGTCTCTGGAAATATTGTTATTGTTAAGTGTCATTGAGTCCACTATAACTCATAGTGACCCTAAGAATAAGAATGTGAACCTGGCCCTAACCATTGCCATCGTACCATCTCTGCCACACTTGAGCCCATTGTTAAGGTATCTCTGTCAATTCATCTTATGTAGGGTCTTTCTCTTCTTCCTTGACCTTTTTTTCCCCCTTTACCTTCTACTTTCTGAGTTTGATGGTCTTTTTCAAAGACAGTTTATTTCCAGTGACATA
>NW_006399953.1:3863419-3864209 GCF_000299155.1 Elephantulus edwardii
TTTTAATTAAGGTCCATTTGACATCAGCAATGATATCCTTGGGGTTATGGCTTCTTATAAATGTAGCTGGAAATATTTTCTGGCATTTCTTTTTTGAAAAATGACAGTTCTTGGAAGAATATCCCTTGCTCATAGAAAGGAGGGCTCAATATTGTAAAAATGATAAAACTACCAAAGGCAATTTACATGTTCAATGCAATCCCAATAAATACCAATCCCATTCTTCAATGAGATGGAAAAGGCAATCTCCAGTTTAATCTGGAATGAAAAGAAGCCCTGAATGAGTAAAACACTTCCTAAAACGAGAAACAAGGAAGGAGGCATCTCACTCCCTGATTTTAAATCCTACTGCACTGCCATGGTGGTTAAGACAGTGTGGTACTGGTACAATAACAGACATATAGTTCAATGGAATAGAATTGAGAAGCCAGAAAACAGCCCATCTACTCGTGGTCAACTGTTTTTTGAGAAGTAGATAAAATCAGTTAAGTGGGGAAATGACATCCTTTTTAATAAACAGTGCTGGCAAAATTGGAAAACTATCTGCAGAAAACTCCAGCAAGATCCACACCTTACTCCACACACAAAATCCAACTCAAAATAAATCATGGACCTAGGACTAAAACAAAGGACTATAAACTTCATTAGAGAAAAGCTTGGAAGTACTCTAGAAGTCCTAATCCACAACATAAACTGTCTTCCAAGCATCCTAAAAAATCTACAACCAGGAGAGGATAAAATAGATGAACGGGACCTTCTAAGAATCAAATACCTATGCACATGCAAAAAT
>NW_006399953.1:3866289-3871166 GCF_000299155.1 Elephantulus edwardii
GCATAACGCAGATTGTTAATAGATCTTCCACCAATCCTGATGGCACAATTCTCCTCATAGAGCCCAACCTCTCGGATAATCTGCTCTGCATATTAATTACATTATTAAATAATGTCTACATTCTATTGGAACACCTTATTTTTTTCTTTTAGGAATAATTATAAATCTCCTTCAATCTACTGCCCAGGTAGCTGTCTTCCAAATTTCTTGGTACATTATGATGAGCACTTCCAGAGCTGCATCTTTTTATTGAAATATGTCAATTAAAATTCTATCAATTTATAGGAACTATATTTTGCAAATTTTTTCAATGCAACTTTGATTTCTTTAAATGTCTTTGGTTCTTGACCATAAGCTACTTCCTGAAATGGTTCCACATCAACCAATTATTTTTGTTACAGTGCATTATGTGGATGACACAACTCTGCTCGTACAAAATACTTTGGGCAAGTTGTAAGGAGGAACTGGTCCTTGGAGAGGGACATCATGTTTGGGAGAATGGAGGAATGTCGCAGGAGAGGAAGACCTTCGATGAGATGGATCGATTCTGTGACTGGAGTGGTGGGAATGAGTGCATTTGAGATGGCTAGGTTGGCACAGTATAGAACAGAGTTTAGGGCACTTGTACATAGGGTCGCTATGAGTCGCAAGTGACTCGATGGCACATAACAACAACAAGTTAGTGTATTTTTTTTACATCTTCTTTTGATGCTTTGTGGATCATTTAATATATCCCCATGAATCATTCAATTTTGCAATTCAAAGCTTGAATTTGGTTTTCTGTTTGAGAAACACTGAATGAGTTCTTCTCTTTTTGTTTTCTAACTCCAGCTCTTTCATTTTTCTCCTATAACTCCTCTTGGAAGTTCAAGTCCTATCCTTTATTTTGGCAATTCTTCTTTTTGTTTTGGCCTCTAGTAATCTAGTACAATTCTGAGTCTGTTGTGACATTAATTTCAGTTGTGTTTTTTTGTTGTTGTTGTTTTTGTTTTGTCTATGTATTTGTAATATCCTTTTGCCTTCTTCATGGATGATTACTTTGATGTCATACCACAATTTATGATTACTCATTAATACCATAAGCCTATTTTTAAGACAGTTTTCAAATTTAGGTGCAAAAGACTCAACAACATACTTTTGTTCTTATAGATTTGTTTTAATTTTTTTCAGCTTTAATTTTAGCTTGCACATGAATAGTTGATGATCTGTTCTTAGTTTTGACAGCTGATATTGAGCTTCTCCAATGATTTTTTCCTCCTTAGATGTGAATCAATCTGTTTCCTGTGAAGCCCAACAGATTCATGAGTATAGTCAGTATTTGTGCTTTCTAAAAGAAACAACTTGCAATGAATAAATCACTGATAGTGCTTCATTTATCTCATCAGGCCTTTCACTCCTGACCACCAGTTCTTGTTCTTTGTTTTGAACTTTTGCATTCCAGTAACCAATAATTATTAATGAATCTTGAACGTATGTTTGATCAATTTCAGAGTGCAAAAGTTGGTAAAAATCCCAATTTATTTCTTTTTGGTTTTAATTGTTGATGCATATATTTGAATAATGCACTAACAATTCTTTCTTTATGTGTTGATAGTATACTCTCACAATATTTTACTTCAGAATAGATCAAGAAATTATAGTTTTTTTATTATGTATGCATCACCATTTTTTCTAAGTATTTCATTACTGATGTTGTAGATTATTTGTTGTTGTGTACTGTAGAGTTGGAACCAACCCATAGCTGACCCTCTGGCAGGTTTTCAGAGGCATTTAATCACATGGGAAGAGACTACCCATCCTCCTACAGAACAGCTGGTGACCTTTAACCATATGCCTTTGAGACTGCAGCACAGCTTCCTGACACTAGGTAGTAGATTATATGATGTCTAATCTAAATTGGCTGAGGACAGTTAGAAATAAGTACATCTTGTTCTCTATTCTTAACCCTTCTCTGAGCTGAATCTCAAAATTTACATTTTGAAAGCACAAATAGCCTTTATGCTTCTACATGCAAATGATATACACATCTTAAGCAAAATCTACTGATGGAGCTTTAACATTTCCTTTCTTATGCCCTTCCATTCAGCCTCTTTCCCATGATTCAGTATAGCTAAGACTTGTAAAGATTGGCCTTGTCTCAGATTTCTGAGTGGCTCACAGCTATCACCTTGAAGCAATTCACTTTCTCCCTTGTTCTTACCCTATATATCTGGACTAGAATTGACCTGGGATCTGTTCATGGTTTATTTCTGGGACACATTTTTGGTATTTTTTTTTCTTCTGTGTCCTAGCTGGGAGTAATAAAAATTCATTTCCATCACTTTGCACTTTTAATCAATGCTGCTTTCCTCGATCTGGTTTACACTAAGTTGCCAAAATTGGATTTCTTTTTTGCAAAATCTCAAGTATAATCAATGCTACTTAATATTCCACTTGTTATTTCTAGTGTCATATCTCACTTATCTCAGTCCCTAATGGGGTTTCCAAGCCTGTCAACTACAGAAAAGGAGACTACACATATTTCTTCTTCAGTGGCAGGTGTATTTGAACAGGCGAGAAGAATGGTCTTTGAGTTAGTAATACCACTCTTTATGACAGCAGAGCTCCCAAGCACTTATTGCTCCAGAACATGGAGTCTTTGCTGGGTTAAATTTTATTGGACAGTAGCAATAATACAAACATCTGTGATTCTATTGCCTTGTGTCCTTAGTTAAAATTATAGCTTCATTTGGTTTTCATACCAGCATAAGTAATTATTGGAAATGTACAAATAAATGTGTGTTATAAATCCCATGAGATTAACTGTTTCTTAAAACCAGTAGGAAGGTGAGCTGTGAGGTATTTCCAACTTGATAGTGTATAAAACAACAAAAATGTATATAGCTGTTGTTGTTAATCTTAGGTGCCATCAAGTCGAGTACAACACAGAGTGACTCTAAGAACAAAAGATCTGAACCCTATTTTGTCCTGGGCCATCCTCACTTCCTGACACACAAGAGCTCATTGTAGCAGTCACCATGTCAATCCACCCGGTTGAGGATCTTTCTCTCCTTCATTGACCCTCCCTCCACCTTTCCCCATATCATGCCCTTCTCCAAGGAATACGTCTTCTAGCAACATGCCCAAAGTATGTGAATCTCATAATTTTTGCCATCAAAGAGGACTCCAAATGCACCCTCTCTAATATATATATATATTTGTTCTCTTGGCTGTCCATAAACATTCAGTGCTCTTATCCAACATCACAGCTCAAATGTATCAGTTCTCTTTATCTGCCATCACAGAAAGTGATCTGAAAGACTATGGCCTGAATCAGATGCACCTTAGTCCTAAAATTGACATTATTCTTTCTCAATAATATGGAGATGTCCCTAACTAAAGATGTATATTATTGTTGTTGTGTGTGCTATAGAATCAGAACTGACCAATAGCTGACCCTCTGACAGGTTTTCAGAGGCAGCTAATCACACAGGAGATGGCCCACATCCCATGGAGCAGTTAGTTGCCTCAAATCACATGTCTTCAGGGTTTCAGGATTGCAGTGCACCTTCTTGTCATTAGTTCTCTCTCTCTCTCTCTCTCTCTCTCTCTCTCTCTCTCTCTCTCTCTCTCTCTCATATCTATCTATCTATCTATCTATCATCTGGCTATCTAATTGTCAGATGTGCAGACTGAGTTTAGGTACTAGGGATATTATAGCTAATGTTAGATGTATCTTGGCTGAAAACAGAGTACCAGAGGGATGTCTGTGTTTCATTGACTATGCAAATGCATTTGACTGTGCGGATCACAACAAACTGTGGCTAATCCCAAGAAGAATGGAAACCTCAGAGTATTTTATTGTCCTTATGTGAAACCTATCCTTTGACCAGGAGACAGTCCTATCTCCATACCTTTTCAATCTATATGCAGAACAGATTATTCAGGAGGCTAGACTTTATGAAGAGGAACGTAGCATCAGGAATGGAGAAAGACTAATCAACAATTTACTTAATGCAGATGACATAACCCTGCTTGCTGAAACTAAGGAAGACCGAAGCACTTGTTACAGAAGATCAAGGACTGCAGTCTTCAAATATGGATTGAAGGTCAACATCAAGAAAACAAAGATAGTCACCACTGAGCTGATTTGCAGCATTATGATAATGGATATTATGATAATGGGTAACCATTATGGCCTTTGAACCAGCAGAAGCAAAGTGTTCTGTTTCACCACTACCCTCTGTTATCTCAGTACAGCAAACTGACACACCAGTGTTATACAATTTAGAACTATGTTCTTTCGGAAACACAATTAACAACAGACTTTTAAATACAAAGGCCTGCCCACCAGGTCCTGATTTATTTAAACAAGAGACTTCTAGCCCACAGCTTATTTTTAGCTAAATGCAATAATCCAATCAGTTCACACATGATTGTGAATGAAACAAAAACAACCAAATATTTTTTACCTAACTCTCAACTAAGAGAACTTACCCTCAAGAATACAACTGATTCACACATTTGTGAGATATATATATTATATATTATATTTAGATAACAATTTTTTGTTGTTATAATATTGTTATAACTATTATTTATAATAGTTACTAGGAAGCTCTGGTGTCTTAGTCATGCAATCCCCAAAGTATGAAGTTCTAATCCACCAGCTGCTCTACAGGAGAAGGATGGGCAATCTCTTCCCAGGTAATAAAATTGCCTCTGAAAATTCACCAGAGGGTCACCTATGTGTTGGTTCTGACTTGATTATACACGCAGAATCCTTGCCTCCAAGGAGCCGCCTGGTTTAACCCTCTCTAGGATGAATCTGTTTCCCTAGCAGTCCATGGTACCCTCAATACTCTTCTCCAGCACCACAGCTCAAAGGCATTAATTTT
>NW_006399953.1:3871266-3882035 GCF_000299155.1 Elephantulus edwardii
TTCTTCTCTCCTCCCTAGTCATTGTCCAACTTTCTGATATTTAACAAGTGATTGCAAAGACCATGGCCTGTATCAGATGCAACTTAGTCTCCAGAGAGACACCATTGCTCTTCAGTACTTTGGAGAGGTCCCTAACAGCAGACTTGCCCATTGCAATACATCTTTTAATTTCCTGGCTACTGATGCCAAGAGTGTTGACAATATATACATATAGTTATGTATATTGTTTATATGTTGTTGTTATATTGTTTACATATATTGTTATATATACTGTGGCTTACTCTGAGAAGAATGAGGATCACAGAACATTTGTGCTTATGTAAAACCTATACTTGCACCAGGAGGCAGTCATCAGAACAGAAAAAGGAGACTCTGTGTGATTCAAAATCTGGAAGGGCTGTATGGGGAAGAATGTGGCTTCAGGATTAGAGGAAGATTCATCAACAGCCTCCTTGCTGAAACTGAGGATGACACAACCCTCCTTGCTGAAACAGAGGAGGAAGGATCTGAAGCGCATGCTGCAGAAGGTGAAGGACTGCAGCCTTCAATATGCATTGAAGCTCAACATCTCAAAAACAAAAATTCTCACCATTGGGCCAATTGGTAGCATCATAATGGACGGTGAAGAGATTGAGATTGTTAACAGCTTTCGTTTGCTTGGCTCCACAATCAACATTCTTGGTACCAGCAGCCAGGAAATCAACACTCTTGGTATCAGCAGCCAGGAAATCAAGAAATTATTTGCATTAGGAAAGTTTGCTGTCAGGGACCTCTCCAGAGTACTGAAGAGCAATTGTGTCAGTCTAGAGAATAAGATGCACCTGATCCAGGCCATTGTCTTTGCAATTCCTTACTATTCATCAGACAGCTGAACAATGACAAGGGACGATAAAAATTTATGTCTTTTAGCTGTGGTGCTGGAATAAAGTGTTAAATATGCCACGGACTGTCAGAAGAACAAACTTAAGCCAGGCTGTTCCTTGGAGGCAATGATTCTGAGGCTTCATCTGACATACTTTGGGCATGTTGCAAGGAGAGACAAGTCCTTGGAGAGTGACATCATGTTTGGAAGTGTGGAGGGACAGAGAAAGAGAGGGAGATCATCTATTAGATGGATTGATTCAGTGACTGGGGTAATGAGGGTGTGTCAGAGACAGTAATGTTGGCACAAGCTAAAGTAGATTTCAGGGCTGTTGTACATAAGGTTGCTATGAGTCACAAGTAACAACAACAATATATTTTTATATATGTATTGTTTATACATGTTTTTATACATAGTGTGTGTGTGTGTGTGTGTGTGTGTGTGTAATAAAACCCCAAATAAAGACAGCCTATTTTCTCAATTTGATAATAAAAATGTTGTTAGGCGCCTTTGTGTCAGCACTGACTTACAGTATCCCTATGTAGGTCTATCATGATACATGGATAAAAACTTGAAATTATCAATGATTTCTTCTTAACTGAATGCACAATCAACAATATCAGTACCAGGAATCAGGAAATCAAAAGATGTATTGCATTGGGAAGATCTGGAGTCAGGGAACTCTCCAAAGTGCTGCAGATGTTCATTTAAAGACTCACATGTGACTAATCCAAGTACTTTTAATTACTTGCTGTCCATCTGAGAATTAGATGACAGAAACAAAACTGATGCCTTTAAGTCATAATCCTGGAGAATTATATATTCCATGAACTATGGACTATGGCCTAATGGTAAGAAATTGTGCTGCAATCTCAAAGGCACACAATTCAAATCAACCAGCTGCTCCACAGGAGACAGATGAACAATCTACTTACATGTGATTTACTATCTCTAAAAATCACTGGAGGTTTAGCTATGGGTTGGTTCCAACTTGATGCTACACAACAACAAAAAAGAAAATAAACAAATGTATCTTGGAGAGGGTGCAGTCAAAATGCTCCTTTATAAAGGTCATTGTCCTCAGAAAAGTGGAGGATCTGTTAAGATGGGGGAGACCATAAACAAGGTGAATTGAAACTGTGACCATAGCCTTAAATGTGGCAGACATGATAAAGATGACAATATAGAGCATGGTTCAGAAGTCTTTTTATTTTTATTATTAAATTTATATTATATTTATATTAAAATTTATATTTATATTTATATTAAAATTTATATTATTATCATTATATAATATATAAAAAGAATACAAAAATACTTACCACTGGACCAATAAACAACATAATGATAGAGGGAGAAAAGATTGAAATTCTTAATTACTTGGATCCATGGAAAATACCCTAGGTACCACACAGTAAGAAATCAAAAGACATGTTACATTGGGAAAGTCTATAGTCAAGGACCTTTCTAAAACACTAAGGAGCAATGGTGTCAGTTTAAAGCCTGGGGTTAAGCTTCAGGCCATGTTTTTCAATTACTTACTATGCATCTGCATAGTATGTCTTAGATAAAGGTTAGCCAGAGTGATCCATGGAGGCAATGATGATAAAGCTTCGTTGTACATATTTTGAGCATGTTGCTAGGAGAGGATGTTCCTTGGAGAGGTACATCATGTCTGGAAAAGTGGAGAGATGGCAAAAGAGATAAAGTCCCTCAACCAGGTGGATTAACACAGTGAGTGCAGCAATGGGCTCTAGTGTGTCAGAGTTTGTTAGGATGGCACATCTTAGAACAGAGTTCAGATTTGTTGTTCATAATGTCTCTCTGAGTCCTACAAAACCCCAAAGGCACCTAACAACAAGAGCACAACAACACATTATTAAAATGGATAAAACTAATTAATATGTACTTGTAGTCTAGAAAAGTATTGGTGTTTAAAGTATCATAAAAAATACGTTAACATATCAGATTACCATAAGTGTAGACCAAGAAGCTGTTGTCCAAACAAAGCAAAGGAACACTTACTGATTTGTAATTAAGAATGTGTAAATACTGAATGCTTTCTCCATATCTATTCAATCGGTATTCTGAAAAAATAATTTGAGAAACTGGATTCTATGAAGAATGTGGCAACAGAAAGGGAGGAAGTGTCATCAGTAAACTGTTTTATGTACATGGCTCAATCTTGCTTGAGTGAGGAGGATTCAAAGTGCTTAGTGCAGGAAATATAAAACTACAGCACCCGGGGATAAAAATCATCACAAATGGAATGATAGACAGCATCATGAGAGATGGAGAGAATATTTAAATTATAAACAGTTTCATCTTACTTTGGTTCATAATCACTACCCTTGTTACCAGCAGTCAGGAATCAGGAGATGTACATGTTGCCCTTGGAAAGTTCCCTACCAGGGTCCTCTCCAAATTATTGAGGAAAAATTATATCAGTTTGAAGACTATGGTACACCTGATTGAAACTATAGTCTTCTCAATCACTTGTTAATCATTTACATGATGAACAATGAACAAAGATGACCGAAGAAGAATTGATATCTTTGAGTTGTAGTGCTGGAGAGTAGTACTGAATATTCCATGGACTGCCATAAAGAGCAAATATATCTTGGAGTAGGTGCAGTCAAAATACTACTTGGAGGCAAAGATGTTGGAGTTTTGTCACACATACTTTGAGTATGTTGCTAGGAAAGGCTATTCCTTGGAATGGGACATTAAGCTTTGAAAAGTCAGCAAAAGAGATGAAGACCCTCAACCAGATTGATTGACGTAGTTGCTGTAAAGAATGGGTTCGAGTGTGGCAGAGATAAGGAGAACAGCACAGGATAGGATAGAATTCATAACCAATGTTTTTAGGGTCACTAGGCTAAGGTGAGCCTGATCCAGGCTATAGTCCTCGCAATTATGTGCTATGCTTCGGAGAGAGTAGGACTGTGACTAGGGATGATAGAAAAAAGAATAGATTCCTTTGAACTGTGGTACTGGAGAAGAGCGTTGAATATACCATGGACTGCTAGGAGAACAAACAGATTTGCCCTGGAGAAGGTGAAGCTGGAGTGGTCCTTGGAGTCAAGGATTCTGAAGCTTCATCTGTCATACTTTGTGCATTTTGCAAGGAGGGACTGGTTCTTGGAGAGGGACATCATGTTTGGGAGAGTGGAGGGATGACGCAGGAGAGGAAGACCTTAGATGAGATGGATCGATTCTGTGTTGGGGTGGTGGGAATGAGTTTGTCGGAGATGGCGAGCTTGACACAGGATAGAGCAACATTTAGGGCTCTTATACATAAGGTCTCTATGAGTCTCAAGTGACTTGATGGCTCATAACAACAAGAATAATCAGTTACATATTTTACAGAAGAAATAACCTTACCTGCTGAAACTGAAAAAGTCCTGAAGTGATTGCTGCAGAAGGTCAAGAACTATCATCTTCAATATGGATTAATGTTTAACATCAAGAAGACAAAGATTCTCTGTGCCAATTGGCAGCACCATAATAAATGGAGAAGAGATTGAGGTTGTTAACAATTACAGCTTACTCAGCTTCACAATCAACATTCTTAATACCAGCAGTCAGTAAATCAAAGGACCAATTGCATTGGGAAAAATCTGATGTCAGGAACCTCTCCAGAGTTCTGAAAAGCAATGATGTCAGCCTTAGAGACTAAGGTGCTCAGAATCCAGGGCATGGTCTTTGCAATTTCTTGCTATATTTCAGAGAGCTGGACAATGACTAAGATGACAGAAGAACAATCGTTGACTTCAAATTGTGGTGCTGGAGAAGAGTCTTGAACATTCCACGGACTGCCAAGAAAACAAATAAGTTTGTCTTAGAGAGAGTGAAACCCAGTTTCTCTTAGGAAGCTATGATTTTGAAGCTGCCTCTCACATACTTTGGGCAAGTGGCTAGGAGGGACTGGTCCTTGGAGAAGAGCATCATGCTTCCAAGGGTGGAGGGACAGCACATGAAAGGAAGTTTCCAGATGAGATGGATTGATACAGTAGATGGGATAATGGGGATTGGTGTGTTGGAATTAGTGAGATTGGCTCAGCACAGGACAGGGTCCAGAGCTGCTGTACCTAGGGTCTCTAGGGGTCACAAGGGGCTCAATGGCACATAACAACAACAACCACAACAAGAATAACAAGAAGTAGGTATATGCAACAAAATGGCACCTAACAACAACAACTAAGATCAATTTCTAAATCTACGTAACCAGACTTTATATGTCACTAAACATTCATTTTTGTGAAGGTCAGATTTTGCTTCCATATTGGGTTATTTTCCCTTTTTCTTTTCTTCAAATTCATAATGATACATCAAGGCAAAGCTATAAAATCTTTTTTCTATGTGGTATGCTGACCTGAAGTTAAAATATACATTAAAGAGTGACAAATGATATGTATAAACATTTAACTATATATTGGTGAAACAATGTAAAAAGGTAGGGACCATATATAAATAATTTGTAATGCCCTGTCCAGACTTAAAATTTCATTCTAAATGATCTATGAAGAAAAGAAAAAAGACGTTTAGTGAAGTATAATCAGATTGTTCATTTTAGCGAAAGATGAACTCAACGCTGTGAAGAAAGATGATGCTTGAGCAAACCTTAATGGATTTAGTTTTATTTATCTTTCTCAGAGGAAAACGTAGGACTCAAATATTGACAGAAAGATGAAATGAGAATATAGTCACACATATCCTCAGAGAAATAATTACAAGAGATTTTGAATTTTAGTCATTCAGTTAAGAAAAATAACAGAAAAGAATAATAATAATAATAATAATAATAATAATAATAATAATAATAATGTTGTTACATGCCTTTGAACGGCTTATGATTCATAGCACCCCTATGTGCATCACCTCTGAACCTTGCCCTATCTTGAGCCAATATCTCATTGTCTGACAGGACTAATCCCATTTCTCTAGTCACTAAATCAATCTGTCTAATCCTGGGTCTTCTTACCCTGTGCTGTCCCTTCACCCTTCCAATCACAATATTCTTCTCCAAAGACTTGTCCCTCCTGACCATGTGCCCAAAGTATGTTAGTTAGATGGAGCTTCGAAATCCTTGCCTCCAAGGAACAACTTGGTTTTATGCTCTCCCGGACTGGCCTGTTTATTATCCTGGCATTCCAAGGTATGCTCAACACTCTTCTCCAGCACAACGCATCCATTCTTCTATGATCTTCAGTGATTGTCCAGCTCTCTGATGTGTAGCAATTAATTGTGAAGACATGTACTAGGTACATCTTGGTCTCTAGACTGACATCGTTGTTCTTCAGTACTCTAGAGAGGTCAGTGACAGCAGACATTCCCAATACAAATCATCTTTTGAGTTTCCTGACTGCCAGACAACCTGAAGTTGTTAACAATATAAAGCTCTTCTCTGTCTATCATGAAGCTGCCGTTTGGCATAGTGTTGAGAACCTTTGTTCTCTTGATGTTGAGCTTCAATCTGTTCTACATTTAGATTGAAAAGGTATGGAGATAGGATGCATCTTTGATACACACTTTTCCTGATACTGAAACATACAGTGTTTCTCTGCTGTGTTCTGACTACTGCTTCCTGATCCACGTGTAGATTTTTCATGAACACAATTAATTGTTCTGGGATCCCCATTCTTTTCAAGGTTAGCCACAACTTATTGTGATCCACATAGACATTCCTCTGGTATTCTCTTTTCAAATAAGATCCATGCAACATTAGCTATGATGTCCCTATAGTCACAGCCTCTTTTATACGCAACTTGCTCATCTGGTAGTTCTTTGCTGATGTACTGTTACAATTATTTTTCTTTTTAAACTCAAGTCTTTATTTTGATGCTTGCGTACAATTATTTTTGAATAATCTTCAGCAGGATCTTGCTTGTGTGTCATATTAATGACATTGTTCAATAATTTCCACACTCTGTCAGGTCACCTGTTTTTGGAATGGGAATAAAAATAGATCTCTTTCAAACAATAGTTTTCCAGATTTCTTGGCATAACTTGATAAACACATCCAGAGAAGCACCTGTTTGCTTAAATAAGTCAATTGGTATTCCATCAATTCCTGGGGCCTGGTTTGGGTTTGGGGTTCCCCCCCATTTCTTCAGAGCAGCTTAAACTTCCTTGTTCATCACCATTGCATCTTACTCATACATTGTTCCATGAAATTCTTCTGTGTCAGCCAATTCTTTTTCGTATAGTGACTGTGCATTCCTTCCATCGTCTTTTGATGCTTCCCAGGTCATTCAACATTCTGCCATCATCATTCTTAAGTATTGCAACTGAGATTTAAACTCGTTTTTCAGTTCCTTCAGCTTGAGAAATGCTGAAGAAATTTTTTTCTGTTTTGACTTTGCAACTCAAGGTCTTTGCATGTTTCATTATAATACCTTCTTTTGTCTTTGAGCTTCCTTTAAAATCCTCTTTTCAGCTCTTAATTTCTTTATTTCTTCCCTTTATTTTGACCTCTCAGCACTCAAGCACAATAATCAGAGTCTCTTCTGGCATACATCTTGGTCTTTTCCTCCTCCTCTCTCTTTGTAATTTTTTTTGGTGTTCTTTATGGATGATATTCCTGATATCCTCCCACAGCTCATCTAGTCTTTGTTCACTAATATTCAAGGAGTCAAATTTGTTCCTGAGATAATCTTTAAATTCTGATAGGATAGATTTGAGGTCAGATTTTGGTTCTTGTAGATTTGATTCAGTTTGAAGTCAATGGTCTGTTCCACAATCAGCTCCTGGCTTAGTTTTCACACCCGATATTGTGCTTCTCCAGTGATTTTTTTTTCCACACTTGTTTTCAATCTGATACCTGTGTAGACCATCAGGTGATGGCTATGTATACAGTCAACTTTTATACATCTTGTTAAAAGTATCTGCAAAGAATAGGTCATTGATTGTATAGAATTCTGTCATTCTATCTCCAGCCTCATTTCTGTGACCAAGTCTATGTTTTCTGTCTACTGATCCTTCTTCCCTGTCCCCAACTTTTGTATTCTAGTCACTAATTATTATCAAGATATGTTGGCTACATCTTTGATGGATTTCTGCCTGCAAAAGTTGGTACAAGTCATCTTATTTTCTCCTCTTCTGCCTTGGTTGTTGATGCACATATTTGAATAATAGTGACTTAACAGGTCTTTCTTGGATGCATTTGTATATTATCCTGTCATTCACAACTTTGAAGTTCAAATGTGTTTAGAAATGGTCTTTTTAACTATGAACGCAACCCTATTTTTCTTTACCTGTTCATTTCCAGTGTAGTGGATCATATGATTATCTGATTCAAAATGTCCCATGCTAATCCATTTTATTTCACTAATGTCTAGTATGTAAGTATCTGTGAATTTCATTTCTTCCTTAACAATTTTCAATTTTCCTACATTCATACTTGTCACATTCCATGTTCCAGTCAGTAGTGTCTGCTAGCAACTGTTTCTCCTCCCTTGTAATTCCCAGTAAGAAGGCTCTGCCTCTGGTGCCATATCTTCTAGTCTACTCGAAGTGTATTCTATTGTAGAGTTTTCTGAGGACAGAGTATTGAGAATACCATGGACTGCTAGGAAAACAAACAGATTTGTCCTGGAAAGGGTTAAACCGGGTGGCTCCTTGGAGGCAAGGATTCTGAGGCTCCGTCTAACATACTTTGGACATGTTGTGAGGAGAGACCGGTCCTTGGAGAGGGACATCATGCTTGGGAGGGTGGAGGGACAGCGCAGGAGAGGAAGGCCCTCTATGAGGTGAATTGATTCAGTAACTGGGATAATTGGGATGGGAGAGTCAGAGACAGTGCGATTGGCACAGGACAGAGTGGAGTTTAGGGCTGTTGTACATAGGGTCGCTATGAGTCGCAAGCGACTCGACGGCACATAACAACAACAGCAACAACTACAACGACAACAACAACAATATATTTCAGAAGTGGACAGACAATCCCTCACCATAGTCTGTTTTAATTCGACTGCTTGATTTTGACAGACAGACATTTTGTCCATATTAGCAGATGAGAGACTCTTCTTATTATTCAGATAAAGGATCAAGTGTTGGTCTTGTCAGCCACCCCTCAGGGAATGTGCCTTATTCCAACTCTCACCTTTAGTCTGTCAGCATTCAGTCCAGTTCCCTCTCCTTGCCCCTCCAGCAGCTCTCATCCCATAGCACCTAGCCAATCCTGGTTTACTGACCTAGGTCTCCACCAGCCTCTGTCCATCTACTTCCTTTCCAATGTCCTGTGATGTTTGTGTTTCTGAGCTGCATGGGCATGACATGCTTCTCCCTGGTGACATGGGTAGGATGCCCTCTTGGTTACATCTACTCTCTTGAAGTCTATTGTCTTCCTTTATTAATATTACTATTAGTCGTCAAAGCCACAACAATTCGAGGCATTTCTAGTCTTTATAACCTCCAGCAAATTGATGATTACAGTTAAACGTTATTCACTACAAGTGAATCTTCCTGCTGATTATTAGAATCTTATCTGTTCCTGCTTCCAGACAATTCCTTCCTAGATATCAATGAACATTAAAATCAGAAATTCGTTAGTATGCTAAAGCTTACATTTTCCTAAATTTCTTTCAGCTACTTTTAATAACTGTACTGAATCTTAGTTGGGTCCAATTCACAGTGTTCTTTCAGTGGGTTTCTGAGACTGTGAATCTTTATGGAAAAATATTATGCATCTCTCTTCCAGCAGTTAGTTCTCTACATAAATAATTGGCCTTTTTGCTAGCAACTCAGTAATTGTGAACTTGGAAAAATGTTTATTAACAAGTTGCTAGGTGGTATTACTAGCTTGGAGAAAATTAAGAATCTGAGGCACTTATGGGTAGAACTCAACATGTATTACAGCTCAGCATAAAGAACACAATACAAAATACACAATTGGACCAATAAACATCATGACAAACAGATGCAATTGTTAATGATATTATTTTACTTGCATCTACAAAAGACATAGCAGACAAGAAATAAACGATGGATTGGATTAGGAAAGTCTGTTTTCAAAGTCTTCTTTAACATTTTAAAGATTATAGAAATCAGTTTAGAGACTAAGATGTACTGACTCAAAGTTTGGTATTTTTAATGGCTTCATATGAATTTTAAAGTCAGATAACAAATATGGAAGATGAAAGAAAAATTGATGCATCTTAATTATATGGACAAAGAGTATTGACTATGTCATAAACTGCCCAAAATAATATATCTATATA
Organism: Elephantulus edwardii; assembly: GCF_000299155.1. Classification (NCBI taxonomy): domain Eukaryota; kingdom Metazoa; phylum Chordata; class Mammalia; order Macroscelidea; family Macroscelididae; genus Elephantulus; species Elephantulus edwardii. The sequence goes on from NW_006399953.1 coordinate 3,881,350, forward strand.
GGAAGAAATGCAATCAGAGTGGATCTTAGAAGCAAGGTCAATAAGACTTAATCTAAAATACTTTGAATAAGTTATCAGGAGAAATTAGACCCTGAATAATGATATCATTCTTACAAATAAAGTCAATAAATAAAAAGTAGAAAACTATAAGATGGATTGAATGAATTTAAACACAGCAGAGATCATGAAGCTATTACATGGTTTACTTCTATTGTACATGTTGTTGTTGTTAGATGCCTTTAAATCAAGCATGACTCATAGCAGCCCTATGGATGACAGACCTGAACCCTGTTCTATCCTGTGCCTTCCTCTTCATTTCTGGCATACTTGAGCCCATTGATGCAGCCACTGTGTTAATCCATCCCAATGAGAATCTTCCTCTTTTTAATCTGACCATCCACCTTACCAAGCATGATGTCACACTTGCTTCAGGTCATGGATTTTTAGTCACGTGCTGTGCATCTGAGCACTGGAAAGTGAACAAAGATGATGGAATAAGAGTTGATACTTTTGAGTTATTGGTATACCATCAATTTCTGGGGCCTTTTTTTTTGCCAATTCCCTAAAAACAACTTGAACTTCTTCCAGGGTACATCCAATGCTCTTCTCCAGCACCACAGCTCAAAGGCATCAAATCTCCTTCTATCCTCCTTGGTCATTATCCAACTCTCTGATGCATAACAAGT
>NW_006399953.1:3884073-3885082 GCF_000299155.1 Elephantulus edwardii
TATTTGGATACCTTTTATTCCCTTCTCTTGTCTTATTGCTATTGCTAAGACTTCCAAAACAATATTGAATAAAAGAGGTGATAGTGGGCATCCTTGCCTTTAACCTCTCTCCCTGTTTGTTCTCCTAACAATCCATGGTATATTTAACACTGTTATCCAGCAACATGCCTCAAAGACATCAATTCTCTATCATCCTTAGTCATTTTACAGCTCTCTGACACAAAGCAAACAATTGTGAAGACTGTGGCCTGGATCAAGCAAACTTAGTCTTCAGACTGGCACCATTGCTCTTCGATAACCTGGAGAGGTCCTTTGACAGCCAACTTTCCTACAGCAAATTATTTCTTGATTTCCTGGCTGCTGATGCAAGACTGTTGATTGTCGAGCCAAGGAAACTAAAGCTGTTAACAATGTAAGTCTCTTCACCATCTATCCTGATGGTGCCAATCAGCCCAGTGGTGAGAATCTTTGTTTTCTTGATATTGAGCTTCAAAGTGTATTGAAGGCTGAAGTCCTTCACCTTCTGCAACGACTGCTTCATGTTCTCCTCAGTTTCAGCAAGCACGATTGTGTCATTTTATGCAGGTGCCAGGCCTGATGCCACATTCCTCCTTATACAGCCCAGCCTCCCGGATGATGTGTTCTGCATATAGATTGAAAAGCTATGGAGACAGGATACATCTTTGGAGTACACCCTTCCCAATCTTGAACCATGCAATATCTCCTTGCTCTGATCTGACCACTACCTCATGGTCCAAGTATAGATTTCACATAAGCTCAATCAAATTTTCTGGGATTTCCATTTCTCACAGTCAGCCACAGATTCTTGTGATCTATAAATTCAAACAGCTTTTGATAGTAAATTAAACACAGACATTTCTCTGGTACTTTCTGCTTTCAGCCAAGATACATCTAACATTAGCTATAATATCCCTAGTGCCACAGCCTCTTCTAAACCCAGCCTGCACATCTGAAAGTTTTCTGTTGCTATACTGCTCCAGTCATTTTT
>NW_006399953.1:3886542-3888039 GCF_000299155.1 Elephantulus edwardii
TTTATCTTGTGGTTCAAAGTGGGAGCGCATCTTAACACTACAATAGGCTACCAGAGTTCCCTTGTAAGAACCTTAAATGTTGTTGCTTTTGTTATGTGCCCTTGAGTCAACTACAGCTCATAAAACCCGATTAAGGATAATTCCAAACACTGCCCTATCTTGAGCCAATTTCACTGTCTCTAACACCCTTGTCCCTATTGCCACAGTCACTATGTAAATCCATCTTTTGCAAGGTCTTCCTCTCCTCCTCTGAATTTCTACATTTCTAATCATGATGTCTTTCCCCCAAAGACTGATTCCTTCTGACATTTGCAAAGTATGCTAGACAGAGTTTCAAAATCCTTGCCTCCAAGGAAGATCCGAACTTCACCCTCCCCAGGAAAAATCTGTTTGATCTCTTGATAGTCCACGGTATGTCAAATACTCTTCTCCAGTACGACAACTCAATTACAGCAACTCTCTTTTGTTATCTTTAGTCATTGCCCAGCTCTCAGATGCATAGTGATCAATTGAGAAGACCATGATGTGCATCAGGCACACCTTAGTCTCTAGACTTATATCATTGTTCTTTGACACTCTTGAGAGGTCCTTGACAGCAAACTTTCCTAAAAGCAGTTCAGCTTTTCATTTTCTGACTGCTAGTGTCAGAAGTGTTGGTGTTGGTGTGGATCCAGGCATGATGAAATTGTTAACACCTCACTATCTTCTCTGTCTATCATGATGTTGTCAATCGGGCCAGTGGTGAGAATCTTTGTTTTCTTTATGTTGAAGTGAAATGCATATGGGAAACTTCAGTCTTTGACCTTCTCCACCAAATGCTTCAAGTCCTCTTCAAATCCGGTGAGTAAGATTGTATCATCTGCATAATGCAGGTTTTTCATTTGTCTTCCTCCAATCCCGATACCACATTAATTTTCATAAATTCCAGCATCTCAAATGATCTCTTCCACATGTAGAAACGATCTCTTCCACATGGGGAAAGGGGAGAGCACTGACACTCTTTTCTTGATCCTGAACCATACAGTGTTCCCTTGCTTTACTCATACAATAGGTTCCCGGTTTAAGCATTTTCATGAGCACAATCAGTTGCTCTGGGATTCCCATTCTTCTAAAGGTTAGCCACAATTAGTAGTGATCCATGCTGTCAAATACCTTTGCATAATCAATGAAAAACAGATAGACATTCCTTCTCCCATCTGTTTCTATCATCTGAATTAGTTTATATAGAATAGGTGACAGTTTTTTTTTTCTGAATGGCTGATAAAATTTGCTTGTAAAACCATGTGATCCAGGGATTTTTTTGTTTGTTGTTATTGTTGTTATGTTCCATTGAGTTGCTTGCAACTCATAGCGACCCTATGTACAACAGCCCTAAACTCTGCTCTATCTTGTGTCAATCGTGCTGCCTCTGACACTCCCATCCCAATTATCCCAGTCACTAAATCAATCCACTTCATAGAGGGCCTTCCCCTCCTGTGCTATTCCGCTACCCTCCCA
>NW_006399953.1:3889319-3890820 GCF_000299155.1 Elephantulus edwardii
GCATCATCTGTTAGCTGAAATATGTTAATTGGTATACCATCTATTCCTGGAGCCTTATTTTTTGACATTTTTTTTAGAAGTTGTTTTATTACTTTTTCAATTTCTTCTTTTATAGTGAGTCTGTTCAGATGTTCAATTTCAGTTTAGGTAGGTTGTAAATTTCTAATTATTTGTCCTTTTCCTCTAGGTTTTCATATTTGCTTGAGTATAGTTTTTCAGAATATTCCAATGTTAGCCTTTTTATTTTAGTTGGTTCTGTTGTGGCGTTGCCTATTTCACCTTTTGTTTGGATTATGTGTCTCTTTTCCTTCTTTTCTTTTGTTAGTTTTGCTAGTGGTTTGTCGATTTTATTGACCTTTTCAAGGAACCAACTCTTAGTTTTGTTATTAATTTAATTGGTTTTTCAGTTTTCTATTTATTTCTGCTCTAATTTTTATAATTTCAGTGATTTTAGAAAGTGTCAGAATTTTTGCTGTTCTTTTTCAATTTGTCGGAGATGTTGGGTTAGAGAGTCAATAGTAATTTTTTCCTGCCTTTTGATGTGTTTGTTTATTGTTCTAAATTGACCTCTGATTACTGTATTGACTGTTTCCCAGGGGTTTTGGTAAGTGATGATTTCATTGTCATTTGTTTCAAGAAACTTTTTAATTTCATTTTTTATTTCTTCTAGTGCCCACTAATGTTCAAGCAAGGTGTTGTTCACCTTTCAAGTGTATGGTTTCTTCCTCCTTTATCCTCTTGTTATTGATTTTTAATTTTGTAGCATTGTGGTTTGAGAAGATGTTTTTTATTATTTCTGTGCTTTTTAATTCATTGATACTTGCCTTGTAACCTAGAATGTGATCTACTCTGGAGACTGTCCCATGCTCATTGGAAAAGAAGGTATACTGTGCTTTTTAATTACCATATAAATATCTATAAGATCAAATTGGTTTATTATGTGGTTTAATTCTTCAGTATCTTTGTTGAGTTTCCTTCTAGTAATTCTATATTTTCATGAGAATGGTGTATTGAAGTCTCCAAGTACTATAGTAGTGTTGCCTATTTCTTTTTCCAACATATACAGTAGGAGATTGATTGAACATGCAATCAAGATGCATTGATAATAATGGGAACAGAGAAGAAGAATCCATAGTTGGAAAACATGGACTTGGTGGCAGAAATGAAACTGGAGATAGAATGATTGCATTTTGCACAATGACTTATTTATTGCAAATACATTTTATAAGAAATGTAACAGCAGGTTATACACAGAGATTTCACCTGATGGTATGCATAGAAATCAGATCGATGACATCTGGAGAAGCTCAATATCAGCTGTGAAAACTAGGCCAGGAGCTGATTGTGGAGCAGACCACCAACTGCTCATATGCAAGTTCAAGCTGAAGCTGAGGAAAATTAAACCGAATCCATGGGAACCAAAATATGACTTTGAGTTCATCCCACCTGAACTCATCCCACCTGAATTTCAGAACCATCTCAGGAACAGGTTTGAGGCCTT
>NW_006399953.1:3891050-3905312 GCF_000299155.1 Elephantulus edwardii
AGGATGACAAAGCAAAATATTACAATGAAATGTGCAAGGATCTGGAGTCAGAATATCAAAAGGGCTAAACTCATTCACCATTTCTTAAGCTCAAGGAACTGAAGTACAAATTCAACCTCAAGTTGATATAATCAAGACAGAAAATTAAACTATCCAGGAAGAATTAAAAGAAGAAGGAAAGAATATACTGAGTTATTGTATCAAAATGAATTGGCAGACACAGAAAAATTTAATGAAACAACATATGAGCAAGATCCTCGGTGATGAAGGTAGAAGTTCAAGCTGCTTTGAAAGAAAGAGCAAAAAATAAGGCCCCAGAAATAGATGGTATACCAATTGACATATTTCAGCTAACAGATGATTCCGTGGACGTGCTCACCAAGTTGTGTCAAGAAATCTGGAGAACAACCACTTGGCCAACTTACTGGCAGAGATCTTTATTTGTTCCCATCCCAAATAAAGGTGACCCAACAGAGTGTGGAAACTATAGAAGAATCTCACTGATTTCACATGCAAACAGTATTCTACTGAAGATTGTCCAAAAATGACTGGAACAGCACATTAGCAGAGAACTCCCAGAAGTCCAGGCTGGGTTTAGAAGGGGTTGTGGTACTAGGGATTATTGTAGCTGATGTTAGATGGATCTTACATGAAAGCAGGGAATACCAGAAGAATGGCTGTTTCATTGATTATGAAAAGGCATTGTGACTGTGTGGATTATAACAAACTGTGGCTCACTCTGAGAAGAATGGGAATCCCAGAGCACTTGATTGTGCTAATGTGAAACCTATGCTTGGCCCAAGAGGCAGTAGTCAGAACAGAGCAGGGAAACACTGCATGGTTCAAAATTGGGAAGGGTGTACACCAGGTATGCGTCCTATCTCCGTACCTTTTCCACCTGTATTCAGAACATTTTATCTGGGAGGCTGGTCTCTATGAGAAGAAGCATGGCGTCAGGATTGGTGAAAGATCTATTAACAATCTGCGTTCTGCAGATGACACAACCCCGCTTGCTGAAACTGAGGAGGACCTGAAATGCTTATTGCAGAGGGTCAAGGACTGCAGCCTTCAATATGAATTGAGGCTTAGTATCAAGAAGACAAAGATTCTCAGCACTGGACCAATTGGCAGCATCAGGTAGGATGGTGAAGAGATTTAGATTGTTAATAAGGTGATAGGGTCCCACAATTGGTCTAGCAATTAGCTGTGATCCGTCCTGTATACTTCCCTCAAATACTCGCTGTCTTGTTTACTCTTGGCTAGTGGGTCCAGCTGTGGCTCACTGCTTCTGCTACAGCTTGCTACTCCATGGTGTGGCTCACTGCACTTCGCTTATGCTCACTGTTCCCAGAGCTCTCAAATATTAGCGTTGTTCCACAGCAATGTTTGGAGAAGCACCTGTATGTTTTTGCTCCCTTTTTCACCCAGGGCCTGCACAGTACTTTGTTCCCCAAAGTACCTGAATGATCAAGGCGGAAGCCTGTTGTTCCCTGCTGGAAGTAGCTTCCCACCTCTGTCAAGTTGCCCAGGACCTCCCTGTTTCCTGAGTTAGGGGGACCCACGTTACGAGTCAAACCAGACAGCAGTTTGGTTCCCAAAGTAACTTATTTCTCAAGGCTACACAAGTTTTCTAGGGAAGGTTGATAAATCCTATAGATTTGATATATATTGCTGTCTCCTCCACACTCAGGCTGTGTCCTCTATCTCCTCCTCTGTCTGTCCGTGCGCACCCTCTGAATTCCAAAACGTAAAGGCCTTGACCTACAGACATGTGGAATTTCTGGTTACTTGTACAAGCATGGTGTAGGGTTCACCGAGAGGATTCCCTTCATGTACAAACTGTGACCTCTGTCTCCTCCTCCCTCTGTCTGCATGTGCCCTCTGAACTCCAAAATGTAAAGGCCTTGACCCATAGACTTTTGAGATTCCTGGTTACTCATACCTGCATGGTGTAGTGATCACTGAGAGGATTCCCTCCACGCACAGGCTGTGATCTCTGTCTCCTCCTCCCTCTGTCCAACATGTCTTTCTTCTATGCATATTGATATTATCTTGTCACACATTGTATTTCAGGATGGATCTAGAAATTTTTTTTTACTATGAGTCTGACTCCATTTTTAATTTTCCTGTATCATGTGATTGTCTGTTTCAAAACGGCTCAAAATAATCCATCTCAGCTTGACATATCTAGTATGTCAATATGAATGCATTAAATTTATTTTTTAACAGTGTTCAATTTTACTATATTTATGTTTCCTAGAGCCCTGGTAACCTACTGACAAGAAGCTGCACTGCAATTCTGAAGGCACACAGTTTGAGGCCATCAGCCGTTCTGCGGGAGAAAGATGGGTAATCTGCAATTGACTACCTCTGAAAACCCATTAGAAGGTTAGATATGGGTCAGTTTCAGTTCTACGGTATACAAACACACACACACACAGAAAGCCTATTCTGCATTCCAATTATTAGTGGCTATTTGAAACTCTTCCTTCTCATTGTTTGTTTTCTGATATGAGGGTTCAGTCTCCAGTGCTATAACTAACAGTCTATTTTTATAGGGTTTTCAAAGACCTGCTATTTTGGAAATGAATGGCTAATCCTTGTCTGTCTTGATTTGAAAACTCAGGTTTAGAACAATATCTGACAGACAAAGATTTTACCCCAAATAGATGATCTACAAGAAATCTTAAATGTTTCTAAGCTAGTAAAGGCATGAACATGCAAAGATACTTCCTCATTAAACAAACTGACACATAAATGCAGCTTTGATTCCATCCTTTAGCATGTATCCCATTGAATTCTATCCCTGTCCCTCATGTCCCCCCCCTCCTCCATAAGTGACTGCTAAATGGGACTTGTGTTAACGCTTAATGTGATAGTTGAGGCCTCCAGTAACTTCTGTCTGCTTGTTATTTCTCTGCTTCTTTGTGATAATAGTGCTCTGAGCCTTCCTTGGTACTGCCACTTGTAGCCTCCTTGGTCTGTCTCATAGTGTGCTTCTGGGTGATAGCTGGCTGTCTCCCAGTGATGTGGTCCTGGGTAGTGCCAGAACCTTACATAGGCAATTTTTTTAAATTGTTGTAGGTATATCTGAGTAGTCAATCCAGAACTTAACATAGGCAACTTTTACTATCATTCTACACTTTAAGTTAGTGGGAACTTAAAATCCCAAAGGGAGAGGGGAGAGGAGGCGGCCATGTTCTTCCTGGTTGGCTCCTCTCAGAGTTTCTGTGACTTCTTGCTGCCAGAGCATGGTGGTGCGTGGTGTGTGTACAGGTATTATGGCAAGTTTTTGGAGTCGAGTGCTTTTTTGGGCTTGTGATTGATATGCAGAACTGCTCTGACCCCCAAGAGCCAGACAAGCCAGGCTTGACCTAGGGTTTAAGGCAGGAGGGGGCTTAAAACCCCAAAGGGAGAGGGGAGAGGAGGCAACCATGTTCTTCCTGGTTGGCTCCTCCCAGCGCTTCTCTACTTTGTCTACAGCTCGATGGCACATAACAACAATAACAATGATGACACAGAGAGAGCTACTTTGGCCTAGTGGACAGAAAGTTATGCTACCAAGCTGAAGATGGATGATTTTCATCTGCGGCCCTGAGGCCGGTTTCAAATTGTTTTCCTGTCAAACATTTTTTAAGTGGTATAGCACAGGTCTGTGCATTGCTGTACAGAGGTAACTCGTTGTTGCTGTGATGCTGACCACTGTGACACTAATGTGCCAGATGTGGTAATGGTCACTCACGGTGGACAGTGTTTGCTGGAGCTTCCCGACTAAAACAAGCCTGAACGCAGGAGTGGCATCCACTTCCGAAATGGCTTGCTCCCGGAAACTCTATATGTGAACAGTGCTCAGGCCTTTTGTTCATAGGGTCGGGTCACTATGCGTCATCTATGACTTGATGGCACCTAACAACAACACTTAAAAACTTTATCTGAGCTTTTACTGCAATCAGTGATAAATGTGGGGGTTTTTAATAATTAATGTCATTAAACAAATATGTTTGAATGATTGAATGGAATAGAAAATGAAAAGAGGATAAGAAAGTGAAGTAAAAAATAGTTCTCAAATGGCAAACTTTAGTTCTATTGTTTGATGAAAGGATGTAAAAGCTTAGTTTTTGCTCATGAACTTAGAAGGAATACAAAGACCTGATATTTGATTCAAATCCACAAAACTCAAAGGAGTAGGCTATAACTGAACTTTTATGTAGTGAATCAAAGTGAGGCGAAACACTAGGAAACCAGTCACACTGGCTCCTGGGTCTCATAGACCAGAGCTGAACAACATGGGAAGAATCCTGCTGGGATCAAGCTTTACTTATTAAACTACTTTGAACATTTTAATTAATGGCATATGACTATTCTGGGGGCTAGAAATGTCCTCAGAAATTTTTAGTTAAAATATATTTCATTTTCATCTAAGAGCTATGAAAACTTTGAGGACAATCTTGCATTTCTTTCAAAAGTAAGGGAAATAGATAAGATTTAAAACAACAAGGCAAGGGGAAATGAAAATATTTTAAATTTAAACCTTTCATCATAAATATTTTTAAGATGGCATATTAAACCTTGCCCTATTCTAAGACAATCTCAACATCTCAAAATCATCTACTCCAATTACCCCAGTCACTAAGTCAATCCATCTCATTGAGGGTTTTCCTCTCCTGCACTGTCCCTCTACTTTTCCAAGGATGATGTCCTTTTCCAAGGTCTTTTCTCTTTGCAACATGGCCAAAATATGAGATAAAACTTCAAAATTTTTGCCTCTAAGAAGAAGTCTAGTTTCACCCTCTCCAAGACAGACTTGTTTGTTCTCTTGGCAGAACATATGTTCAACACTCTTCTCCATCACCACGACACAAAGGCATCAATTTTTCTTCTATCATTCTTAGTCATTGTCCAACTCACTGATGTATAGTGAGCAATTGTGAAGATCGTGGCCTGGATTAGGGACACTTTAGTCTCCAAACTGACATAATTGTTCTTCAGTACTCTGGAGAGGTCCTTGATAGCAGATATTCCCAATGCAATTCATCATTAGAGCTTTTTTACTCTTGGTGCCAAGAATGTTGATTGTGGAATCAACGAAGCTGAAATTGTTAACCTCAATCTTTTCTCCACCTATCATGGTGGTGTCATTCACCCCAGTGCTGAGAGTCTTCTTTTTTTATGTTTAGCTTCAATCCATATTGATGACATCAGTCCTTGACTTTCTGCAGCAAATGCCTGAGGGTCTCTGTTTCAGCAAACAAAGTAGTTGTGTCATCTGCATAATGCAAGTTGTTGATGAGTTTTCCTCCAATCCTCATTAAGACCAGCCACCTAGGTCATCTATTCAGCATGTAGATTCAAAGATTTAGAAATAGGATGCATAGTTGGTTACATGCTTCCTGATTTTAAATCATACAGTCTTCTTTGCTCTGTTCTTATGACTGCTTTCTGGTCTAAGCACTGATTTTACATAAGCATAATCAAGTGTTCTGGGATTCCCATTCTTCTCAAGGTTAGCCACAATTTGTTGTGGTCCACACAGCCAAATACCTTTGCATAATCAATGAAACACAGACATTCCTCTGGTACTTTCTGCTTTAGGCTAAGATCCATCTAATATTGGCTATATATAATTTTTCTCTTTGTTGTTGTTATGTGCCGTCAAGTGGTTTACAACCCACAGTGACCCTACGTACAACAGCCCTAAACTCTGCTCTGTACTGTGCCAATAGCACTTTCTCTGATACACCCATCCCAATTACCTCAGGCACTGAAACAATCCACCTCATAGAGGGCTTTCCCCTCCTGTGCTGTCCCTTCACCCTACAAAGCATGATGTTCCTCTCCAAAGACCGGTCCCTCCTTACAACATATCCAATGTATGTTAGACAAAGCCTCAGAATCCTTGCCTCCAGGGAGCAGCCCGAATTAACCCTTTCCAGGATGAATCTGTTCATATTCCTAGCAGTTCATGGTACTCTCAATACTCTTCTCTAGCACCACAGCTCAAAGGCATCAATTCTCCTTCTGTCCTCCCCAGTCACTGTCCAACTCTGATTCATAACAAGTGATAGCAAAGACCATGGCCTATATCAGATGCACCTTAGTCTCCAGAGAGGCACCATTGCTCTTCAGTACTTTGGAGAGGTCCCTAACAGCTGATTTTCCCATGGCAATAGGTCTTTTAATTTCCTCGCTACTGGTGCCAAGAGTGTTGACTGTGGAGCCAAGCAAACTAAAGCTGTGAACAATCTCAATCTCTTCACCATCCATCCTGATGCTGCCAATTGGTCCAGTGGTAAGAATTTTTTCTCTTTAGAAAAAAAAAAAGGTAAACTTTTTTGAAAAGGAAAAGCAAATATATTTTACCCTATTCTGGTATCCTGTTGGGATTGATTTGGTACTTCTGCAGTTTAGGCAACCTGCACTCTTTCTTTAATGATTTATATACTTGATAAGTTAACAGAGACATGTAATAAACTTTACAACTGTTAACTGAATACGAATCAATTCATCATTAAAGTACTGATACATTGAGAAGAACTAAGACCTTCTGTTTCATGATTGTGAAAGAATTATAAAACCTCCTTTTAAAAGCCAAAACCTGGAAAGATTAATAGTTGTCTTTTTTTAAAAAAAAATCCTTAAATAGTTGTTGAATTCAAAGAAAAATCATAAGCTTGAGAGTTTCCACTTTGTACAATCATGCTTATAATAAAAGCAATTTTCTGGATAATTAAAACAAAATAAAACAATAGAAACAACCTAGGTTTACTTCCAATTCCCCCAAGTTTTCCGTCGAAGAGTAATTTAGTAGGTTTAGATAGACGCTTGATTTTCTTTTGTTGCTGCTAGTGTTCTAGGATCCACTTGATCTCATAGCAAGCCTATGGACAATACCTTTAACCTTGTCCCGTTTTCCTCAATCTTGAATATATAAGCAGCTAAGAGTAAAAATTAAAAAAAAATTTCCAATTTCTTATTGCACAGAATATCTTATTTTAGAGATGAAAAGAGTTATTTTTAGAAACTAAAAATGCCTTTTTTTCAGAGTGGTGTTACTGTTAGGTGTTATTGAGTACTAATCATAGCTACCCTAAAAACAACAGATCCGATCCTGTCCTAGCCTATGTCATCGTTGAGCCCCTTACTGAAGTCACTGTGTAAATCCATCTGGTAAACGATCTTCCTCTCTCATCAATTTTTGAAGCATGATGACCCTCACTACGGAATAACATTTCCTAGCAACATGCTAAAAGTATGTAAGACAGAGCTTTATAAACTTTGCCACAAAGGAGCTCACTGGTTACACTTTCTCCAAGCCATACTGTTTGTTTTTTTTAGCGGTTCATGAAATATTCAGTACTCTTCTCCAAGACATCATAGAGTTCAGCTTCTTGAATAATTTCCATAGCGTAGAGATTGAATAGGTATGGAGAAATGATACAATACCTAGGTAAATCTATCATTCTTAAATTTTAAACTATGTCATGTTCTTTTACTCCATTCACACAGCAGACTCTTGATTTTGGTGTAGTTGTCACATGAGTACAGTTATGCATGCTAGCGTAACATTGGCCATAATTTGTGCTCGCTTCGGCAGAACATATACTAAAAAATAAAAAACAAACATTGGCCATAATTTGTTATGATTCATACAGTCATATAAACAATAAAGCAAAAATAGACATTCTTCTGGTATTCTTTGCCTTCAATCAGAATCAATCTGACATCAGCAATCATATCCTTGGTTCCATGGCCTTTTCTAAATCCTTTTCTAAATCTTGAATTTCTGTCAGTTCTCTGTCAATGTACTGTTCTAGCAGTTTGTTTTATGATCTTCAGCAGCATTTTGCTTGTATATGATATTAATGATACTGTTTAATAATTTCCACAATCTGTTGGATCGCTTTTATTGAAAATGGCAATAAGTATAGATCTCTTCCATGAGTGGACCAGGCAGTTGTTCTTCAAATTTCCTGGCATATACTGGTGAACATATCTAGGGACACATCGCTCTTTTGAAACATTTAAATTGCCAGCTCATTGACTCCAGAGTCTTTATTTTTCACCAAGGCCTCAGTACAGCTTTAATTTTCCCTTCATTACAATTAGTGGTTTCTGTTTGTTTGTTTGCTTGTTTGTTTTACCATTAGCTCTTGATTATATGGTACTTCCTGAAATATTGCAATGTCTATCAATGGTCGCTAACTCTGGGAAGAATGGGAATCCCAGAACACTTGACTGTGCTTATGTGAAACCTATACTTGGACCAGGAGGCAGATGTCAGAACAAAGCAAGGAAACACTGCATGGTTTAAAATAGAGAAAGTTGTATGCAAGGATTGTGTCTTATGTCCATACCTTTTCAATCTGCATGGGGAACAGATCATCTGGGAGGCTGGCCTCTATGAGGAGAAATGTGGCATCAGGATTTGAGGAACACTCATCAACAACCTAGATTATGTAGATGACACAACCCTGCTTGCTGAAACTGAGGAGGATCTGAAGCACTTGCTGTAGAAGGCCAAGAATTGTAGTCTTCAATATGGATTAAAGCTCAGCATCAAGAAAACAAAGATTCTCGCTACATGACCATTTGACAGCATCATGATAGACAGTGAAGAGATTGAGAATGTAAACAGCTTTAGTTTGCCTGGCTCAGTAATCAACACTTATGGTTCCAGCCACCAGGAAATAAACAAATGAATTACATTGGGAAAATCTGCCATCAGGGTCATTTCCAGAGTAGTGAAGGACAATGATGACAGTCTAGAGACTCAGGTGTGTCTGATCCAGGCCATGGTCTTTGATATTACTTGTTATGCATCAGAAAACTGTACAACGACTAGGGATGATAAGAGAATTGGTGCTTTTGTGCTTTGGCGCTGGAGAAGAGTATTGAATATACCATGGACTGCTAAGAGAGCAAACAGATTTGTCCTAGAGATGATAAAAGCAAGATGCTCCTTGAAGGCAAGAAATCTGAAGCTCCTTCTGACATACTTTGGACCTGTTTCAAGGAGGGACTAGTCCTTGGTGAGGGACATCATGCTTGGAAGTATGGAGGAAAAGTGGAAGAAAGGAAGATCTTGAATGAGATAGATTGACTCAGTGACTAGGATAATGAGGATAGGTGTGTCAGAGAGAGTAAGGATGGATCAAGATAAGGCAGGATTCAGAGCTGTTGTACATAGAGTTGCTAAGGGTTGCAGATGACTTGATGTCTCATAACAACAACCTTTTTTTTTAATATACAATTATTTTGGGTATTTCCTTCATGATCTTTTAATGCTTCTTTGGTAATTTAACATTTTTCAATTGTTATTTATGATGTCACTAGGGATATTGTAGCTAATGGTAGATGGACCTTGGCTGAAAGCAGGAAATACCAGAGGAATGTTTATTTGTGTTTCATTGATTATGCAAGCGTGTTTGACTATGAGGATCATAACAAACTGTGGATGGTCTTTGCAATCACTAGTTATGCATCAGAGAGTTGGACAATGACTAGGGAGGATAGAAGAATTGATGCCTTTGAGCTGTGGTGCTGGAGAAGTGTATTGAGGGTACCACAGACTGCTAGGAAAACAAATAGATTCATCCTGGAAAGGGTTAAACTGGGCGGCTCCTTGGAGGCAAGGATTCTGAGGCTTTTTCTAACATACTTTGGACATGTTGTAAGGAGAGAACGGTCCATGGAGGGGAACATCATGCTTGGTAGGGTGGAGGGACAGCATAGGAGGGGAAGGCCCTCTATGAGGTGGATTGATTCAGTGACTGGGGTAATCAATTGGAATAGGTGTGTTGGAGACAGTGTGATTGACACAAGACAGAGCAAAGTTTAGGGCTGCTGTATATTGGGTTGCTATGAGTCACAAGCAACTCAATGGCACATAACAACCGCAACAACAACAGGTGTCATCTAGTCATGTATAACTCATAGTGACCTGATAAACAACCCATTTGAACACTGTTCCATCTTTTCCCATTCTCACATGCTCCAATACACTCAAGGCCATTGTAACAGGCACCATGTCAACTCAACTGGCTGAGATTCTTCCTATCTTTCGCCATTGCTCTACATTTACAAGCATGATGTTCTCTCCAAAGAATCACCTCTTCTCACAACATGCCCGAAGTTTGTAAAATGAAGCTTCATCATCTTTGCCCCCCAAAAGCATTCTGGCTTCACATTGTCCAACACATACCTGTTTGTTCATTTGGTCATCCACAGTATCTTCAACATCTTTCTTCAAAGTCATAAATTCTTCTGTAATCCTTAATCATTTTCTAGCTCTGAGATATATTGTAATTGACTAAAATGACCGTAATCTGAATCAGGTGACTTGGTGGCTCATAACAACAACAATGACCAATTCTTTTTGGTACAGTGATTCAGTGTATTTCCTTCATCATCTTTTGAGACTTCTTGAGTCATCTAATATTTTTCTTATAGTTATTGATGATGTTGCTTCTAACTTTTTCATTTCAATCATCAATTATCATTAATGCATCTTGACTGACTATTTGGTCAAATTTGCACTGCAAAATTCTATAAACATCTTCATGCTTAGAGCAAGCAAAGATAAGCAACTGAAGAAGTTCTTTCAGCCACACATCCCCTTGAACATCATCTGTCTTGCTCACACCTTTGGGGCTTGGAGCAAGCAAGGATTGACAATGTAAGGAATGATTTTCAGTGCAACATCCCTTTAGCAGCATTGGCACTCTGGGTCAATCCAAGACATCTCACGCCTGTGACATAATCCTGCTGTGCCAGCTGTGTGTTTCAGCTGGAGCTCAGCTCTCACTCAATTATTTACCTCAAGCAAATACTGGCCTGATATAGGGCCTTGCACCATTATTTTTCTGTCAGATTTACTGTCACAGCATGTGCTGCATATTGGTAATTATAGTTTAAATATTTATATTCCAGTTTATTTATCTCTGTTCTTATTAGTATATCAATTGTCTATCATTTTACTGTACTGAGGTAACTTCCAAAAGGTACTTCACTTAAAATTCTATGAACGAGTTTATGGTTGTTGTTATGTGCCATCAAGTTGCTTGCGTCTCATAGAAACCCTATGTACTAGAGCCCTAAATGCTATTCTATCTTGTGCCAACCTCGCCGTCTCAAACACACTCATTTCCATCAGTCTGTTCACAGAATCGATCCATCTCATCGAGGGCCTTCCTCTCCTGCGCCGTCCCTCCACTCTCCCAAGTATGATGTCCCTCTCCAAGCACCAGTCCCTCCTTGCAACATGCCCAAAGTACGTCAGATGAAGCTTCAGAATCGTTGACCCCAAGTAGTACTCCTGCTTCACCCTTTCCAAGACAAACCTGTTTGTTCTCTTAACAGTCCATGGTATATTCAACACTCTTTTCCAGCTAAGAGGCATCAAATCTCTTTCTATCATCCCTAGTCACTGTCCAACTGTCTGGTGTATAGCACGTCATTGCAAAGAATCAGGCACACCTTAGTCTCCAGCCTGATGTCATTGCTCTTCAGTAGTCTTGAGAGGTCCCTCACAGCTGACTTTCCCAATGAAATTAATCTGATTTCCTGGCTGCTGTTACCAAGAGTGTTGACTGTGGAACCAAGTAAACTAAAACTGTTAACTATCTTAATCTCTTCACCATCCATCATGATGCTGTCAATAGGCCCAGTGCTGAGAATCTTTGTTTTCTTGATGTTGATCTTCAATCCATATTGAAGGCTGCAGTCCTTGACCTTCTGCAGCAAGCGCTTTAGGTCCTTCTTAGTTTCAGCAAGCAGGGTTGTGTCATCCCCAAAATGCAGGCTGTTGATGATTCTTCTACCAATCCTGATGTCATATTCCTCCTTGTACACCTCAGCTTCTCAGGTGATCTGTTCTGTATACAGATAGAAAAGGTATGGAGACAAAATACGTCCTTGACTGACCCTCTTCTTGATTTTGAACCATGTTGTGTCTCCTTGCTCTGTTCTGATGACTGACTCTTGGTCCAAGTATAGTTTTCACATTAGCACAATCAAGTGTTCTGGGATTTGCATTCTTCTCAGAGTCAGCCATAGCTTGTTGTGATCCACACAGTCAAAAGCCTTTGCATAGTCAATGAAGCACAGATAGACATTCTTATGATAGTCTCTGCCTCTGCCAAGAAATTTTTAATTTTGTATATGAAATGTATAATTTATAACATTTTTATAACATTGCTATAAATACCCCATAAATAACCACACTTAACACTAGTTTGTTAGGTCTATTTAGTCCTATGAGACCTGTTTTCCCCTAAGAGGTTTGTTTTTCTAATTTCTTCCAAGAATTAGTGAAAACTGACCTTTCCCCTATTGTTTTTAACTCTGCTTGGAGGACTAAGTATAGTTTATTCTAGATATAGCTTGCAGGTTACCGGCTTTCACTTAAACTAAGCTTATGCACTACTAGAATTCCCTATCAGCCTATGTAATTCTTAACTTTTCTGTTAATTGGACGTTGTTCATGTAAGGGAATAGTTAACTCTTCCCACCCACACCCATTTTAGTGGTAATTCTCTCTGATCCACCTCCACTGGGATTTGTGAAGCACTACTTCTTTCCCTGGGCAGCAAGTTTCCTGTTCCATAAGATTTTGTGTTGTCCCTAGGTCCGTTTTCCTGTTTTTCTGAGAACAGAAAACTTAAGCGACTTTCTTGGGAACAAGCCCCAACATAGCACAACATCCCTTTGTCAGATATTATTTCAGCTGCAGAATAGCCCATGATACTCAGAAGCTGGAATCTTCCTTTGTATATTGTCTTTAAAAACTGGTTTTCTTTTTAAAGTTTCAGATTGTCAAGGATCCCCCTTAATTCCTTTAACAGTTTGCTAGGTAAAGTGTGATTAACTATCACACAAATGATTAAGGTACCATGCCCAAGCCAGAGTGTTTTTCATCACCCCATATGCTCCTGGAAGTCAACAGTGAACAAGGAAAACAGAAGAATTAATGTCTTTGAATTGTAGTATTGGTGGAGAACATTGGTTGTACCATGGTTTTGTCATATGAATAAACAAATCATTCTCGAAGAAAGTGTAATCAGAATGATCCTTGTTGTTATTGTTGTTGTTATGTGCCATCAAGTTGACTCTGATTCATAGTGTCCCTATGTACAACGTTTTGAACCGTGCTCTATTTTAGCCAATTTCATTGTCTCTTACACATCTACCCATCATCCCAGTTACATTGTCAATCCATTTAATCTAGTGTCGTCCTTTCTTGTGCTGTCCCTCCACCCTTCCAAGCATGATGTCTTTCTCCAAGTACTGGTCCCTCCTGGCAATATGCCCAAAGTATGTGAGACTTCAATATTTCCTCATTATAATATTAAAAATTACTCCCACTGCTGCCATTACATTTTGTATTCACCCTGAAGATGATTGCGATGGGATCTCACAAACAATCTGTGTTCAAAACATCCAGTACCAAGTATTCTCCACTCATCTCCTCCAGGAGGACAGATTCAGCATCAATGCAAGCATATTACTCCCCTAGGTTACATATATTTACTTAAGTCCTGTAATCACCAGGACCTTAAAATGATAGGAGGTCCTTTCTCCTTGTGGAGGGTGACCCATTCATCTTTCAGATATTGTTTTCTGTTAAGTGTGATCAAGTTGCCATTCTAATGTGAAATCTATACTTGGACCAAGAGGCAGTCGTCAGAACAGAGCAAGGAAACACTGCATGGTTCAAAATTGGGAAGGGCGTATGCCATGGACGTGTCCTGTCTCCATACCTTTTCAACCTGTATGCAGAACAGATTATCCGGGAGGCTGGGCTCTATGAGGAGAAGTGTGGCATCAGGATTGGTGGAAGATCTAACAACAATCTATGCTATAGAGATGACACAACCACACTTACTGAAACTGATGAGGACCTGAAGCGCTTGCTGCAGAGGGTCAAAGACTGTAGCTTCAATATTGGTTAAGGCTCAATGTCAAGAAAACAAATATTCTCACTACTGGACCAGTTGGCAGCATCAGGATGGATGGTGAAGAGAATGAGATTGTTCACAACTTTAGTCTGCTTGGCTCCACAGTCAACACTGTTGGCACCAGCAGCCAGGAAATTAAAAGACATATTGCGATGGGAAAGTCTGCTGTTAGGGACCTCTCTAAAGTACTGAAGAGCAACGGTGTGTCTCTGGAGACTAAGGTGTGTCTGGTACAGGACATGGTCTTCGCTATCACTTGTTATGCATCAGAGAGTTGGACAATGACTAGCAAGGATAGAAGGAGAAT
>NW_006399953.1:3905412-3912544 GCF_000299155.1 Elephantulus edwardii
TCACAACTTTAGTCTGCTTGGCTCCACAGTCAACACTGTTGGCACCAGCAGCCAGGAAATTAAAAGACATATTGTGATGGGAAAGTCTGCTGTTAGGGACCTCTCCAAAGTACTGAAGAGCAATGGTGACTCTCTGGAGACTAAGGGGCTCTGAAACAGGCCATGGTCTTTGTAATCACTAGTTATACATCAGAGAGTTGGACAATGACTAGGGAGGATAGAAGGACAATTGATGCCTTTGAGCTGTGGTGTTGGAGAAGAGTATTGAGGGTACCATGTACTGCTAAGAAAACAAACAGATTCATCCTGGAGAGGGTTAAACCGGGCTGCTTCTTGGAGGCAAGGATTCTGAGGCGTCATCTGACATACTTTTGTCATGTTGTAAGGAGAGACTGGTCCTTGGAGAAGGACATCATGCTTGGGAGGGTGGAGAGACGGTGCAAGAGGGGAAGGCCCTCTGGGAGGTGGATTGATTCAGTGACTGGGGTAATCAGGATGGGTGTGTCGGAGACAGTCAGATTAGCACAGGACAGAGCAGAGTTTAGGGCTGTTGTACATAGGTTCGCTATGAGTTGCAAGCGCCTCGACGGCACGTAACAACAACAACAACAACCCCTATTACCCAACTCACTGAATCAATCCATCTCATCCATTATGTTCCTTTTTTGCACTGTCCCTCCACCCTCCCAAGCATGATATCCCTCTCGGAGGACTGGTCCCTTCTTGCAGCATGTCCAAAATATGTCAGACAAAGCTTCAGAATCATTGCTTCCAAGGAACAGCATGGCTTCACCCCGTATGTGACGAATCTGTTCATTCCCTGAGTAGTCCATGATATATTCAATATTCTTCTTCAACACCATAGGTCAAAGGCATCAATTCTTCTTCTATCCTCCCTAGTCATTATCCAGCTCTCTGACACATAGCAAGTCATTGCAAAGACCATGGCCTGTATCACTTTAGTCTCCAGACTGATATCATTGTTCTTCAGTACTTTGGAGAGATCTCTAACAGTAGTCTTTCCCAACACATTATGTCTTTTCATTTCCTGGCTGCAAGTGCCAAGAGTGTTGACTGTGGAGACAAGCAAACTAAAGCTGTTAACAATCTCAATCTCTTCACCATCCATCATGATGCTGCCAATTGGCCTACTGGTGAGAATCTTTATTTTCGTATTATTGCTTCAATCTGTATTGAAGGCTGCAGTCTTTGACCTTCTGTAGCAAGTGTTTCAGGTCTTTTTCAATTTCAGCAAGCAGGGTTGTGTTATTTGCATAATGTAGATTGTTGATGAGTCTTCCTCCAATTCTAATGACACGTTTCTCCTCACAGAGTCCAGCTTCCCAGATAATCTCTTCTGCATATAGATTGAAAAGGTATGGAGATAGGATACATCCTTAGCTTATGCCTTTCCCTATTTTGAACCACGGAGTGTTTCCTTGCACTGTTATGACAACTGCCTCTTAGTCCTATGCTTAATAAAGGGAACTCTCATGGCCTACGGGTAAGGAGCAGCATTGCCATCCAGAGACCATGCAGTTAGAATCCACCAGCTGCTCTATAAGAGAAAGATAGGCATTCTCCTTGTGTGCAGTTTCCTATTCTTAAAACATGCTGTAGGATCAGGTATGAGTTGGTTCCAATTTGACAGGTACACAACATGTTTAATACCTTTTTTTATATATAATTTTTTATTTTTTTTACAGAGGTTTTGGATTTCCATTCATTCATTGCCGCAATTTTCTCCCTTCCCACCCCTCCCCACCAGCTTGCTTTCCCCTCCGAAGAGAGAAAAAACAAAAGAAAAAAGAAAAAAATTCCTTCATTAGTATACAATTCCCACGTCCCTTCCCCCCACCCCCCACCCCGAGTACACTTCTCTATGCAATCTTAAGTCTGGATTCCTGTGCTAACTACAATACTCAGTCATATATCACTTCTAATCTGTTCTTTCCCTCATCTGTTTCAATACAATATACATAATTTATCCCGTTTTTTCTGTCATACCCCCACCCTGCTGTCAGACCCATTCTGCAACAGTGGCACCATGCAGTATTTGTCCCTTTGTGACTGAGATATTTCACTCAGCACAATGTTCTCCAGGGTCACCCACCTTTTTATCCTAATCTCTGACTTGTCTTCATTCTTCCTACTCTCACACTTCCTTGTTCACATCAGCTTGATTTCTCAGCCAGGAAAGGGGAGAACAAGTCCTGACCCATGTCACCAAAAAAAATTAGTCTATGGAAGCACCCAAACAACAGACTCAGAATCATGTGGTGTTTTCTTCAGTGTCAAGCATAAGCCAGAGCCAACTTGATGGCATCTGAACAAAACACACTTATAAGGTTTGTTGCCTATTTGCAAACTGGTAGATTGTGTATTTCTGAAATCTTTTATTTAGACTCTTATCTGCGTTTTGTTTTCCTCTAAATTTAATGTTACAGATTAACTGATGTGAATGGAATTGCGCTTGCTACCCCAGAGTATATATTGCTATCCTAACTATTGTACCTACAAATGTAATCTTTGGAATAAAGCTTAGTTTTTTATTTTAATTATATACAACGGGGGAGAACTCTGTTTTAGGAGGAAAAACATAAACACAACCTCTGTAGTTTCAAATAATAAAAGACTAATTATTACACTGCAAAATGGACAAAAGAAAAGAAGAAGGGAAATAGGAATGGAGGAATGCACTTTCTTAGGATATTAAAATTCCCAAATATATTTTTTGTATTTATACAAAGTTAGATGAAACAAAGTTTAGATAAGTCCTTCCATTATCAGACCAAAAGAAGGTAAGCATATAATCAGCTTATGAAACATAGATGACAAACCAGTCTTATGAAGACACATGATGTTTAAGACAGGAAGATGTTAAAAGAGTGCCACTTCAAACTCATTATTCTGTTAATTCAACAGGTAGTGGAGGGACAGAAAGTCATAGACTATAATCAGAGGGGACATTAAATGCAACTGAAAAAAAAGGCAACTGATCTAGTGTAAGTGTTCTTTTGTTCTACGCGAAGCTACTTCTGTTAAAGATGCTAAAATGTTATGTGATTAATAAAGCAGACTTCCTAAGTAATGAAGATCAAAGGAAACTAACGTGAATATTTTTCCAAAGTCTGCAATTTGAACTGACAATCTGAACTTTTTGTCAGCTGAATACAGTTGGCCATTTGCTATTTTCTGCAGGCACAACAGCCACTGCTTTCACTCTAAAGCTGTTACAAATTTAATTAATAAGAAATGGGAAAAAATGTATAGGGAAGGAAAGAGCAGACACCAAGGTGCACAAAATAAGAGGAGGAGGTGAAAAAAAAAAGAGGAGGAGGTGAAAAAAAAATATGTAAGAATCACCTACAAACTAGGGAACCAAAGGATTCCCAGGGCTATGTAAGATGAAGGAGTTAACACAGCCAAGACACACATTGGATCTTTTGCCTCTAGAACTGTGAAAAAATAAAATTCTGTTCTTGAAAGCCACCCACTTGTTTTATTTCTGTTAAAGCAGCACTAAGGAACTAAAACTTCTGTTAGCAGCCCACATTGTTTGTTGCAAAGTTAAATAACACATGGTAGTTAAATTTAGATATCTCTTGAGCTGAAGGCATCAATAAAAGTGATGTGAATCCCCTCTAACTCCACAAGGAGCAAGGAGTTCAAGATTGTTACCCAAGTATGAGTCCTAGGAAGTGGAAGTTCTACATAACTCTTAACCTCTGAATTGTTTCATGCACTAAGGATCCCGAAAGGGATAAAATTGGCTAGTTGGGATGTGTAAAGAGGGGTCAGGTGCAAAGTATTTTAAAACAGATACCAGCAAGCTAAGGAAAATGGAAACTCATTTTAAGAAATCATGAAAATGAAAGTCAATTTTATGTAGAAATAGATAACTACTAAACCATGTATGAGGATCCAAGGGGAGGGGGAGGATTGGAACAGAGGGGTGACGATGGGAGGGAGGTAATCATAAAGTCACACAATTAGATGGTAGCGGGAGAGGTGGGTAAAGGAAATGGGAATGAGTCAGTGTCAAAAACAATGTACATGAACTTTGTAAGCAAACCAGTATAAAATAAAAATTTTATATCTTTTTTTTTAGAAAAGAAAAGTGAAGGTCAAGGATAGCAGACTAAGTGAAGAATGAAACAGGATGGGAAAAGCCTGAAGTATGTAAATGACACAGTTTTTCATGGTGACAAAGAAGATTTGAAGCACTGATTCAAGTAGTTCAAGGACTACTGAACCTTCAATGAAAACTATATCCCAATGTAAAGTACACAAAAAAATCCTTACAACTAGATCAATAAGCAATATTATGATAAATAGAGCAAACGTTAAAGTCATTAAACATTTAATTTTATTTGAATCCTCAGTAACTGCATTTGGAAGAGTTACTGTTGTTGTTAGGTGCTGTCGATACGCTTGTGACTCATTGCGAACCTCTGTACCAAAGCTCTGACCTACCCTGTTCTGAGCAGATCTCACTGACTCTGACACTTCTGTCTTTATTCTGGACTTACTGTGTCAATCCATCTCATCAAGGGTCTTCCTCTCCTGAATTTTCCCTCCACCCTTCTCAGTGTGATGTTCTCCAGGGACCAATTTCTCCCAGACATGTGCCAAAAACTATGAAATGCTGATTTAAACTTCTTACTATCAACGAAAAACTTGTTTTCATCCTCTCTAAGACAGATCTGTTTGTTCTCTTGGCACTCCATGGTATGTTCAATACTGTTCTCCAGCACCACAATCCAAAGGCATCAATTATTTTTCTGCCATCCTTAGTCATTGTCCAGCAAGTTATAGCAAAGATCATGGCCTGGATCAGGTTAATCTTAACTTCAAGACTGATACTGTTGTCTCTCAATATTCTAGAGAAGTCCCTAACTGAAGATTTTTGCAGTACAATTCATCTTTTGATTTCCTTACCACTGGTGCTCAATATTGATTGTGGAACCAAGCAAACTGAAATTGTTAACAATCTCAGTCTTTTGAAATTGTTAACAATCTCAGTGCTGCCAATTGGCCCAGTGGTGAGGCTCTTTGTCTTCTTGATGTTGAGCTTCAATCTATATTGAAGATACAGTCTTAACTTTCTTCAGCAACTGTTCAGGTCTTTTCTCAGTTTCAGCAAGCAAGATTGTGTCCTCTGCATATCACAGAATGTTACTGAGTCTTCTTCCAATTCTGATGCCACATTCCTCATCAAATAGCCCAGCCTCCCGAATGATCTTTTCCACATAGAGATTAAAAGGGTATCGAAACAGGATGCATCCCTGATGCCCTCCTTCCCCGATTTTGAGCCATGCAGTGTTTCCTTGCTCTTTTCTGAGGACTGTTTCCTGGTCCAAGTATAGATTTCACATGAGCACAATCAAGTGTTCTGGGATTCCCATTCTTCTTAAGGTTAGCTTCAATTTGTTGTTATCTACATAGTCAAATGCCTTTATATAGTCAATGAAACACAGATGGACATTCTTTTGGTATTCTTTGCTCTCAGCCAAGATCTAACAGTGATAACAATGTCTCTAGTGCTATGATCTCTTCTAAACTCTATTGGGAAACAAATTAAATTAAATTAGTAAATAAATTAAATGGAACAGTGGTCAAATAATTAAACCATATATTGCATCAGCCACAACTTCTGTTAAGAACTTTTTTGTTTGTTGTTGTTTGGTGCCGTCTAGTCATAGACAACTCATAGCGACCCAATGAACGAACAGCCCGAGCACTGTTCGTACATAGAGTTTCCCGAGGCAAGCCATTTCAGAAGTGGATGCCACTCCTGCTTCCAGAATTTTTTTAAGATGTTAAAAAAGCAAAAGTATTATTCTTAAAACTAAGGTGTGACTGATCTGAACAATGTTATTTCTAATTACTTCATACACTTATGAATATGAAAGAATAAAGAATGTATACTTTTGATTTATGTTTTTGGTGAAAATATACCATGGACTCACAACAAAATAAATATTTTTATTTTGAAGAAAATGTACCAGAATGCTTCTTAGAAGCAAACGGATGATGAGGTTTTGTCTCACATACTTTAGGATGATTATCAGAATGGACTGTAGAGGATCAACGAAAAAAGAAGAAAAACCTCAACAAGATAGAGTCACACAGTAAGTGCAGCACAAATTTTAGATATAGAGTTGAATACAGAAGATATAAAAGTTTAAAAAGAAAGAAGACCAAAGATGTAAGAAAATATTTCACTTGCAGTTATTACAAATGGAGTACTGATGGTATAAAATGTAATTTGCTGAGCTATTAACTAAAAAGTTAGAGGTTCAAATCCACCAGCTGCTTGGTAGGAGAAAAATGAAGTCTCCTCTCATAGATATGCCCAGCCTTAGATATTTGACAGAAGATTGTTAAGGGCCAGACTTGGCTTGATGGCAATAGGTAAGTGTAGGAACAAGGGTTAAAGAACTAGGCTTAAAATGAAAATGTTAGTGATCCTAATCCATAAGCTACCACATGGGAGAAAGAGATGGCAATCTATTTGTATAGATATTTACAATATTAGATACTCCACAAGGCAGATCTTTTCTGTCATCCTCGGCCCTATGGGTCAGAATTGACTCTAAGATGATATGAGTTGAAGTATTACCAAATCACTTGTGTATAGAGGAAACAGAAGTGATTATGACATAAAACTTACTTATAAATATCAACCAGTGAGTAAAATATTATTAATATATGACATAAAATGTCTATAAAATAATATAAATGTACAAAAATGAAAATGTAAAATAATTTTTGAAATAATTTAGGATGCTCTTTTAATTATACTTTAAGTACTAAAATCTTTACTTAATTACTAATTAGGAAATTGTTGTTGTTACGTGCCATCGAGTATGTGTGACTCAAAACAACCCAATGTACAATAGCTCTGAAAACTGTCCTATCCTGAGCCAATCTCACTGTCTTCAACACAACTATCCCCATTCCCTCAGTCACTGTGCTGATTTCATCTTACATCTTATCTGGGGTCTTCCCTTCCTGCACTGTCCTTCCACCCTTCTGAGCATGATGTCCTTCCCCAAGGACTGGGTCCTTCAAGCAATATTCTGAGAGTATTTGAAATGGAGCTTCAAAACCTTTTCCTCCAAGAGAA
>NW_006399953.1:3913876-3915099 GCF_000299155.1 Elephantulus edwardii
TTGTCTGAATATACCACAGCTTCTCTAGCCATTCGTTTGTTGATGGGCACTTAGGTTGTTTCCAACTCCTTGCTATTGTGAACAATCAAGGGTGTTGAATGTAGATCCAAGTAAAACAAAATTGTTAAATCTCTCAATCTCTTCTCCATTTATCATCGTGCTGCCAATTGGCCCAGTAGTGAGAATCATAGTTTTATTGATGTTAAGGTTCAATCCATATTGAAAACTGCAGCAGCTCCTTCAAGTCCTCCTCAGATTTAAGAAGAAAGATTGTGTCATCTGTATATTTAATGTGTTATTAATGGACAAGAAAAAAAATTATAATTTATCAAAAAGTAAAATAGTACATTTGAAACAAGAATAAAGTTTTTGGTTTTTTGGGGTTTTTTTTTTTTTTTTTAGGATTGCAGTACAGCTTCTTACCACTATCCATGAATGCTCTCTAAATTACTGATTTTTTAAAATGAAATTATGTAATGTATTTCTTATTGGTGATATTTTAGTGAGGGTAATGTTCTTTTTTTTCTTAATGTTCTTTTTTTGATAGTAATATACTTAAGCATTAAGTAATATCCTTAAGTCAATAAATTGTGAAGACTGAGGTAATGTCAGCATGGAAGCCGGTGTTTATTTCTATGAGGCTGTATTATCTCTGTGTTAAGGATACCAGGCAAGTCAAACTAAGAATTAGAATAGCTAAGCATTACTCTCCATTGTCCTGGGTTGCACACTATTAATAAGTTTCTTCTATAAGAGCAAAGTGAAAGGAATTGGCAGACACAGAAGAATTTCATGAAACAAAATATGAGCAAGAGCCTACAGTGATGAAGGAAGAAGTTCAAGTTGCTTTGAAGGAAACAGCAAAAAATAATGCCCCAGGAATAGATGGTATACCAATTGACATATTTCAGCTAACAGATGCTTCCCTGGATGTGCTCACCAAGTTGTGCCAAGAAATCTGGAGAACAACCACTTGGCCAAATGACTGGAAGAGATCTATATTTGTTCCCATTCCAAAGAAGGGTGAACCAACAGGGTATGGAAACTATAGAACAATATCATTGATTTCACATGCGAGCAAGATTCTGCTGAAGATTATCCAAAAAATGACTGGAACAACACATCTGCAAAGAACTTCCAGAAGTCCAGGCTGGGTTTAGAAGGGGTCGTGGTACTAGGGATATTGTAGCTAATGTTAGATGGATCTTAGCTGAAAGCAGGGA
>NW_006399953.1:3915948-3943076 GCF_000299155.1 Elephantulus edwardii
ATGTTGTAAGAAGAGACTGGTACTTGGACAGGGACATCATGCTTGGTAGGGTGGAGGGACAGCGCAGGAGGAGAAGGCCTTCTTCGAGGTGGATTGATTCAGTGACGGGAGTAACTCTGATGGGTGTTTTTGGAGACAGTGCAATTGGCACAGGACAGAGCAGAGTTTAGGGCAGTTGTACATAGCGTCGCTATGAGTTGCAATTGACTCGATGGCACATAACAACAACAACAAGGGCCATATCTTTCTATTCCAGGCTTTCAAAAACACAATAGTTCTGGATTGTTAAGAGCAATATTAAGTAAAAGAATGGCATAATCTCTGAAATGTAACTGGACAAGACCAGAATGCATTTTACAGGGAAGCTCAACTGTAATGAATCTTCCTAAAAATAATTAAGTAAGATATATAGGAAGAGAAAGCAGTATGACTGAACAAAGAGGAAGTAATGATCTAATATTATTCAAATGTCATAGAAGTTAGGGAATGGTAGAAGTAAATATGTTTCTCAAGACATAAAATAGAAATGTATCTTACAGAGAACATTTGAAGGGCATTATTTTTGGAATGAAGAAGAATGTGTAATATTATAAATACTATGTTTACTGAATTTTAAATTCCACAAATTTCATAAAAGGTGACTCTTTTCCCATCTTTTCATAGGAAATAAGTTTGTCCTCATTCTACCTTATCTAAGCTCATTTGCTTGTTTTGTTCTATCTACTTTACATTCAAGTGTATTTTTCCTATGATCCTGTCTTGTCTTCCCTGCAACACTAATCTCATGCTTAGCATAATGCTTGACACAGGGAAAGTATACATATTTCACTCATGTCCTCTAAACCACTTTTGTGTTGCCAAACAGATCTTCTCTACATGTTCAAATCCTACCTATTGATTAATGTTGAGGTCAAAGATCTTTTTCAGCTTGAATCTGGCCTTTGATTTGAGGTCAATTACCCCCCTTTTCATGAACGTAGTCTATACTTAAATTACAGCAAATGTTGAGTTTCCATTTTGTGCTTAAAGAGATTTCATAGAGAATTGGGGAGCTACTTTAAAATTGATGATAACATAGCAGGTGTTTGAAGTCAAATCAGATTTGGTTAATATTTTATTCTCTAGCATTAAGCTTGGTTTAATACTATATTTCATTATCTATTTATCAGGGTGATAGTCCATGTTTCCTTTTATCTTAAAACGTGTTACCTGTTCATCTCCCTCCCCCATTAATATGCTGGAGTTTTGGCAAAATTTCAGTTCATTTGATCTACTCATGTTGTACATGGAAAATAATTTAAGTTATACTCTTGATCCAAAAGTAGAGACAAAAGAATAAAGACTGTTCTATCTCTCACTTTGTCATATTCACATAATAGATGAGCATAGTGTACAGAAAATTTATGAGGAAAATACATTGTGTTGCAATCAAATAGTGGAAAATATCCTATATCAGTCGATGTTTTCCAGAGAGCCATCAGGAAGAAAATACAATTATAGTCTTCCCAACCTTTATCCCCGATCACCAGAATGAAATCTAAAGTTTTATTTGGGAGAGAACTATTTAAAAGCAATATATGATTGGGTATTATGGTCATGGCTAGAGTCCAGAACGAAGGCAGCACAGTGGAGTACTTGGGGGTGAGTGGGGAAGTTGTACATCAATGAAAGAATTTTTCTTTTATTTTTCAAAGAGAAGAGTGAACTGGGAGGAAAGGTGGGCAGGGAGAAAAATGCAACAATGAATGAATAAAAATCCAAAGTTTCTGTAAATGTTCATGAAAGTGAATTTAAAAAAAACATATTTATTTGGAAGAATTAACTCCTCTAATTTTAGGAATGGGAAGTCTAGTACACTTAGGATAGGTTCATGAATGAGGTAATGAGTAGAGTGGTGAGTCTAAAATAGGTAGGGCAGGTATGTGTATCCTGTGTGTTGGTGTGAGGACTTTCTGGAGGCAGTAGCACATAGGGAATTGTGCTGCTAACTCAAATGTGGAACTCTCTTGTGGTTCAAATCCACAAGTGGTTATGCTTTCTTCTGGGAAACAGAAATAAAAACTCGTCAAGGTCTGATTAGGAGTAACCTTTCTTTCTTTTTTTATTTTTAAACTTTTTATTTCATTCTGGTTTACTTATAAGTTCTGTATACATTGTTTTTCACACCAGATCTTTACCATTTCCTTAACCCACCCTTCCCTCCACCCATCAAATTGTGCGACCCCATGATTATGCCCCTGACCCATCCGCACCCTGAGCTACCCCTCTGTCCCACTTTAGATCTTCATACACTTTTTACTAGTTATCTATTTCTACAATAATGGTATTCAATATATTTGTCCTTACAAGACTGAAAGAGTTCACATAGCATAATGCTCTCCAGTCCTTCCCAAGTTACATAGTGATTTGCCAAATCATTGCTCTTATGTGCTGCATAGTATTTCATCCTGTGTCAGTACCATAATTTCTCGATCCATTTAAGTATGGTTGGACATCTGGGCTGTTTCCATGTTCTTGCTATGGTGAATAACACTGATATAAACATCAGTGTACAAGTCTCTGTGCTTCAGTTGTAATGTTCTCAGGATATATTCCAAACAATGGAATACCTGTGTTCAGCTTTTTGAGGAAACAAAAATTTGCCTTCCAGAGAGGTTATACCCTTTTAAAATCCCATCAATAGCATGTAAGAGTTCCTACCTCCCCACATCCTCTCCAACATTTATTACTTGATGTCCTGTTAAAGGTTGCCACTGCTGTTGGAGTTAGATGGTTTTTCATTGTTTTTTTATTTGCATCTTTTTTATTGCCAGTGATTTTGAATATTTCCTCATATGTATGTTGACCATCCGAATATCTTTCCCTATGAAAATCTTTCCATATCTTTTGCCCATTTTGTAATTGTGTGATTAGTCTTTTTCTTGTAGAGTCCTGTAAACTTTGATATGAGTCCCTTATCAGAAATGGTACTGCCAAATGATTTTCCCCCAATAAGTAGGGTTTCTTTTCACTGTGTTAGAAAAAGCTTTTAATACACATAGAGATTTAATCTTTAGAAAGTCTCATTCATCAATTTTATCCTTTCCAGACTGTGTATTTCTGATTATACTTGGCTGTCTCTTTATATCATAGACTAGGACATCTACGCTTGATACAAATTTGTCTCTGATTAACTTTATGGTTTGGGGCTTTACACCCGATCCACCTTGAGATGTGGATTTTTTTCAGCTTTATGCAGGTAACAGCCCAGTTTTGCCAGCAAATTTCGTTGAAGAGGTTGTCATTTTCTCATTAGATAGATTTTATTTCCTTCCTGAAAATTAGTTGATCATAGATGTTGTTGTTAAGTGCCATCGAGTCCCTAAACCCTGCTCTATTCTGTGCCAATCGCACTGCCTCTGACACACCCATCCCAATTACCCCAGTCACTGAATCAATCCACCTCATAGAGGTCTTCCCCTCCTGCACTGTCCCTCCACCCTCCCAAGCATGATATCCCTCTCCAAGGACCTCTCCCTCCTTACAACATGTCCAAAATATGTCAGACGAATCCCCAGAATCTTTGCCTCCAAGGAGCAGTCTAGTTTAACCCTCTTCAGGATGAATCTATTTGTTTTCTTGGTAGTACATGATGCATTCAATACTCTTCTCCAGCACCACAGCTCAAAGGCATCAATTCTTCTTCTATCCTCCCTAGTCATTCTCCTTGCACATTTCATTGTAATATTTTATTTTGTCATCCTGTGCTGCCTTTTGGAATCTTCTGTTTAGCTCTTTTGTATCTTGAATTCTTCCTTGTGATTTGGCTTCTCTGCACTCCAGTGCAATCTTCAGAGTTTCTTCTGACATCCATTTTGGTCTTTTTTTTCTCTTCTGTCTTTGTAATGACCATTTTCACTCTTCCTGGATGATACATTTGACATCCTCCCACAACTCATTAGGTCTTCACTCATTAATGGTCAAGGCCTCAAGCCTGTTCCTGAGATGGTTCTGAAATTCAGGTGGATCAACTCAAAGTCATATTTTGGTTCCCATGGATTCGGTTTAATTTTCCTCAGCTTCCTCTTGAACTTGTATATGAGTAGTTGGTGGTCTGTTCCACAATCAGCTCCTGGCCTTGTTTTCACAGCTGATATTGAGCTTCTCCAGCATTTTTTTCTGCATATATAATGGATTTGATTCTTATGCATACCATCAAGTGAAATCCATGTGTATAACCTGTGTTGATGTTTCTTATAAAACATATTTGCAATGAATATGTCATTTATTGGGCAAAATAGCTGGGTCTGTTTCTGGGTTCTAAATTTTATTCCATTGGTCTATGAGTCTCTCATTGTACCAATACCATGCTATTTTTGTTACTTCTGCTTTATAATAGACTTTGACGTAAAGGAGTGCAATATCTCCCATTTTGTTTTGTTTTTTCAAGAGTGTGTGTGTTTGTTTATTCAGGGTTTCTTTCCTCTCCAAATAAACTTGACAATTCCCCTTTTGATCTCCTTGAAAACTGAATTTGGTACTTGGACTGGATTGTATTAAACAAGAAGACTGCTTTTGGTAAGATTGTCTTTTTCACAATATTGAGTCTTCCTATCCATGAACAGCACGCATTTCCCCATTTCTTTAGTTCTTTTACTGTGTCTTACAAAAAGGTTCTGTAGTTTTCTTTGTACAGGTGTTTTGTGTCTCTATTTAGGAACACTCCCAAGTATCTCAACCTTTCTTAATGAGTTGATTTCCCCTTTTATTATAATGAACAATCTGAATATATATAGCTAAGTTTTTTCTTCTTTTCTTATGAGATTATTGGGGTGAAATTTGAAAAGAAATTGCCCTCAAAAATGAGTAATGTATTCCTGTATGATTTAGAGACTTAGAAAACCTGGTGGAGGGACAACTATGAGTTGATTCTTATTTGATGACAATCTAGTTGAAAGCAAGTTGATGACTGAATATTAAATAAGAATTTCTTCTTTGAGAAACCTTAGAATCTAGTAGTAGTTGTTTTTTGCTTGTAGAATTGAAATTAAATAGATTACACCCCTCCCATTGTCAGATTATTGAGGATAACTTCTTCTGGTTAATTTGTTGTAATTATTAATCCAATATAAAATCCATTCATTGCAATGTTTAGAGTAAAGCCTGATTGAGCAACTAGGCATCCAAGCTTTGCCAACTGGACAAATAAAATTCATTCTTACTGGCTCCTTCTTGTACTAACTGTGTGTGGGATTCTGTGGTAGTGTAATTCGAGTTACAGATCTGAAGACATGCTACTTGAGAACGAGATTTAGCATGACTGTTTACTGACTATGATGCTCTTATATTTTGTCAATTTAACTAAATTAGAATATCACTTCACATAATTTCTTCTTCTTTTTTCACTGGTATATTTCTGCATATATGCATATATATTAATCACACAATAAATTTGTGTTTCTCTGCAACAAGAGAGCTCTGGTGTCACAGTCCATAGCGAGTTGAACAACTATCCAAAAGCAATACGCTTCCGGTGGTTCAAATCCACAAACACCTCCTGGGAAGAATGATAGAAAAGCTCTCCCTGTAATTTACAGTCCTGGAGAACCTGCTGGAGGATCTGATATGACTTGGTTCTAATTTGATGTCAATGGATGTTTGTGGTGTCCATTATACCAGACACTATGAAATCTTTAAGATTTCCTTTGGAAACTAGAACTTAGTAGCTCTAGGAATAAAATAAAAAATATGAGTGGAGAGTTCATTATAAATATTATTGAAACATCTTTTGTTGTAATCAAGTTTTTACATGTTTACATCCATCATCATATGTTATTTAAACATAGTGTCTTTAAATCTAAAGCCTTTAAGGTTAACTCTCCCAGTTATCTTTATTCTGTATCGTACTTCTCAAGAAAATATTTAACATGTAGTAGGAACTTTATTCAAAATGATTGTTACAGAATAATCATTGATGCAAGATTTGTTTGATTACATATAATGACATGCAACCCACTGTTCTGGAGATGAAACTAACACTCCAATGGATTTTCAGAGGTTGTAAATTGCATGGGAGGAGATTGCCTATCTTCCTCCCTTGGAGGAACTGGTGGGTTTGGACTTTCTGATATTGGACAAGCAATACAACTCTTTGTTTTTGTTTGACTAGTTTTTGTTGTTAAGTACCATCAGGTTGAGTAAGACTTATGGTAACTTTATCCACAGCTGTTATTGTGGACCATTGAGTTAGAACCCATAGCTGATTCTCCAGTGGATTTTCAGTGGCAGTTTACTTTATAGGAGAGGATTGTTCATCTCTCTGCAGAGAAGTTGGCAGATTCAAACCACGTATCTCTAGGATTTCAGCGCAGCTTCTTATCACTAGGCACCAGAATTCATTTAATGAAATTTCAACTATAAAATTAAATTTCAATATAGTAATATATAGAGAAAAGTTTGACATTGTCAAAATTTCACCTTAATTGGATCCACATCAACACTTTTGGAACTGGCACTTTAGAAGTCAAAAGTCATATTGCATTAGAAAATTCTGCTTTCAGGGACCACTCAGATTACTGAGGTTTAAAGACTAAGATGCACTTGATGCAGGCCATTGTCTTTTAAATCATTTGCTATGAATCTGAGAATTGGACAATGAATAAAGATGACAAAAGGAGAACTGATGCCTTTAAACTGTGGTATTGGAGAAGAGCCATGAATATCCCACGAAATGCCAAAAGAACAAATAGTTTTGAAGTTGGTGAAGCCAGAGTGCTTCTTGGAGGTAAGAATGATAAAGCTTCATCTTGATACTTCGGGCATGTTTCTTTAAGAAACTATTTCTTAGAGAAGAACACCATGTTTGGAAAAGTGGAGGGATGTTAAGGAGAAGAAGATCCTCAACCAGATGGATTGATACAGTGACTATAGCAATAGGTTCAAGTGTGTCAGGGATTGTAAGGATGGCTCAGGAAAGGACAGGTGCAGATCTTTTGATCATAGGGTCACTAATTGTATTTATCTTGATGACATATAACAACAACAGCAACAAAAAAGTATGGAGGCTTACTTTTCTTTCACAAGAAATGTGGTGATAGCAAGTCCAGGGAAGTAGCAATTTCACAACTCCTTCAGAGATAATTTTGCTTTCCGCTGTTTTATTCTTTGTGACCATTTTCCCCCCTCATGCTCAATTTCCAGTCTTCTATTCTTTTTTGGGGAAGAGATCTAACAAAAAGGAAAGGGAAATCTCTTTTTTAGAAGACTACAGGACAACATATTTTTGACCTCAGTTATTTGGCCAAGAATGTAACACTTGCACATTGCTGGTTGCAAAAAGACTAAGATTAACTAACTAACTAACTAACTAGGTTGCAAAAAGACTAAGATTAACTAACTAACTAACTAACTCTGTGTGTGTGTGTGTGTGTGTACTTGCTCTGTCAGATTCTATACTAAAATGGAGTTCTCAGATTAAGATAGACTAGGAAGAAGAGTACTCCTAAGTACTCAAGAGCAACGATGTGTCTCTGGAGACTAAGGTGCGTCTGGTACAGGCAATGGTCTTTGCGATCACTTGTTATGCGTCAGAGAAGTGGACAATGACCAGGGAGGATAGTAGGAGAATTGATTCTTTTGAACTTTGGTGTTGGAGAAGAGTGCTGAGAGTGTCATGGACTGCTAAGAAAACAAACAGATTCATCCTAGAGAGGGTTAAATTGGGCTGCTCCTTGGAGGCAAGGATTCTGAGGCTTTGTCTGACATACTTTGGTCATGTTGTAAGGAGGGACCAGTCCTTGGAGAGAGACAACATACTTGGAAGGGTGGAGGGCAGGCGCCGGAGGGGAAAGCCCTCTGGGAGATGAATTGATTTGGTTACTGGGCAATCGGGATGAGTGTGTCGGAGACAGTGAGATTGGCACAGGACAGAGCAGAGTTTAGGGCTGTTGTATATAGGGTCGCTATGAGTCGCAAGTGACTCGACGGCACATAACAACAACAACAGGAAGAAGAATTAGTCAGTCACTTTTGAAATAGCAGACCTTCTAAACACCTAAGAACAAAAGAACACAGTTACACAATAAGACAGGTAGATGTAGCATTGGAGGCAGAGCCCTCAGACTGGAAAGCATCAAGAAATGAGGAACAGTGGCAGTCACTAATAGTTGGAATATGAAATGTACGAAGTATGATTATAAGAAAGTGAGGCACTGTGAAAAATGAAATGAAAAATATAATGACTGACATACTAGGCATTAGAAAGTAGAGATAGACACATTGAACAGGGCAATCATATGATTTACTCTTCTGGTAAATGAGAACTTAAGTAAGAATGATGTTGCATTCATAGTTAAAAAGATAATTTCAAGTTCTATCCTGAAGTACAAGGTTTCAAGTGATAGGATATTATCCATATATGTATAAGAAAGAGTTATTAATACAACTATTATTCAAATATATGCACCTACAGCTAAAACTAAAGTGGAGAAAAATGAAATTTTCTACCAACTTTTATAGCCTGAAATTGACCAAATATGCAATCGAGATGTGTTAATTATAAATAGTGACTGGAGTGAAAATTTGGAAACAATGAAGAAGTAAGTGGTAGTTGGGAAATAAGGACTAACAGAAATGAGGCCAGAGAATGAGTATTAAATTGTGTATATTCAATGAGTTATTCAATAAAAACACATTTTTAAAAAAACCTCAAATGGATATGGACTTCACCTAGTGGATTTTATAAGAGCCACACTAACTACAGATACAGAAACAACCAGTGGAGAAACTCAATTTCAGTTGTCAAAAAAAACCCCAAAAAACAAAACAAAACAAAAACCCCAAAACAAAATAGGCTAGTGTTGACTATGGTAGTCAATTACTCATGTGCAAGATTAAATTGAAGGATGAAGCAAATGAAAACAAGTCCATAAGAAACAATGTACAATCTTGAGTCTATGCAGCCTGAATTTAAAGATCATTTCCAGAATACATTTGAGACATTGAATATTATTGCTTGAAGACTTAATGAATAATAGGATAACATCAATGATATTAATAAAGAGAACAAAGGTCATTATAACGACAGGATGAAGAAAAGACCAAAATGAATATCCAAAAAGACTGAAAAATTGTACTAGTGGGTTGATAAGCTAAAACAGTGAAGAGATACAGAAACAAAAGAGCTGAAGAGGATATTTTAAATGACAGCTCCAGAAGACAAAGCTAATTATTATACTGAAATATGCAAAAAGTTGGAGTCAGAGAATAAAAAAGAAAACTATTGCTCAGCATTCTCAGCCTGAGAGAAATGAAAAACAAATTCAGGCCTTGAGCTGCAATACTGAAGAATCTTTTAGGCAAAATCTTGAATGATTCAGGAAGCTTGGAAATAAGATAAAAGGAATACACAAGAGTCACTGTACCAAAGAGAATTGGTCAGCCCTGAAATATGTCAGGAATTAGCATATGATCAAAAGCAAGGATAATGAAGGAAGACGTTCAAGCTATCTTTAAAGCCTTGACAAAAAAATAAGGTCTCAAGAAGTGATAGAAAAGCACAAGCAGAAAAGGCAGGGTAAAGCCTTGGTTTCTGGAGGGCAACAGACTACTCTGTTCTGACATTCAAGCACTTTGGCCTTGAACAATGCTATCTACATTACGTGGAGAGCCTGGGATTTCTTAAGTGTAAGCACAAGAGTCATGGTAGAGCAGCTGTTTCTGGAGGGCAGTTATCTTGCTTTGGGCCCTCAGCTTTGGAGCCCTCAGGCTAGGAGGAGAAAGACCTTTCATAAAACATCGCCATACCCTGGCATACTATACAATCGCAACAGTTTTACATCTACAAGAAAAGACTCACATGATGTCAATAAAGCAGAAGTCTGCCTCATTTATCATGAAAAAACCCACAAAATAACTCTTTTCTTAAAAAATCAGACTCAGTGAATATCCCAGATAGAAAGAACCAAAAGAAATGTATTGATGTGAAGTCATTTAAACAGCTACAGAATAAGATGTAAATGATGCAAGAAACTATGGAAGCAAGCCAAAGGAGAGCAAATAGCCCAGAGACAGATATCCAAAAGAAATATATTGAAGAGGAACAACTTGAATACCTACAGGAGAAAATACAAAAGATGGAAGATAATTGAAAGTTTAGATAAAGTTGTAAAAGAACTTAAAAATCATCACAAAACAGAGAGTTTACAGACAACACAGTACTGGAAATAAGAGATAAGCATGAAAATGAAATCCATAACATTAAGACAAAAATTGCAGAGGTGTCAAATTTGACAGTGGAACAAAATAGTGAACTGAAGTGATAGACAAAAGTGTCACTGAAAACATACTAGAAGAAAAATTAGAGAGGAGATGTAAAGAAAATGAAGAAAACATTACAATCATGTGGGATGACATCAAAAGGAAAAAACATACGTATGACTGGAATTCAAGAACATGAGAATGACTGGGAAATCACCAAGAAAAAGGTGGAAGAAGTACCAAAAGAAAACTTCCCATGTTTTTTGAATATGGAGAAATCCACACTCAAGAAGCACTGACAACACCAAATAGACTAGATTCAAAAAGGGAAATATCAGGACATATTAAAGTCAAACACTCCAAATTAAAAATAATGATAGAAAGCTAAAATTAGCATGAGAAAAACAGAGTCACCTACAAAGGGGAAACAAATTCTGATTTCTCAGTGCAAACCATGCAAGCTAGAAGACAATGGGATGGCAAATACAGAAAGTTGAAAGAAAACTGCCAGTCGAGGATCCTATACCTCAAAAGCTCTCCATCAACTTTAAGGAGAAATTCGATCCTTTGCAGAAAATAAGGAACTTAAGGCATTTGTGAAAATAAGACCAAATCTTTAAGAAATTTTAAGTGAAGTCCTTCACATGGAGATGCCAAAGAAAAGTGAATGGACCGTAGTAATCAGAAACAACAGAAAAAGAACTACAGCAAAATGGTAATGGTAACACCTGGCCTGGCAATAATCACACTTAGTATCAATGGACTAAGAGAATCAATTAAGAGAAAAAGAATAGAAGAAAGGATTTAAAAAAAAAACAACACAAAAAACCCGCAAAGCCCCTCAATATGTTGCCTATAAGAGACACATCTAAGAAACGGAAAGATAGAGAGACTCAAAACAAAAGGCTGGGGGTCAGGGAGGGGAATATACCAAGCAAATGGCAACAATGAACTTCAGAAGGAAAACCACCATAATAGATAAAGAAGGGCATTGCTTACTGATTAAAGGCAGAATAGATGAAGAAGATATAGCCTTGGTCAATCTTTATTCACCAAATGATAGACCTGCAAAATGCATAAGACAATGATTTATAGAATTCAAGAAACAGCAAGCACTACCATAGTGGTTGGAGACATCAACACACCACTATTACCAAAGTCTAGGATGACTCAGAAGAAATTTAACATAGATGCAGAACTTAACTATGCAATGAGCCAGCTCTACCTTGTCGCCGTATTCAGGGTACTACACCAAGTAAAACTCAGTTCACTTTCTTCTCAAGTGTGCATGGTACATTCTGCAGAACTGATCACATATTAGGACACAAATCAAGCCTCA
Organism: Elephantulus edwardii; assembly: GCF_000299155.1. NCBI lineage: Eukaryota > Metazoa > Chordata > Mammalia > Macroscelidea > Macroscelididae > Elephantulus > Elephantulus edwardii. The sequence continues at coordinate 3,927,524 of NW_006399953.1, forward strand.
ACAAATTAAAAAAATTAAAATAATACAAATTATCTTCTCAGACCATAATGCCATAAAACTAGAAATTAACCACAGGAAAGTAAAACTTACAAAATTATTTCAGCTCAATCAAATGTTCTGGGATTCCCATTCTTCTCAGAGTCAGTAACAGTTTGTTATGATCCACACAACAAACTGTATAGTCAATGAAACACAGACAGACATTCCTCTGGTACTCTGCTTTCAGCCAAGATCAATCTAACATTAGCTAAAATATCTCTAATACAATGGCCCTTCAAACCCAGACTGTACATCTGGCAGTTCTCTGTTGACATGTTGCTCCAGTTGTTTTTAAATAATTTTCAGCAGAATCTTGCTTGCATGTTATATTAATGATATTGTTCGATAATTTCCACACTCTATCAGGTCACCTTTCTTTGAAATAGGGACAAATATCAATCTCTTCCAGTCAGTTGGCCAGGTGGCTGTCCTCCAGATTTCTTGGCACAACTTAATGAGCACATCCAGGGCAGTGACTGTTGAAATATGTCAATTGGTACGCTGTCAGTTTCTGGAGTCTTGGTGTGTTTTTTTTTGTGTTGTTGTTTTTTTTGTTTGGGGTTGGTTTTTTTTTTTGTTTTTTTGTTTTTTTGTCAGTTCTTCCAGAGCCACGTGAACTTCTTTATCACCACAAGTTCTTGCCTATTCGTTGTTTCATGAAAGGAATTCCTTCTGGTACAGTGACTCTGTATACTCCTTCCATCTTCTTTTAATGATTCTTGTATCATTTAACATTCTGCCCAAAGCATCCTTAAGTATTGCCACTTGTGACTTTAATTTGTTTTTCAATTCCTTCAGCTTAAGAAATGCTGAGTAAGTTCTGCCCTTTTGATTTTCTGACCCAGCTCTTAGCACATTTCATTATAATACCTTGCTTTGTCTTCTGAGCTGCCCTTTGAAATTTTCTGTTTAGCTCCTTAATTATTTTTTATTTCTTTCTTTAGCACTGGCTCCTCGGAATTCTAATGCAATATTCAGAGTCTCATATGACGTTCAGCTTGGTCTTTTCTTCCTCTTCTGCCTTTGTAATGATATTTTGCATTCTCCATGGACAATATTCTTTGATATCCTCCCAGGGCTCATTTAATCTTTGCTCACTGGTGTTCAAGGCCTCAAACTTTTTCCTGAGATGGTTTTGAAATTTGGGTGGGATAGATTTAAGGTCAAATTTTGGTTACTATAGATTTGGTTTCATTTTCTTCAAGTTCATCTTGAACTTACGTAAGAGTTGTTGGTTGTCTGTTCCACAATCAGCACCTGGCCTGGTTTTACAGCTGATATTGAGCTTCTCCAGTAGATCTTTCCACAGATGTAATTGATTTTATTCCTATACATACATACCATCAGGTGAAATTCACATGTATAGCCTGTGTGTTTGTTTTTTTTTAAAATGTGTTTGCAATGAATAAATCATTGAATGTGCAGATTACTATTATTCTATGACTTGGAAAAATCTCTTTTGATCAATGGAAAGTATTAAAAATTCATGCAGCAATGTACTATGTTGTTGCTATTGTTAGATGCCATCAAGTTGAGTACAACTCATAGTGACTTTATGAATAACAAATCCGAATTTTTTTCCTATTCCATCGTCACTATCTCTGATATACTTTAGACAATTGTCACAGTCAAAGCCTCAGTCCATTTTGTTAAGACTTCCTCTCTTTCACTGACCCTCCACCTTTTACAAGTATGATGTCCTTTACCAAGCAATTTCTCCTCCTAACAATATACCCAAAGCTTTTGAGAGGAACCTTTATCACCTTCTCTTAAAGCACCTGGGTTGCACTTTCTCCAAGTTTGTTATCTTGGCAGTCCATGGGTTATTGAGTACTCATGTCCAACACTGCAACTCAAAGTTGCTTCCTCTATCACCACTCTTATTCATTGTACAACTTCTAGATTCATAGCAAGTAATTAAAAATGTCATGGCTTGCATCGGATCCACATAAGTCTTTAATACTCCTTAGCACTTTGAACTCTGTTAACAGCACACTTATTTAAACAGCATAATTTCTTACTGCAAAACTCTTTCCAAGTGGGGTTCTAATATAAAAAACCAGTAACACACTGTGCTAAGAATTCTATAAGTTTCAGTATTAGGACAGATGTGTGGGGCAAACTTTTTTTTAAAGAGAGTTTTCATAGGATTTGAAGAACAAAGACACTGAAAATTAATCTTCCTATGTAAAAAGACGTTCCATGTCTTTTGTCCATTTTGTAATTGGGTTTTCAGTCTTTTTCTTGTAGAGGCTCAGGGATATTCTGAGATTTTGTTATGAGAACTCTATCTGAGATGGTATTGTCAAATGCCTTTTCCCAGTCTGTAGGTTTTCTTTTCACCCTATTGAAAAAAAAGGTTTTGATGCACACAGTAATTTAATATTTAGAAGGTCCCATTCATCACATTTTATCCTTTTCTGATTTTACATTTCTGGCAGTAGCAGTGACAAAGTTTAAAAGGACAGAAATCAACAAATTTTGGAGAAGAAGTGGAGAGATAGAAACTCTTACACACTATTGGTATACTTATAAAATAGTGCAACCACTCTGAAAGGTAGTTTAAAATGTTCTCATAAAGCTAAACCTAATGATTCCATATGACACAACTATTCCACTGCTAGAAATATACCCCAAGAAAATTACAACATAAATGGACACCAATTATCATAGCAGCATTATTCATTATTGCAAGAACATGGAAACTGCTCAGATGTCCCATTATATAGTCAAATAGATTGAGAAATTATGGTACATTCACACAATGTAGTAGTATGTAGCACTCAAGAGCAACAACTTTGAAAATTATTACATTACTTGGGAAAAACTGGAGAGCATTATGCTGTGTGAACTAATTCAGTCTCACAAAGACATATACTACATAAAATCATTGTTGTAAAAATAGAAAAATACTTAGTAAAACATGTATGGGAGCTCAAGGTGGGGCAGGTGTAGGAGCAGCAAGATGAGGACGGGCAGTGAGGAAATCATGAAGTCACAGAGAGAGGAGTTAAAGGAAATGGGAAAGATCCTGTGAGGAACTGAAAAGATGAGGCAATGGTGGACATAATCCAAGAGTGATTAAGTTTTTAAAACCCATTGAATGAGAATGATTGTATGAAATACAATATGAATGAAGAATAGTGTGAAACACAGTGACTGATATAGAAAGATTTGGGGTTTTGGCTTGTTTATTTTTTTAAACAAAATGAACTTTGGTGACAGAGAAATTAAAACACTTGACTGCTAACTAAGATTGGCTTTTTGACCCCTGCTAGCTGATCCAGAAGAGCAACATGAGGCACTTAGCTTCTAGAAATGATTTATAGTCTTGAAAATCATATGGGGCAGTTCTATGCTGTCCTGTAGTGGCACTATCAGTTAACATCAAATAGATGACTGTGGTTTGGTTTTCTCGATTAGAGTTTCACAAAAATTAAGATTCTTGCAGTCAAGCACTGAATGGATCTATGTAAGCAATGATTAGGCTTTAAGTACAGTTCTATTACTGAGAGTACAAAGGGTTGCTTAAAAAAATTGTAAGAATTTTTTGAGTATAGAAATAGATGTTAGTTGTAATGTGATAGTGGCAAGAAACAGAAAAATAGAGTTTCATCATGTTAGAAAAATTTTGAATGAATGAATAGTGATATTCAATGAGATGAAAGCTTGGAAACAGAGCAAATTTTGAGGAAAAATATTGGATTGTCTTTTTAACACATGTGCATATAAGTTGAAATTATAAGAAGTCAATTGAATACAAAGGTGTAAGACACAATAAAATGATCCTATAAAGGTAATTTTTAGATTGTCAGTAGGGAATAAATTCTAACTTCACACGACACTCCCAGTACTTTTTTATATGTTGCCTCGTAGAACTTAACATCATCAAGTATGTATTTACATTATTTATAGATATGTCCTGACTTCCATATTAGCCGAAAAGCTGCTTGTATGCTACATAATTTTACTTACAGAGATGCATAGAAAAATGACAGAAATTCTAAATCATGTATTAAAAGATAGTTATCTCATAAAGATGTGTCCTGGAGATATCACAAGTTAATCATCTTCAGAGCTTATCTCCATTGTTATTAATGTTCACATAATTTAATTTTTATCATTGAGATTTATTAAATTGATGCTTTGAATTATAATCAGATTTTCTGACATCAGCAATACTGCCATAACCAATTGTCTCGTTGCCTAAACTCTGTTTGATACACAATATGTTCCATTGCTTCTGAGCTAAAATTCATATAAGAAATCAGAAAGGAAAGACTCTGCATCCAGATCAATCATGGTTTATGGGCAGAAATACATTCATATTGTCAAGATTCAGAAATAGCTTATAAAATATTTTTATAAATAACCCTATTAAGGAAGATAGTTGTCTATTTATTCAAATATCCCCTATGTATCTTGCCAGCAGTAATATTCAGTCATAATGTGGCAAAAATGGGTTAATGGTGGTCCTTCATGTTCTGATCAAGGTAAATTACTCTGTACTAGCTATAGTCTCATGGATGAATTGTTATTAACCATCTTAAACTCACCAAAGTTCAGGCTTCAATGTGACATTTATCTTGAGAGTGATAAAATATGGAAACATGAATAGTTTTATATACACAAACTTAATGATATATTTAACTAAATTTGTCATTAACTACTTGAATTGTTGTTGTTTAATGCTGTTGAGTCAAGCATGACTCAGTGAGCCTATGAACAAAAGACCAGAACCCTGTATTGTAACTATCCTTGTTTCTCTATATTCATAGAGTTCCCAGAGGCATGTGGTTTCAAAAGTGGGTACCACTCCTACTTGAATTAGCAATGGAAAAAAATAAGGTCTCAGGAATTGATAGAATACCAACTGACCTCTTTCAAATAACAGATACAGTCTCCAGCTTATGCCAGAAAATTTGGAGGACAAGTGCTTGGCAACTGAGTAGAAGAGGTCCATGTCTCTTCTCATTTCCAAGAAGGACGGTCCAACAGAATCAAACAATATTATTAATATCACAGGCAAACACAATATTTCTGAAGATTATCTAAAATGGCTAGAACAGTACCTTGACAGAGAACTATCAGAAGTTCCAACTGGGTTAGAGTAGTGAGAGAAGATCTTCACCCTGAAACCCACAGCGTCCCTTTTCAGCAGGAAGTAGCTAAGAGAATACGCCATCCCCTTTTCCTTATGACTCAGGGTGAAGTCTCTCTCAGGGAGGAGTGATAGGGAATGGCAAAGGACACACTGACAAAGATTAATCAGAACTGGCTTTGACAAGCACTGTGGCATTTGGACAAGAACAAACTGGGAGGAGGGTAGAGAGAATAGTGCAACAATGAATGAACGGAAACCCAAAATCTCTGTAAATGTTTATGAAAATTAATAAAATATAATTATAGAAAAAAAAGAAGAGGCTGTTGCAAGAGGTATATCATTGCTGATGTTAGAGGGATCCAGAATGAAAGGAGAGAATACCAGAAGAATGTCCATTTGTATTTTATTAATTATATAAAACAATTAATTACAAGATCATAATAAATTATTACTAACTTTGAGAAGAATGTGAATCCCAGAACATTTAATTATGCTCATTCCTTGACAAAGAAGTAACTGTTCAAGCTGGGGGAGATGTGTGTCAGGGCTTTGTCCTTTCTCCATACCACATCAATTTTTATTCTGAACACATCATCCTAGAATACAAAGAGTGTTCCACATAGATAGGTGAAAGACTCATAAATAATCTGCCTTATAAAGATGACACAACCTTATTTGCTGAAATTGAGGAGGACTTGAAACGTTTGCTGCAGAAAGATCAAAGACTACAGTGTCCAATATAGATTACATCTCAAAATTAAAAAAGGAAAGAAAATTGTCACCCCTTAGCTGATAGGCAGCATTAGGGGGGGGAGAGAGAGAGAGAGAGAGAGAGAGAGAGAGAGAGAGAGAGAGAGAAGTATTGCACTGGGAATATCTGCAGTCAGGGACCTCTCCAAATGACTGAGGAGCAATCATTTCATTTTGAGGACTAAGGTGTGATTCGGGTTATGATCTTTACAAGCCCTTGCTAGGTTTCTGAGGCAGACCGTGAATAAAGATGATAGAAGAATCAATAACTTTGAGTTGTGGTGTTCGAGAAGAGGGCTGAATATCCTGTGGCTGCCAAAAGAACTAGCAGATGTGTCTTGAAGAAAGTATAGCTAGTGTTCATTGGAGACAAAGATGACAACGTTTCATCTCACATACTTCAGGCAGGCTGCTAGAAGTCAGTACTTAAAGAGAAATATCATGCATGCTTGGAAAGGTGGAGAGTTGGAAAAGAGAGGAAGATACTGAACCAGATGGATTGGTCCAGTGATTTGCTGCAATGTTCTTGAGTATGTAAAAAAACAAAACAAAACAAAAACAAACAAACAAACAAACTAATGGTGAGGGTGGCACAGGTTAGGACAGGGTAATATCTATTATTCATAGGATTGCTATGAGTGGTACTCAACTAGATGACATCTAATAGCACAACAAAAACAAGAAGTCGTAATATATTCAGGTAAAAATGAGCGATTTCTTTGTAATTATAATCATGTTCAATTACAATCTATGCAAATATTGACATATTTTTCAATTAAATGCTGTGATATCTTCATTTTCTCCCCCACTTGTGACAATATAAGGAATGTACATAGGTTTGAAGATCCATTAGGCAATTCGGACCATATTTATTCTGTTTTTGAGGCAACTCTAGGTGAATTCAGTCCTCTAAACATTTGGTTAGCAGCAGAATGCTAGTATTTACCCACTCAGGGACTCCTCTCAGAATGGAAGAAAGTTAAATAGAAGGAAAAGTATATCCAATACTATCGAGTTAAATTAAGCCTTGCAATAACAAAGTTTTACTTAGTAACTCATGGGCTTATCTTTGTACTTCTAAGGTAGGCTAGCCTTAGGACTTGATATCGCGTTGAGTTTCCAGAAATCTGTAAATATGGCCATGATTGAAAATGACCTGGTTCACATTGTGAAAAGCATCTAACCCTTTTCACCATAGTCCAGGAGAAAATGACAGAGCTGCCACTATGGCATACTACAATATCATAATTTATGTGTTTTTATTCTATCATCAGGTTAGATTAGGGGCATCGTAATCACGATAGCCATGAGATCACAACTCTTCATCTCCTGCATGATCATAGCTCATGTGGCCAAGCTCTGCATATTTCCCTTGTGTCAGGCAATATTAATTGTCCTAATAACTTATATTCTATGTTTCCTATTGTTATTTTACTTGTTCAGGTTCAGTTTACTATTCCAGAGGTTTCTTTCATAAAGTCTTCTTAAAAGTATCAAGGCTCTGACTCTTTAGTTCTGCTCCAAGTCTTCTCTCAACTGCTTCTCTCTTCCCTCACCCATCACCATTTTTACTTTCATAGAGAAGAACTAAGGTATTTTTGTTGTTTAGGAGACAGTGAATGTTTTCCCTAATTATATGAGAGAATAAATCTTTTTTAGTTAACAGTATACACTGGATCCATGATATTATACTATCAGCTTTTACAAGTTTTATGATATTTGAGGTTAAGAAAGACCTGTCATATTTAGAATACTCACACCCGCCCCCACTCATATGCACAGAGCTGAAGGGCTTCTCTGGATAACTGATGAGCGCTTGTGCTAGTGTGGTAATTAACTTCTATTATTAAATCACAGCTTATTGATTCCAAAGCTTAATATCATTTACTTTTTCTGAACCTTTCTATTCTAATTAGGCAGAAAGGCAATTATTGATGATTGATGCAGACTACATATGAGTATACATTCTGAGAGACCTAGTGTGTCTGCCCTAATATTTGCTTTTGCCCAGACTGCACTTTTCCCTTGTGTTTTACATAATTATAATATTTAAAACCTCAAGCATTATGATTCCATTGTAATAAATGTAACACATTCTATGTTTCAACAAAATAAATGTTTTCAGGATCTTTCTTTCAGAACAACAGAACAATGAGATTCAGTAGTTCTGAAATGGCACTAACTTGTGTAAAGTTTCTCTTGCATGCTAACTAGTATCCTAGAGACCTAAATAAAATGTGTTTTATTAGTGTGGCATTGGAGTATGAAGCATAAAATAATTTCACACATGTGTGAGAAAATATAGAAAAGCTAATTTACACTAAATGGCAATAAACCAAGACTGGTTGTTTGATGTTACATTAAGGTGGTCCTTTTCATCTAGAGAAAAATCGTTTAAAAGCACAGGAAAATGATGTACTCCCTGATAGAATGTTAATAAAATAGTTTGCTGCTTCAGATAATTTATTTATTCAGCAAGCATTCCTTCTGTACTCAGTGCATTGTAAGCTTCATGCCAAACCATAACATTAAAAGGGGAGCAAGATACTGTTCTTTCTTTTACAAGATTTATAATTTATGAAAGATTGTGGCAATAAAAGTATGAATCGGGTGAAGAGGAAGCTCTGGATTGACTAGTGGATAAGGAGCTTCTCTGCCAGAAGAAATTTGAACACACCAACTCTGATTAAGAAAGATGAACAATCTTCCCCCTTGCAAATTAGAGCCAATGAAAAACCAATCTAGGGTCAGTTACGAGTCATTGCAACTGACAACAATGAGTTTTGGAGTTTGAGAAGGGAAGTGTTGGCTAAGTCTATTTGAGGGATGGTGATGATGAAAAGCTACAAGGAAGAATGACTATCTTTGCTGAGTCTTAACAGCTTATCAGATAGCTAAGTGAATAATTTGTGTGGAGTAAAGATTAACCTTTATTAAATGACAAGTATAACAAAATTTTTTTCATAGATTAAATTGTGCCTCTTTAAGGTAATAGTCAATTTGGCAGGGCCATGATTGGTTTGGTAGTGATGTAGTAATTTGGCAGGTATGTAACAATGTAATTATCCTCCAGGGTGTGATTTGACAAGGTTAAGTTAAAACAAAGCACCTTTACTCAGGACAAAACCCTTATCTAATGTAAAGAGATTGTCTCTGGGGTATAATCTGTATCACTTTTTACTTAAATAGGATTAGGTTAGAAGAAGTGAGCAGGAAAAGAAGGACTTAAATAAAAGCAAGAAAGAATCACTGGGAGCAGAGCTTGTCTTTTGGATTTCGTATTCCTTCACTGAGATCTTCTTAGATCTAGGAAAGACTGATACCAGAACACATAGAGGTCACCGAGGAACACCAGGATCATAGCTATCGAAAGAAGAGACAAAACCTTCCTCCTGAGCTGAGAGAGGGAGTAATCTTTCTCTTAGAACTGGCATTCTTAATTTAACCTCCTAGTTTCCTAGACAATGAGAAGCCATTCGTAAAAAGAGTAAGAGGTATATGTAGAGTGATACATGTGACTTATACCAACTTCACAGAGGGAGACTAGCCTCATCCAAAGTATCAATAACACAAAACCAATTCCCATGAGGTCAGGCATGCCCCCCATGCTCCCATGCCTCCTTCTACTCATCTTAACACCAATATTACTACATAGCTGGGTCCAAAATCACATGTGATAGCTCACAGACAACACAGATACATATTGGAGGAATTATAAAGGTTATAATTCAGAATAATAACTGAAGAAAGTAAAGACAGGCCCAAAATGTGCATGCAAGCACCTCAACTTTAAACTTAGTGGCTCTACGTGTTCCCAAGTACTCAGTTCTGCCAATATTGGCTCCTCCATAATGTCCCATCTCACATTCAATTCTCCAGTTCAGCCATCCCTGATTTGCCATCCAGAAGCTTGTCCTACATCTCACTGGGTTGGAGGAAGTGTCTCTTCTCTGACTGGGAAAAAAAAATCCATCTCTTTTGGTGAAGGAAGAATTCCTTCTGGGGAAGGAGATTTACTATTCTTTGAGCAAGAGATGTTTAATGTATTGGTAAGATTAGCTATTGTATATTGTTGAGACTAGCCAATCCACTTGTGGAATGATAGATAGCAAATCCCTTTTTGGATAGGCTAGTATGCTTCACTCACACAATCCTGCCTCTCCAGTCAGGTATATACACCAGAAAAGACATATTGAGAAACAAACTCCACACCATTCAATTGTTATATTTTTTGTTCTAGCATCCTCACTAGCAAAACAACATAGTTTGTTCCTAGGTTTGAAGTGTTGTTGTAATAGACCTAACATTTAGAAAGAGTTTTGGAACTAGATAATAGGACAAAAGAATTTTAAGCTAGATTCTCACCACTGGGCCAATTGGCAGTATCAGGATGGATGGTGAAGAGATTGAGATTGTTCACAGCTTTAGCTTGCTTGACTCCACACTCTTGGCACCAGCAGCCAGGAAATTAAAAGATGTATTGCAATGGGAAAGTCTACTGTTAGGTACCTCTCCAAAGTACTAAAGAGCAACGGTGTCACTCTAGTGACAAAGGTGTGCCTGATATAGATTATGGTCTTTGCAATCATTTGCTTTGCTTCAGAGAGCTAGAGAATGACTAGGGAGGATAGAAGGAGAATTGATGCCTTTGAGCTTTGGTGTTGGAGAAGAGTGCTGAATATACCATGGAAGAGAACAAACAGGTTCATCCTGGAAAGGGTAAAGACAGGCTGCTCCTTGGAGGCAAGGATTCTGAAGCTTTGTCTGACATATTTTGGATATGTTGCAAGGAGGGACCAGTCCTTGGAGAAGGATGTCATGCTTAGGAGGGTGGAGAGACAGCAAAGGAAAGGAATGACCTCTATGTGGTGGATTGATTCAGTGACTGGGCTAATCAGGGTAGATGAGTTGGAGACAGTGAGATTGACACAGGATAGAGCAGAGTTTAGGGCTATTGTATATAGGGTTGCTATGAGTCACAGGCAACTCGATGGCACGTAACAACAACAACAACAATAGCAAAAGGCTAGATTGCTTTATAAAAATTACTGGGAACATTATGGTGTCAAGGATAATCCTGAGGAGGTCTCTGAAAGAAGTGACAAGAGCTATAACATCACAAAAGGTGTGGTACAAATTGAGATATTTGGGAGTGAACCTAACTAGAGATACAAAAGACCTATGCAAAGAAGACTACAGAGTATTTCTGCAAGACACAATAAAAGACCTAAGCAAATGAAAAACTGTGCTCTCTTCATGGATGTTGTTGTTGTTATGTGCTATTGAGTCGCTTGCTTCACATACCGACCCTATGTACAAGAGACCTAAACACTGCTCTATCGTGTGCCAACATTGCCGTCTCAAACCCACTCATTTCCCCAACCCCAATCCAGAATCAATCCATCTCACCGAGAGTCTTCCTCTCCTGCATAGTCCCTCCACTATCCCAAACATGATATCACTCTCCAAGGACCAGTCCCTCCTTGCAGCATGCCCAAAGTATGTCGGACGAAGCTTCAGAATCCTTGACTCCAAGGAGCATTCCAGCTTCACCCTCTCCAGGACAAACCTGTTTGTTCTCCTACCAGTCCATGGTATATTCAACACTCTTCTCCAGCACTACAACTCAAAGACATCAATTCTCTTTCTATCATCCCTATTCACTGTCCAACTCTCTGATGAATAGCACTTACTTGCAAAGACTAAAGCCTGGATCCAATGCACCTTAGTCTCCAGCCTGACGTTGTTGCTCTTCAGTACTCTTGAGAGGTCCTTCGCAGTTGACTTTCCCAATGCAATTCATCTCTACATTTCCTGGCTGCTGGTACCAAGAGTGTTGATTGTGGAGCCAACTAAACTAAAACTGTTAACTATCTCAATCTCTTCACCATGCATACTGATACTGCTAATTGGCCCAGTGCTGAGAATATTTGTTTTCTTGATGTTGAGCTTCAATCCATATTGAAGACTGCATTGTTTGAGTTTCTGCAGCAAGCACTTCAGGTCTTCTTCAATTTTAGCAAGCAGTTTGATGACTCTTCCTCGTTGTACAGCCCAGCACCTCAAATGATCTATTCTGCATACAGATTGAAAAGGTATGGAGACAAGATACATCCCTGACGGACCCCTTTCTTGATTTTGAACCCTGTAGTGTCTCCTTGTTCTGTTCTGATGTCTGCTTCTTAGTCCAAGTATAGGTTTCACATAAGCACCATCAAATGTTCTGGGATTCCCATTCTTCTCAGAGTCAGCCACAGCTTGTTGTGATCCACACAGTCAAAAGCCTTTGCATAGTCAATGAAGCACAGATAGACATTCTTCTGGTATTCTTTGCTTTCTGCTAAGATCCATGTAACACTAGTTATAATATCCCTAATACCACGGCCTCTTCTAAATCCAGCCTGCACATCTGACAGTTCTCTGTTGGCATATTGTTCCAAACGTTTTTGGATCATTTTCAGCAGAATCTTGCTTATATGTGATATTAATGATATTGTTTGATAACTTCTGCACTCTTTTGGGTCACCTTTCTTTGGAATGGGAAAAAATATTGATCTTTCCCAGTCATTTGGCCAGGTGGCTGTCCTCCGGATTTCTTGGTGCAACTAAATGTGCACATCCAGGGCAGCGTCTATTTGTTGAAATAAGTCAATTGGTATGCTGTCAACTCCTGGAGCCTTGTTTTTTCCAATTCCTTCAGAGCAACTTGAACTTCCTCCTTCATAACCACAGGCTCTTGCTCATACATTATTTCATGAAATTCTTCTATATCAGCCAATTCCTTCTGATACAGTGACTCTGTGTACTCCTTCCATCTTCTTTTGATACTTCCAGGATCATTTAACATTCTACCCAAAGTATCCTTAAGTATTGCCACCCGTGGCTTAAATTTGTTTTTCAACTCCTTTAGTTTAAGAAACGCTAAAATCTGCAATGTAATAGATTACTTTCTATGGCCCATCTACTGATAATCTTTGCAACTTTCACAAGGTAACTAGGCCATTGGTGTTGTTAGGTGCCATCAAATTGACTACAACTCACAGTGGCCTGTGAACAGATGATTTGAATTTCGTTCTATTCTGTGCCATCTTCACCATCTCTGGTACCTATTGTTAGAATCACTGTGTAAGTCCACCTTGTTTAATGTCTTCCTCTGTTTCTCACTGATATTTCTTTCCCAGTATTGTATTTTTATCCATGGATTTTTATCTTCTGACAGTGATTGTGGCTTAAATAAACCATTCCAGACATGGGAAGGGAAATCTCACAGCCATCAAGTGAGAATATTCAAGAGTTGAACATGAGGTTTTAACCCAAGATCCCTTTACTGGAGTAGGCTAACTGGCCTATTAATAAAGTTGATTGTGTTCAGGTTGAGTGAGGTATTTCTAGGCCAATATAAAGACAGTACTGGAAGAGCTGTGTGACAATTAATTAATTAATTAAGTAATTAATTAAATGGGCAGACAGAGATCAAGAAGTCATGAGATTGATGCCCAGACTGAAACCTAGTTTCAGTCACAGCTGAGAGAATCCTGTCTTATCTGAAGAACTTTATCTTAAGTATTATCATGTCTAAATTGTAGCTTGTTATTTTTCTAATTAATCTCATATTTAGTACTATTATCTGTTAGTACCATGTGGCCATTGCAACAAATTATCAAACTCAGCAGAGAAGGTTGCAGATTGATGGACGCCTGTCTTACTCTGCCTCATAGCAATCAATCTTCAGATGTTGTTATTGATCTTATTTCCCTCTTTCGAAGGTAAAGGAAGTGCATACCTTCATCATTCCATTATTTCAATGTCAGAGCCACATACTTGAAGCTCTAAAATGAGTTCAAGGACTCTAAACTTATTTTATGCTATTCCATTACCAAGATCTTCTTGTTCTGTGCTCTCTCTGAGCATTTCTGATTTGAGGAGCCCATATTTCCCAAATTTAAATTTACTTACACTTCTCAGAAATGTTTCAAATGTACTCACCCCAAGATAAAGTAGAAAGAGGACAGACCTGGGTGAACAAATACAACAACAGAAGTTCATCTCTCTCATAGCTTTATTGGTCAGATATGAGTTTATCTTTTTAAGAGTTTTGACTTTTACTTGGTTCTTATTGCTGCTGTGAACACTTTGGGGGATTGTTTGGGACCTGGAATATATAAAAAAAAGAGAGAGAGAGAGAAAAGAGAGAAGAAAACACTAGAAAGAGAGGCTTCTGCAGTTATTCCAAGCATCTGGCTTTATTTTCCTGCTCTTTTAGTCAGAACTCTTCTGGGGACCTCTGCCTTCTCTCTGGTACATATTTCCAGGTTTTTGGCTGAATTGTATTCAAGCTCAGGATACAAGCAGGGGAGAGCGCTCAGAATATACCAGTGTATTGGCTATATTTTGAATGCTGGTCAATTTTCCAAATCTACCTCCTACTGCTTTCCAGGGTCCTCTGATAGCTGCTTCATGAATTCTCTTCAGATTTTTCAAGTTATGTTTCAAAAGAGAGATATGTTCATTTTACTTTACTCTAAATTGTAATATTGTGTTAATTTAAAATATTTGAAATGATGTGTCAACATTGTACTTATTTTTAAAGAGTTCTTATGGAGTTGCATTGAAAATTTGAAGATCAGCAGTTTGAGTCCACCTGTTGCTTCAGAGAAGAAAGATAGATAGGCAGTCACCTTTCATAAAGATTTACAGCCTTGGAAACCTAATCACTACAAATCAGAGTCTACTGGATGAGAGTGGAATACTTCTCTTTAGGGAACTATGGATACAGTCTTATGTCTCCGAGGTAAATTTACATAGACTCAATGGTGCTACCAGTCAAGGACTCTTTCAAGGACATTAGAATATCCTGAGCTCAATAAGTTAAAAGCTCTCCATTGAAAATTTGGGAGCTACAAATAAAATTCTGTACTTTCTTAAATTGCATATAAAATGGCACAAATAATAAACAGTCTGACACTGAAGAAATATTTACTTTAGCTTAATAATATTTCTATACTTACAATTTCAGTTATAAATGTTTCTATTGTTGTTATGTGCTGTTGAGTTGCTTTCAACTCATAGTGACCCTATGCACAATAGCCCTATAGCCTGCTCTATCCTGTGCCGACTTTACTGTCTCAGACACACCTACCTTCACTGTCCCAGTCACTGTATCAATCCATAAATGTTAGCAATTTTTATTTTTGTAAATTTGAGAATTTATAAATTTTATGTGAAATGTTTCCAGCATAAGAGCAGAGATTATAGTCTTCAAAATGGATTACATCTCATCATCAAGAAAACAAAATCCTTACCATTGGGCCAATGGAGAAAAGATTGAAGTTTTCAATGATTTTATTGTGCTTGGATCCACAATCAATAACTTTGGTACCAGTAGTCAAGAAATCAAAAGATATGTTACATTAGAAAAATTTTCTGTCAAGCAACTATCCAAAATGCTAAGAAGCAATGATGTCAGCTTGAAGAAGACAGAAGTGCACTGGATTCAAACCATGGCCTTTTCAATAGTATTCTATGCTTTTCAAAGTCAGACCATGAATAACAATGGCAGAAGAAGAATCAATTGATTTGAGTTGTGATATTGGAGAAAAATACTGAATAACTCACGGACAGTCAGAAAACCCAAGAGCCAACATTGTTCTTAATGGAGAG
>NW_006399953.1:3945908-3957007 GCF_000299155.1 Elephantulus edwardii
AGACAATTACAACAAATTTGAGTATATTTGCATGTATTTTTAGGACCATAACTTTGAAAACAATTTTTGATCCACATTTTATGTTTGCTCTTTTTTATATATTTAAGAACTAAGTGAACTAACAAGAAAAATAATAATAATGAAATTGTAATTAATACAGTTGTTTGACAGTCTAATTAAATATACAGACCCTGTTTTACAGAACGAAAAACAAATTCATACAAAATCAGGAACTTCAAAGATGGATTAAAATTCAGCTGTGGAAATTAGTTGAAAATTTCTGTTATGATTAACATACTTACTGCTTTCAAGGAACTAGTAATTTGAGTCTAATTAAAACTGAAATTTTGACTAGACAAAGATGAAAGAGAAAACTCAAAGATGAACAGTGTATAAATTTGGAATAGGATAATCAAACATATTTTTTTCCATAAAATCTTAAGAATTAGAAAATATTTCCCTATCAGAAAGGCTGCTTCTGTTCAAATAAAATTCGATTCTCATTTGATGTCATATTCAGATCTTAAAAAGACTATTTTGGGAAGTTATACTAAAATCTTTTCACCGAGACATATAAGTGATTTCTCAAGAAAAATCGGAGCTAAATTGTGTGACCAAATTGCTGACAGCAGCTTCTAATCCAGACACCACATCTGCTGACCTAGAGAAAGGATGACTGGTAGGATTGGCATCTCTTTCTTCTATATTAGGTAAGGAGAATTTATAATAGTGTGTGCAATCGGAGCAAAATTAGCGTTTTGGCTGATAGAACCATCATTTGAATGCTTTGCCTGAAAAGACTGATCTGGAAGTAATTTAGAAAGTTTGATTTACAACCAACTTTGAAAAGAATAACACATGTTCTCAAGACCTCTCAAACATGCAGTGAATAGGGAGCTGTCCAACCACTTGAATTCTCTTTAATCTTACAGTTTAATCAAAGATTCTCTCACAAAACTTGACCCTTGAGAGATCAGTGACACTAATTGAAGGGCCAGAGGTCAGAAATCAATGTGGAGTTTTACTGCTGTCACCACGTGTACCTTATGTGTTTGCAAGACGTGTTTCAGTTTATGTGCCAGGCTGAACTTAATTGCTTCAGAACCACAGACACCCCCAGAGAGTGAAAATCAGAAACCGTGCACAACATATTATCAAGGGACACAGCATGTTCTGGCATGTCTGACATGAAATGAAAAGCATTTCTCAAATGATCCTGGGACATTCAGTGACCAGAATGATGTTGAGAGATTAGCTTCTCCACACTTAAGCTAAAGTTGTGATAGAGTTTTGGAAGTTTTTTTTTTTTTTTTTGGGGTGGGGGGGTCGTGAATCAGTAAACAATTATAGACTCTGACACCTAGATTCTAAAATGCTTGTGTAAGTAGAGAAGAAAGGCCTTCTAGGAAGTTAGCATTTGCTGTATCTTTAATTACAGTTATAACTTCATGATTTTTGTTGTTGACTGGAACAGTCCTTACTTAACCCCTTAAGTCTAATGGTTTCCTAAAACTTGCCCTTTTTATTTGAAGCTAACTTGATAACTCCAATCACACTTTAATTAATGTAGAACCTCTAATTTTGCTAGAAAAAGAGATGTTGTTGTGTCAGAACAGACCCATAGCAGATCCTCTGGTGGGTTTTCAGAGGCAGCTAATCCAGGAGAGGAGATTGCCCATGTTTGTCTCACGGAGCAGCTGGTAAGACTTGAACAGTGTGCGCCTGAGGGATTGCAATACAACTTCTTGCCATTAGGCTACCAGAGCTCCCTAATATGTAATTTAAAAAAAAAAAATAAAATAAATAAAAAACGAAACTTCCACAAGGAAGTTCTGGTAATTTAGTGGTAGGAGTTGTGCTGTCACTCCTAAGGCACAGGGTTCCAATCCACCACCTACCTATTCAGTAGGAGAAAGATGGAAAGTCTCCTCCTGAATGATTTACTGCCTCAGAAAACCTGCCTGAGGGCTAGTTATGAGTTAGTTCCAACTCAATAGCAATAAATAGAAACAAAGATAAAAGCTCCAGCATTAGTAAGTTACATCTATTTTTCTACTACTTACTGCAGGGTCAATCTGAGTCAGAATTAACTCAAAGCAGTATTAATAAAAATATATGTTGGGTTTTGGTGCTTTGTTTTTTTTTAATAGAGGATATTTACTTCCCAGAAGATGTACTTCCAGGAAGAAGGGCATTCCCCTCTTTGTCATGCTAGATACATCTTAACACTTTCCACATTTTGCATGAGACAGACAGGAGATTAGCTATAATGTGGAGAGAAAAAAGGTCTTCGTAGGGAACTTGGACCCAGTAATAACATGATAACAATCCATCTGCAATTTATATCTGTATCATATACTTTTCATCATATAGTCCATAGCGGTACAATGGTTTTGGTATGCTAACTGACAGTTTGGAGATGCCTGTACACTTAGAGGTGTTATAACAGAACAACTTAATGATGCACTTTAAAATATAAGCCATAGAAAAGACTAGGAGCATTGTCCAATGTACACACATAGGTCACCATGAATAAGAACCAAATACACAACTAGTTTGATCCTAGACTTGGAGTTGAAGAAGCTTGCAACGTGGAAAGGTCATTGGTGTGAAAGAAAAAAAAAAAAAGACCTCACACAAACTTGCTCTTTTTAAGCAAAAAGACCAAGAAAAAAGAAGCAGCCTACTGATGTTGAAATTTTTACACCATTCCTGCTCTACTCTCCCTAAACACCACAGATAATAAACTAGAGGTCTCCTTGCCCATGCCAACAAAGAGTAAATTGGAGCCTACCCTCTGGGAAGCTTATCATTACCAAAAGTACCACATAGTGTCAGATAAGGTCAAGGAAGGAGTTAGAGTTTTCATGAGTGCAAATAAACTACGTGTAACAACAATGCAGTTGCTGTTGTGTACATTGAGTCAGTATTGACCTTTAGCTGACTATCAGCTTTTAGGAGGCAGTTAATTGCATAGGAGGGGATTGTCCACCTTTTCCTTTTGGAATAGCAGGTGGACTTGAATCTCATGCCTTAGGTATTGCTGTGTAGCTTCTTGTCAATGGGTCACCAGAGTTACAGGTATTATTTGCCATATAGTTTCTTATTCCCCCATAGTTTCAGTGGATTTCAATTGAACAGCCTGACTTCCGTCTATATTTGGTATGGCAATAAGAAGATCTCTTTCTCTCACTTTCTTATTTTCTTAGCAGTTAATGCTCAACTGTTGTGCCATTTGATTACTTGGTTTAACTCGAGACTGAAAATATTCTTTGTTATTTAATTTTAAATTTTAAATTTTAGCTCTGTTCTCTTCTAGATTTTCCTTTGATGATGCCTTAATTTCTTTGATGTACCGTATTTGACTGTCAGTACTATTCTGAGCATATTTAGTCAGTGAGAAACATTTAAAATATTCGATCCAGTTAGCCACAGTATTATACCAAGAGCTGATGTTTTTTGGGCACTTGGAATCAAACAATGGCTCTGTGAATAAAGATGATAAATCTCTTTTCTGTTCTCTTTAGAACTTCAGATGTCTGGTGGAGAGTTATGTTTACAGCCACTGTGTACAGGGATATTTTTATGATGACTCTGGGATTTTTCAAGCATGGTATCCTTCCTAGTGACTGGTTCCTCCAAATACTAAAGTATGTGAGATAAAGTCTCATCAACCTCATTTCTGAGGCTCATCCTGACTATACTTTCAAAGTAGATTTGCTCATTCTTCTGGCAGTCTATTTTCATCACCAACACAATAATTCAAATCACAAATTATTCCTAAATTTTACTTATTCATTATCCAGCATTTACAGTTATGAAATGATTGAAAATACCGTGGTTTGAACCAAAAGTATCTTAAACCTTATAATGACATGTGTGCTATTTAACACTTTAAAGAGGTCTTTTCAGGTAGATTTATCCAAACACAATATATTGTTTGATTTTTTTTTTTATTTTACTCTAGTTTTCTAAGGATTAATGAGTTGTGCTGCTAATGCAAAGGCACAATCCAATTCCGAATTAATCAGTGGTTCTGTGGAGAAAGATAGGCTATCTCCTCCCTAGAGACTACTGTTGTTGTTGTTAGGTGTCATAGAGTTAAGTATGACTTTATAAACAATAAATCTAAGCCCTATCCTCTCCTGTGCCATTATCATTATCTCTTACATGCTTGAGCCTATTGCTTCAGTCACAATACATCTGTGTCCATTCAATCAATCCATCTGGTTGATGGTCTTCCTTTCTTTTGCTGACCTCCCATCTTTCCAAGCATGAGGCCTCTTTCTAAGGAATAGCCTCTCCCAGAAACATGCCCAAATATATGAGATGAAGAATATTTATCATCTTTCCTTCAAGGAGCATTCTGGCTGCACATTCTCAAGCACATATCTGTTTGTTCTTTTTAAAGTCTAGGGGATGTTCATTGTCTAGCTTTCAAAGACCATGACCTGAATCAGGCATACCTTGGTCTTCATGCTAACATCATGACTCCTCAATAATTTGGAATGGTCTCTCACTGCAAACTTAGTACAATATGTCTCCTGATGGTTGATGCCAAGTAAGATGAAGTCATTGACACTTTGTCTTTTCTCCATCTATTGTTATGTTGCCTATAGTTCTATTGGTGAGAATTTTTGTTTTCTTGATGTTAGAATATAATCCATATTAAAATCTGTACTCTCTGCTCTTCTGCAGCAAGCGTTTTAAGTCCTGGTAACTTTCAGAAAGCAAGGACTGTGCCATCTGTATAACACAAGTTGTTGCTGAATCTCCAATATTTATGCCACGGTTTTCCTTTATAAAGTCCAACTTCCCTAACAATTTTCTCAGTATAAAAATTGGAGAGTTATGGAGAGAAGGGTATGAACCTGACACATATCTTTCATAATTTTAAACCATATAGTGTTCCCTTGCTCTGTTTTATCCCAGAACTTCTCGGTCTAAGTATATGTTTTTCATGAGACTAATTAAGTGTTCTGAGATTCTTATTCTTCTCAATGTTAGCCATACTTTATTATGATTTGTATAGTCAAATACCTTTGAATAGTTAATAAAAAGAATTTTTTCTGGTATTCTCTGCTTTCAACCAGTATCCACCTGACCTTAGCAATGATATCCCAGGTGGCGATATTTCTTCGAAACCAAGCCTGAACTTCTGGAAGCTCTCTATATACTGTTTCAGCCATTTATTTATTTTTTTAATTGATCTTTAGCAGTAGTTTGCTTGCATGTGACATTAATTATATTGTTTAATAAGTTCTGTCACTGTCCACTCACCGGCAACAGACAGCAATACCCTGATGGGGTTAAACATGACGGAGACACACCAATCTCGAAGATCAAAGAGTCAATCCAGCTCAATTTTACTAGGGACTGCAGTGCAGTTATATCCAAGCATGTAAACAGGAAGACAGGATAGGGTGGGCTTACAGACATGGGACATGCAGAATGGTTAGGAGAATCTCAGCCTCATGCAGACCACTCCCAGCTCAACAGATGCTGCTGCCATCTTCCCAGGTGGCAAGCTTTCTCAAGCCTGGTTCAGCCAAACACAGGGAAGCTTTCTCTACCCCATATTAAAGGCCTTTGGGAGACTTGCACTTATCTGGAGCTTAGGCGATCTGTCTTGGCTAGAGGCCCTTCTTTCCTCCCCAACATATCCTTCCATTTTTTATAAAAAAAAGAATTCAAAGAGGGTAAAGTCTCTCCCAGCACAAGGACATCAATGTAAAGATGTTTAGGTGTGGGATATACATCAACAGGAACACATGTGCCTTGGAACTAGTGTCATACTGATCACACAATACCTTGTGTAAAGGACTTTCCTGTGTTGGGTGCACGCCAACAGAGCATATATGTACCTCAGAGTTCTACCCAGCTTCTCACTGATCACACAACACCTCAGCCCAAGAATTTCCTGTTTCTTCACCACTGCTTTCTCTATATTGTCCCTGCCTTCTTTCTTTGTTTTCCTCACTTCTTGTGAGACCAGAGTAGAAAAGAGATAGTGCAATCATCTTCTCTAAATTCTTTCAGGCTGTTTTTAGATCCACTGCCATAACAAACAGCTGATGATGCATTTCTTCTAATGGTGCCACAGTCTTTGTCAAAACCAGTACTGATTGATCTTTGTCAGCATGTCCTTTGCCCTTCCCCACGAGAGAGATTTCACCCTGATTCATTAGGAGAGGTGATGCCACATCCTCTTAGCTGCTTCTTGCTGGAAAAGGACGTTGTAGGTCCCAGAAGGAAAATCTTCTCCCACTACTCTAAAGGGTGCCAGGCCTGAACATTGAAAATATGAGCAGCAGTAATCCAAAGGGCAATTATCAACAACTTTTGTCCAAAAGGAAGAAGATTGAGATTGTGTACGTTTGACCTCTCTGCTTTCTAACAAAGATATTAAACACTTTACTTGAGGATCTTTTAAATTGCTTGCTGAATCTTTTTAATTGCTTGCCAAATTACCCAGGCTAAAGCAAGGGAGCACTTGCCCAATAAGATGGACCTATGTCAGGTTCTCTGCTCCCTGACAGGGGCAAGCACAGAAAAAAGAGAGAAGAAAGAATTTTCCCTTGCTCTTTTACCTAAGCAAGGGGTGCTTGCCCAATAAGGTAGACCTATGCTAGGTCCCTTCCCTTCCACCTACGTCAAATTCAAGCCCAAGTCAGGTCCCTAAGACTACGTCAGTTTCCCAAGACTACTTCTGGCCCCAATTCCCTGAGAGGAGTGAACACGGAAAGGGACGTTCACCGGATAATTGATGGGAGTGAGCGAGGGGAATACTAACTGAAACCCTGACAGGAGTGAGCACAGAGGGTACTAACCCAAAAACTTGATGAGAGTGAGCATAGAGGATACTCACCCGGTACTACATCAGGTCTGTCCCTGTTCGGGCACCATATGTTACTGTCTGTTCACCGGCAACAAACAGCGACACCCCGGTGGGGGTAAACACAATGAAGACACACCACTCCTGGAGAGGATCAGAGAGTCAATACAGCTCAGTTTTACTGGGGATTGCAGTGCACTTATATAAAAGTATGTAAACAGGAAGACAGGATAGTGTGGGCTTACAGATGTGGGACATACGAATTGGTTAGGAGAATGTCAGCCTCATGCAGACCACTCCCAGCTCAACAGATGTGGCAGTAGCCTTCCCAGGTGGCAAGATTTCACAAGCCAGTACAGCCAAACACAGGGGAGCTTTCTCTACCCTGTATTAAAGGCCTCTGAGAGTCTTGCACTTATCTGGAGCTTAGGTGATCTATCCTGGTCAGAGGCCCTCCCTTCCTCCCCAACATTCCCCAATAAAGTTCATGTTATGTTGAATTACCATTTTGGAAATGAGAACAAATATGGATCTTTTCCAGTTGTCCAGACAGCTGTCCTCCAAATCTGCCAGCTTAGTGACTCTGTCACTAAGCCTATCAGGCTGCATCAATAGGCAAAAAATTCTAATTGGTATCCCATTCATTCCTGGGCCTTATTTTTTTTTTTTTCTCCTCCAGTGCCTTCAGTGGAGCTTGAACTTCAGTCACCACCATTGGCCATTGATAATGTGGTACTTCCCCAAATATTCCTGTGTCAGCTATTTCTCTCTTTTCTTTTTAGTACAGTTATTTTGTGTATTTCCTCCATCTTCTTTTGATGCTTCTTGGGTCATTCAAAATTTGTGATTTATTGTCTCTTTAAAACCCAGTGGAGGGTCAGCTATTAGTTTTGACTTAGAGGCAATCAGGGAGTGAGATTTCATTACATTGATTGCATGTCCATGCAAAATGAAATCCTTGATGACTTCAATCTTTTTTTTTATTTAAAATATTGTTGATTGTTAGTTGTGAAGCCATATTCTTCATATCTTATTGCTGTGTACTGTAAAGTCAGAACCAACTCATAGCTGACCCTCCAGTGGGTTTTCAGAGCCAGTTAATCAAATAGGAGGAGATTGCCCATCTTCCTACAGAGAAGCTGGTGATTTGAACTGTGTGCTTTCGAGATTGTAGAAGCTTCTTACCAATAGACCACCAGAGCTCCATATAGTTGGCCCATTTTCTTGAGTTATTAACTCAACATACAAACTAAAGAGGCATAATGAAAGCTTATGGCTTTGATGCATATATTTCCTGATTTTAAATCACGCAACACTATCTCATTCAGTTCTACAAATTACTTCTTGATCTTATACAGGCTCACTATGAGCAGAATTAACAATATGGCAATTTCCATTTTCAGAAATGAGACCAATAATTTCTTACAATCAAAATCACTTAATGCCATTGCACATTGAATAAAGCACATGTAAACACATATCTGATACATCAGATTAAAAGCCCCATCCATCTGATACTAACCATAATTAATATCCCAGTTTGGATTTGACCTTAATGTGAATAATGGCACAGTTCTCCTCTACAGAGATGTGCCATTTTATCCTGCATGCATGCAGAGTCCCCAGTGTGATGTTGTCACCTAAAAAAAAACCAAGCCTCACCCTTTTTACAGTTGAAAAGACAGGTAAAAGGATGACAAAACAAGAAAAATCATAAAGTGAGCCACATTTAAAAACATCAGAGGAATAACAATTATTTATTTTCTTCCTTCATGAATGGATTTTATTGACCAGAAGAAGAGGTAACTTCCTGAAATTATTATTCCTGAATTTCAAAAAGAAAGTGAGTTTTGTGACCTTAGGAGATCCTAAAGATGCTTAGGAGCCATTGGGCAGCACCTACATCCTTTCATGTTGAGTCTGAAATTGAACTCTCAATTTAGCAAATATTCCTGTAGGCAAGGAAAGAAATGGCCCTTCAGTTGACACTAGGGAAATGAAAGCATGAACATAATAGTGCTTTTCCAATATGAATTATATTCCCTTCCTGCTGCCAATACTGCCAGTATCCCTGCATCTGTTGCTGCTGGAGATTAGGAAGCTTACGCAGTACAGATTCTTTTTCCAGAGTGCTCTCAGTTCTGCAGAATATAGGAAAAGGAGGCGTCAGAGAGTCAGCCTTTGTAAGAAGTGTGAGCTGTGATAATCTGTTAGGACTTGGAGCCTTGGCGGAGTAGTGGCTATAGTATAGAGCTGCTAACTAAAAGATTGACAGTTTGAACCCACCAGGTGTTTGGTGATAAAAAGATAAGGCAATCTACTTCTTTAAATAGTTAGAAGCCTTAAAAACACTATGGACAGTGCTATCACTTTGCTATGAGTTGAAATCACTTTGTGTCCTCCTCAAAACATACCCGAAGTATGTGAGATGAAGCTTTGTCTCTTTAAATATGAGAACAATTTATCTGGAATGCGAGTGTTAGTGACCTAGTTCCTAAGGAATTTTGCTGTTAAACCAAAGGTGATGCCTCTCTGGCAGTTCAAACCCACCAGTAGTTCTATAGAAGCAAGGTAGGCAATCTTGTCCTGTGTGACTTACAGCCTTTTGAAAACCTGCTATATAACCAGCTGAAAATTGGTTTCCAACATCACAGCGGTGAGTTAAAAAAAATTATCTGGAGTAAAAGTTCTCGTTTCTAGTATCATACTTTCTATCTCTATCATTTAGCTTTGACTTGTGGAGTGCTGATGCTTGCCTGCCTTTGGGCTTCTGTTTCCCTTTAATTTTGTTAGGCCATGGTCACAGGAAAAAGAAAATCTCAGAGTATATGGGAAAGAGAGACGGGGTGGAGGTGGGCAGGGGAGGGGAAGGTGAAGGAGAGAAGGAGAGAGGAAAGAGAGTTGGGGTCCACAGGTAATGCAGAGTGTCTCTGGTCCTTTTAGCACAGGTGGGTGGAAGGAACATGGCTCTGATAGCTGATACCAGCTGTCAGTCATTTGGCTTTGCTTACATCAACAATCTGAAAGTAATATAATCTTACCTTGATCCATAATATCCTCAGGTGAACCTGAGTCATGTTTTTCATTTGCTTCCATATTTTAGATGTCCAAATACTGACACTACTACTACTAACATTGTACTTATATATTATTTTTATTATCTTTATCCTCTCAACTAAATAAGCAAATAAGGTACACACTGTCTTCATATTTTGTTTTTACTTTGAGTTTTTTTGTGACTGAGATGAGGTTAACAAGACCCACTTTCATCAATGTCCGGTGCTCTTTCCATTTGTTGATACTGGTGTCTAGTGCTTTTTTCTTACATGTCAATCTGCTTATTTTGTTTTGAGAGATGTTCCTGAATCTTTTTAATCCTCCAATGCTGGTGTTATTGGCCCTGATGTGTTTGTATTCGGGCTTAAGGGAAGCAAGCACAACACTTCCTTGAAAGTGAAAATCATGAGTTTGCTTTCTTGTCTACCTTTTTCATTAGTAAAATGAGGCTTGGGGGCGGGCAGGGGCAGGTATCTGATAACACTGGAGTGCAAAGAACTGACATAGTTCTGAACTTTGTCAGTCTTATATGCGTTAGAAATGCTACATCGTACATAGATTCTTGAAAAGTAAGCCTGAATATGCCTGTGGGCTCTGAGCTTGTTCTACTTAAGCTGTAGACTTTAGCTCCTGGACCCCCAGAAAAGATAGAGACCTCCACCTCTGCCACAATGAACACCTTCCTCTCTTCCCCCGTTGTCTCCCCAAACCTGTGCCAGGAGCTCTGCTATCACAGGGTATAGAAGGGGAAGTGGGAGGACAGGAGGGGTGAGAGGAAGAGCTATCAAGCCAGAGGATACAGGAGGTGTCTGAGGAGTGGGGAGAGGAAATTGAGCTGAATGTTGGCAGGGCAGGGTTAGGGTGGGAACACAACAGATGTGCCAAATGGATGATTCCCCACCTGATCTGTTACCTGCACACTCTCATGAACTCTTTTAGGTAAGATGCTTGTCTGTCAAATATTTCTCTAAAGCTGTACAGCCAAATTAAAACAGAATAGGAGGAAAGATTGGCAATCCACTTCTGAAACAAAAAAGCCTTTGAAAATGCTAAGTACAATAGAGCACACTTAAATTAGACTAGCAGATATGGCACCAGAGGCTGAGCCTATGTGTTGGGAATCACAAAGAAGGAGGAACAGTTGTAAACAGACCCTAATGATCAGAATGTGGAATATGAGAAGTATGAATGTAATAAAATTGAAGAT
>NW_006399953.1:3958017-3965560 GCF_000299155.1 Elephantulus edwardii
GTATGAAGTGCGATTGAATATCCAGGCAAGATATATTAGTAATAATGGGTGACTAAAATGCAAAAGCTGGAAACAAGGAGGAAGGATCAATAGTCAGGAAACATGGACTTGGTGACGGAAATGAGGTTAGAGATAGAAAGATAAAACTCTGTACAATCAATGATTTATTCCTGGTATATAAATTTTATAATAAACAAACAGCAACCATGCAAATGGACCTTACCTGACAGCCCACACAAGAATCAGATTGATTATATTTGTGGGAAAAATCATATGAGAAGCTGAATATCAGCTGTGAAAACTAAGTTAGGTACCGATTGTGGATCATCAGATCATTATTGATTTGTATGCAAGTTCACACTGAAGATAAAAAAAAAAATCCAAATCCATAAGAACCAAAGTTTGACCTTAAGTCTTGATACTAGGACTATTATAGCCAATGTCAGATGGATCTTACTGAAATCAGAAATTATCCGAGCAATGACTATCTGCATTTCATTGATTATGTAAAGGCATTTGACTGTGTGGATAACAACAAACTGTGACCCTGAGAAGAATGAGAATCCCAGAAAACTTGACTGTGTTTATGCAAAACCTAAGTCTATCCTTGGTCCAGAAGGCAGTCATCAGAACAGAGCAAAGAAACACAGTATGGTTCAAAATCAGGAAGGGTGTATGCCAGGTATGCATCCTATCTCCATAACTTTTCAATCTATATATGGAATAGCTCATCTGAGAAGTTGGACTCTATGAGGAGGAATGTGGCATCAGATTTGGAGGAAGACTCATTAACAATCTGTGTTGTGCAGATGACACAAGCTTGCTTGCTGAAACTGAAGAGGACCTGAGACATTTGCTGAAGAAGGACAAGGACTTCAGTATGTATTGAAGCTCAACATCAAAAAAATTATTATCACCACTGGGCCAATAGACAGCATCATTATAGGTAGTAAAGAGATTGAGACTAACAGCTTTAGTTTTCTTGGCTCCACAATCAACACTCTTGGAACCAGCAGCCTAGAAATCAAAGATAAATTGCTTTGGCAAAATCTGCTACCAGGGACTTTTCCAGAGTACTGAGAATCAACAATGTTAATCTAGAGACTAAAGTGTGCCTGATCCAGGCCATAGTGTTTGGTATTACTTGGTTTGTATCAGAGAGCTGGACAATAACTAAGGATTATAGAAAAAAATAATTGATGCCTTTGAGAAGCGGTGCTGTAAAAAAGAACACAGAGGTTCATCCTGGAGAGGGTGAAACCAGGCTGATTGTTGGAGGCAAGGATTTTGAACCTTTTTCTGACATACTTTGGGCCTGTTGCAAGGGGGAAACAGGTCTTAGAGAGGGGGCAGCATGCTTGGAAGGGTAGAGGGACAACGCAGGAGAGGAAGACTCAGGATCATACAGATTGACTCAGTGATGACAGTGATGGGGGTGTAGGTATTTTGGAGACAATGAGGTTGGCTCAGGATAGAGCAAGATTCAGAGCTGTTGGACATAGGCTAACTATGAGTAACTTGATGACACATAAGAACAAGAACAACAGCTCTGGTGCTATATTCTGTAGTGTGTTGAACTGTTAATAAAAATGTAATGCATTTTTAGAAGTTCAAATTTCAAAGAAGCTTGAAGCTACCAGAAATTCAAATCCACCAGCTTTCTTCCCAGAGAGAAACATGAGTAATATCCCCCCATAAAATTCCATCTTAGAAGACCTATTAGAAAGTCACTCTGATTCAGAATTGACTCTATGGCAGTGAATTTGTGCTATTTGTTTGCTTTTGACAGTCTTGTGAGATAAGAAATAAATATTTTGACTTGTGTTTGAATTCTGGCTCCATCACTTTTCACTGGATTTAGCAAAATTACAGCATATATTTACTTATGCTTCCTTATCTTTAAAATATATCTTGTAATAATATCTAACACATAGGATTAGACATTTTCTCCAATCCTCATGTCATATTCTTTATATAGTCCAGTCTCTGGAATTTTCTCACAGATTGAAAATGTATGGAGAAAGGATATAGAAAGGATACATATCTTTCCTGATTTTAAGTCACATAGTATTCTCTTGTTCTATTCTAACAACTGCTTCTTGGTCTATGTATAGATTTCACCTTAGTATGATCAATATGCTTTATACATATGACACAATTTGAAAGTAAAGAAGACTTGAAGCACTTACTGCAGAAGATCAAAGACTTCAATATAGGCTACATTAAACTTCAAGAAAATAAGATTCCTTATCAATGGAACAACAGACAACATCATGATACGTGAAGAAAAGGTAAAACTTGCTAATGGTTGCATTTTACATGAATTCAAAGTTAGCTTCCTCAATATCAGCAGTTGAGAAATCAAAGACATGTTGCACTGGGACTCTCCTAAGTGCTAAATAACAATGGTTCCAATTAAAAGACTAAGGTGAGCCTGATTGAAACCTTGACATAGTCAATTGCTTCCCATGGATCTGAAAATTTAACAATGAATATTGAAGAATGAAGAAAAATCTATGCCTTTGAATTGTGATACTGACAAAGAATCATGAAAATACTGCGGACTGCCAAAATAACAAATCTGGTTTTAAGGAAGTGCAAATAGAGTGCCCCTTAATGGCAAGAATGGTAAAACCTTACTTCTTCTTCTTCTTGTTGTTAGGTGCCATTGAGTTGAGTATGACTCATAGCAACCCTATGAATAAAACATCTGAACCCAGTCCAATCCTGCACTATTCTCACACTTCCTGACACACAAGAGCCCATCACAGCAGTCAGCCACCTGGTTGAGGATAATCCTCTCCTTTACCGACCCTCCACCCCTCCTAATATCACATCCTTCTTCAAGGAATAGCACCTTCGAGCAACATGTTCAAAGTATATGAGGGGAAGCCTCATCATTATTGCCTCCAGAGAGCACTCCAGCTGCACTCTCTCCAATACATACCTATTCGTTCTCTTGGCCATCTATGTTCTTCTCCAATACAGCTCAAAGGTGCCAATTCTTTTCCTGTCATTCTTATTCACTCTTCAGGTCTCAGATACATAGCTAGTAATCAGAAAAAAATGATGGCCTGAGACAATAGTCCTCAAACTGATATCACTACCCTTCAATAATTTGGAAAGATTCCTAATTGTAGATTGTCCTAGTGCAATACGTCTCCTTATTTCATGAATGGTGGTACCAAGAATGTTAATTGTGGATCCAAGCATGATGAAGCTATTGACATTTTCAATCTCCTCTCCACCCATCATGAAACTGCCTATTGGTCCAGTGGCAAGAATCTTTGTTTTCTTGATATTGAGACACAGTCCATACTACATGAAAACTTACTTACTTGGGGCATATTTTCAGGAGGGACGAGTCCTTAGAAAAAGACAACTTGTTGGGACAGGTGGAAAGAAAGTCAGTGAAATATACTGACACAGTGACTACCGCATAGACTTGAGCATGATAAAGAGCCTGAGGATGGTACACAACAGGATGAGATACAGATCTGTTGTTCATAGGGTCCCTATGAATCACAGTTGACTTGATAGCCTCTACTAACAAACATAAAACTTAGATTTAAGGATATTGAATCACTTCTAATACTAAGTATGCCCTAAAAAAATAAATATATCAACTTTGTTTTTTTATGTTGTCTGATGTTGATGTTGTGTTTTTGAGCCCCCTTTCTAATATTTTTCTAGTCTAAAGGTAGTTGTGCTGCTAATGCTTGGGCTGTGGCTATTTGGAAATTCAAATCCATCAGTGGCTCCAAGAAAGAAAGAGGGACAATCACTTTGCATGCAACTTATAGCTTTGAAATCAAGTGGAGGGTCAGTTAGTAGTAGTAGTAGTAGTAGTAGTAGTAGTAGTAGTAGTAGTAGTAGTAGTAGTAATAGTAGTAGTAGCAATGTATTGAATTTTGAAAGAGTAATTACTATACAAAGGAACCCTGGTGGAAAAAAATTGTAGCATGTCTGAATGCCTACAATGAGGCTAGTTGAGTGAATCTACCAAGAGCTCTCAGTGAGAAACATACACAGTATACTCCCATAGTGATAAATACACCTCAGAAACCAAATGTAGGATTAATGTAGGAATTGGAATTGACTCGATACAGTGAGTTTTGATAGAGTTAGTCACTATGAAAGGAGCCCTGGTGGCATCATGGTTAAAAAAAATAGCACCAAAAAACTTAGCTGTCAAACCTAATGTTTGGTGGTTAGAATCCATCAGGCACTCTGAAGTAAAAAGCAGTGTCCATTTGCTTCTCTAAGTATTTCCAATCTTGGAAATCTTATGTGGCTGATCTACTTTGTTCTACAATATTTGTTTTTGTTTGTTTTTCCCCCTCTGGTTTTAGTTGTCTTGAGTCAGATACAGCTTCCCACCAATTGTTTTGATTTTTGTTGGTTTTCATTCTCATGTGTTTTTAGAATTATTTCAGTTGTTATTACAGATGAGTCAGTGGGTGGATGAAACAACAGACATATGAAATTAGTATGATTTGGGACAAATAAAAGGCAATCATAATTCCTCAATCACAAGTTCCTTATTAGCTCTGTGTTTGGTTTGTGTGTTTTTTTTTCCTAAGTAAGTAATCTCTTTGATTTTCCATAAAGTGGAGAAAATAACACCTCACCTGTTGTTGGTTATTGTAAAGCACAGAGATCATATCTAAGAAGTGGCCTTATGACGGCCTGCCACAGTAAGAAGACTGCATATTGTGAGGTCTATTTGGATAACACTGAAGGGCAAAATAGTCATATGATACAGAATCTACTTTGGAGTTCTGAAAAATATGCAATATTCATCCCTGTTCAACATTTATCCTAAAGAATCTACATGTTAGACTGTATGAGAGCCAAGAGATTTCTTTTGACTTGCTGGAATAGACCAATTTCTAGAAGGTAAATCATGGTTTGACTTAATTAAGAGTAAACTGTCTAGTTGTAATGTTCATGCACTTGGGAAAATAAAAGATATTCATTCAGGATATTTTTTTTGCCTAAGTTTTGGGAAAACCTCAAACAAAATTAAAAAAAAAAAAAAATTGTTTCATTCAATGCCACCTGGCCGGAGCCAACGCATAACTCATCCCCCAATTGTTTTCTTGAGGATGTAATTGCAGAAGAGGAGATCGTCCATCTTTCTGCCTCTGAGAAGCTGATGAATTAGAACTGGAAGAGATGTGATGCCTTTGGATTAATAGCAAAACTCCCTACCACTATACCACCAGAATCATCTGGCAACTAAAAATACATCAGCAGTCTGTGGTTGAAGGAGTTTCTGTCTTTCTCCCAACAAATCATAGGAATAGATTTAAGTTTTTAACCCATTTAAGATTGCCTAGGAAATTAACTGTTTTAATACCATCATTTGAAAAATCAGTCCATTAACAAGTCCTTACTGAGAAATTGAATTGCATTGCACTGAAAAACAGTAAAAAAAAGTATAAAATTGGTGTATCCTTGGGAACCGGAATCACTCAGCATCAGAGAATATTCCAACAAACATTTAAGGAACACTTTTTTAATTTTTACTGTATGCTGAATCATAACCATCAAGTTATAGTGTTAATAATGGTACTATCACTAAAACTTAATGAGACTTTGAAAATAAGGTAACAGGAATAAAATAACTGATGACAGAAGTCAGGATTGAAATAATAGCAATAATAACAGCAAGCACAGGCAAGGTGTGATATAGAAAGAAACCTATTTTAATCTTAATAGGAAGCATGGGAACAATCTAAGAGGTGTTTGCTTTAAGTTGATTTGCAATTAAGCAAAGGAGGATAGGATAGTGGGGGGGACATTTCAAGTATAAATAAATTCATGTTCAAAGACAGGAAAATGAGAGAACATTTAACATGAAAATTGAAAGAAGGACAATATCACTAGTTGTGTTGTTGTTAAGTGCCATCGAGTCACAGGTGACTCATAGCAACTCTGTAAACGAAAGTCCTAGACACCTCCTGTATAACTTTTGTCCTTTCTCCAGGTTCATATGGTATCCAGAGGCAAGCTATTGTGGAAGTGGATGCCACTCCTGCTTCCAAGCTTGTTTTAATCGGGGAGCTTCACCAAACACTGTTCACCATGGGTAACCAATATTGCTAGAGTGAAAATAAAAAAGAGTGAAACCTTAACTTCTGGAGTAGGCATATGCCAAGATCATGAAAAGCATTACAAATTATCCAAATATTTTTATATTTTACCATAATAAAAACAGGAAATCAACGGGTACAGGAATTTAATCTTTAGAAAGTCCCATTCATCAATTTTATACTCTCTAGATTATGCCTTTCTGGCTGTCCTTGGCAATCTCTTCAACGATGGACTAGGCCATCTAGGCTTGATCCCAGTTTGTCTCTCAAGAACTTTATGGTTTTGGATTTTACTCCCAGCTCTTTCATCCACCTTGAGTTGATGTTTGTGTATGGTGTGAGATGTGGATCCTGTTTCAGCTTTCTACAGGTAGTAATTCAGTTTTGCCAGCACCATTTGTTGAAGAGGTTGTCATTTCCGCATTTGATGAGTTTATTTCCTTATCGAGTATCAGTTGACCAAAGATAAATGGGTGCATTTTTTCATTCTCAACTCCACTCCATGGTTTATGTGCCTGCCATGGTACCAGTACCATGTTGTTTTGGTTAATAATTGAGAAATTATGAGTAATTGAATTATAGAATAATTTCAAAATCATGGTACATTCACATGATGGAATACTATGCAGAGAACAACGTGAAAATTGTAAGAAGGACAATATAGCTGGAATGGAAATAAAAAAAAGAATGAAACCTTTATGTCTGAAGTAGGCAAATGCAAGCATCTAGGAGCAATGATTTGAAAATTAATACCAAACTTGGGACAGACTGGAGAACATTATGCTAAGTAAACTAACTCAGTCCTATAAGGAAAAGCATTGTATAAGACCATTATTATAGAAACAGATAACTAGTAAAACATGTATTACAATCTAAGAGGGGAAGGGTGGGAGCAGAGGCATGAGGAATAGCTGGGCTTGGGGGAGGTAATCATAGGATTGCTCAGTTTAATGGTTTGAGGGAGGAGTGTGTAAAGAAAATGGGGAAGATGCAGTGTAAAAAACAATGTATATGGAATTTGTAAGTAAACTAGTGTAATGAATTTATTTAAAAATTTAAAAAACAAACAAACAAACAAAACACCAGGAAATTATTGAGTGATTTTTGGCAGAAGAGTGAGATACTTTCATAATACTGTCTTTGCTCTAACCTCACCTAATCTCCTTTTGTGGAGTTAGAACCAGCTCAGAGTGGGCTCCTGGGAAGATTTCTAAGGCTACAACATACATGGCAGGAGAGTGCCCATATATCTCACTCAGGGTCACTGGTGGATTCCAACAGACAGTTCTCAGGTTGTAACACCATCTATGAGAGGAAGACTCTCAAGAAATGGATTAATTCAGTGACTGGGGTAATAAGCGTAGGTGTGCCAGAGACAATAAGATTAACACACAATAGAGCAGGGTTTAGAACTGTTGTAAGAAAGGTCGTTATGAGTCACAGGA
>NW_006399953.1:3973017-3974237 GCF_000299155.1 Elephantulus edwardii
CCCATTGCGATATGTCTTTTGATTTCCTGGCTGCTGGTGCCAAGAGTGTTGACCATGGAGCCAAGCAAACTGAAGCTGTGAACCATCTCAATCTCTTTGCCATCCATCCTGATGCTACTAATTGGTCCAGTGGTGAGAATCTTTGTCTTCTTGACATTGAGCCTCAGTCCATACTGAAGGCTGTAATCCTTGACGCTTCGCAACAAGTGCATGAGGTCCTCCTCAGTTTCGTCAAGCAGGGTTGTGTCATCTGCATAATGCAGATTGTTAATAGATCTTCCATCAATCCTTATGCCACACATCTCCTCATAGTTCCCGGCTTCTCAGATAATCTCCTCTGCATACAGGTTGAAAAGTACACCCTTCCCAATTTTGAACCATGCGGTGTTACCTTGCTCTGTTCTAATGACTGCCTCTTGGTCAAAATATAGGTTTCGCATTAGCACGATTAAATGTTCTGGGATTCCCATTCTTCTCAGAGTCAGCCACAATTTGCTATGACACAGTGGTAATAACCAAAATAGAATGTACTGGACTGGGTACATTAACAGGCACATGGAACAGAATTGAGAACTGAGAAATGACCCCATTGATCTTTGGTCACTGGATATTCAACTAGGAAATAAAATCTATCAAATGAAATATAACTTTGGAAAACTAACTTAGTTTTGATCCTACATTTGGAGATTTGTGCATTTAAAAGAATTTAAACATCATAATTAGAACATGGAGTGAGCTAATAGTTAAAAACTTATTATTGTCATCAATTCTTCTTCTTTCATCCTTAGTCATTGTCCAGATCTCTGATGCACAGCAAGCAATTGTGAAGACCATGGTCTGGATTAAGTATACCTTAGTTTCTAGACTGATACCCTTGTTATTCAGAACTCTGGAGAAATCATTGACAGTGAGTTTTCCCAGCATAATTAATCTTTTGATTTCCTGACTGTTGTTGCCAAGTGTGTTGACTGTGGAGCCAAGCATGTTGAAATTGTTAACAATCTCAATCTCTTCTCCATTTATCATGGTGTTTCCAATTGGCCTTAGAGTGAGAATCTTTGTCTTGAAAACTGACATCCTTGACCTTTTGATGCAAATGCTTCTGCTCCTCTTCTGTTTTGGTGAGCAAGGTTGTGTCATTTGCATAAAGCAGGTTGCTGATGACTTATAAACCCTGTAAATTCCACTAGAGCACCATGAAGCCAAAACAATGAAAGGAG
>NW_006399953.1:3974592-3979490 GCF_000299155.1 Elephantulus edwardii
AAATTGATGGTACTCCAACTGATAATTTTCAAATGACAGATGCATCCCTGGATGTGCTCATCAGTCTAGGACAGGAAATTTTTAGGACAGCTGCTTGGCCAACTGACTGGAAGAGACCTATATTTGTTTCTAATCCCAGGGAAGGTGAAGTAATAGAATGTGGAATATATCTAACAATACCATTAATAGCACATATAAGCAAAATACTGCTCAAGGTCATTCAAAGAAGTCTAGAATAGTACATACACAGGGAAGTACCGGAAGTTCAAACTGGATTCAGAAAAGGTCATAGCACCAGGAATATCATTGATGTTATCAAATAGATACTGACAGAAAGCAAAGAATACCAGAAGAATGTCATTTTGTGTTTTATTGACTATGCAGTTGATGATGTGGATCATAACAAATTATGGCAAACTTTGAGAAGAATGGGAATACTAGAACACTTAGTTATGCTCATGTGCTGTCTATACCTAGACTAAGAAGCTGATGGGCTAACAGAGCAAAGGAACACCACATCTTTAAAATTTAGAAAGTCTTCTTGCATCATAGTTGCCTCCTTGCCCCATATATATTCAGTCCATATGCTGAGAAAATTATTTGATATTATGGACTCTATGAAGAGAATGTGGCATCAGGATTGGAGGGAGAATCATCAATAACCATTAGTATGTGCATGACACAAACTTACTTGCTCAAAGTGAGGAGGACTTGAAGCACTTACTGCAGAAACTCAAACACTGCATCCTTCAATATGGATTGCATCTCAACCAATGACCAAGAGGCAACATTACGATAGACAGACAAAAGATTGGAACTGTCCATAATTTCATCTTTCTTGGATCCTTAATAAATATTGTTGGCACTAACAGTCAGGAGATCAGAAGATGTTTATACTGGGGAAGTCTGAAGGCAGGGAACTCTTCAAATTACCAAGAAGTGATAATGTTAGTTCGAGGACTAAGATACACCTGATGCAGACCATGACGTTTTAAATCACTTGCTATGCATCTGAGATTTGGAGAATGAACAAAGATGACAGAAGGAAACTTCTTGCCTTTGAGTTGTGATGTTGGAGAATACTCAATATTCCCTAGACTGACAAAAGAACAAACAGATATGTCTTAGAGAAAGTTAAGCCATATTGCTCCTTGGAAACATGAATGATGGGACTTCCTCATATATTTTGAACATGTTGCCAAAAGAAGCTCTTCCATTGAGAAAGACATCATGCTTGGGAAGGTGGAGAGATAGCAGCAAAAAGTAGTGTCCTCAACTAGGTAGACTGACAGAGTGACTACAGCAATAGGCTTGAGTGTATCAGAGGTTGTAAAGTTGGCACAGGATAAAAAAGGTTCATATCTATTGCTTATAGAGTCACTATGAATCAGTAGTAATCAATTTGATGGAACTAAATATTATAATAAAAATAAAATAGGTGAAGTTCACCTATGTTTCTATTGCAAAGCAGCTAGTGGATTCAAAGTGCCAAGTTAAGGGTTGGAAGTCATATTCCTTATCCATTAGACCACTAGAGTTCCTGAATAAATTATTCTGACTATTGAAAACATAATAGACAGTGTTTGCTGGAACTCCTATTTAAGTAATCTTGGAAGGAGGAAGAGCAACCACTTCCAAGATGGCTTGCCTTCAGAAACTCTATGGACATGGAAAAATGAAGAAAGTTATACAAGTGTTCTGGTCTTTCACTCATAGGTCATAAACAACTCAATGGCACTTAACCACAATAACATAGAGAGAGCTCTGTTGCCCTAGTGGATAGAAAGTTATGCTAACAAGCCAAAGGTGGGTGATTTTAATCTGTGCCCCTCAGGCCTGGTTTTAATTGGTTTTGGTCAGACATTCTTCTAAGTGGTATAGCACTGGTCTGCCCATTTGCTGTACAGAGGTAACTCGTGGACACTGTGATACTGATGTGCCAAATGTGATAATGATTACCCATGGTGGACAGTGTTTGGTGGAGCTTCCCAATTAAAATAAGCTTAGAGCAGGAGTGGCATCCACTTCCAAAATAGCTTGCCTTCAGAAGCTCTATGAACATGGAGAAATGAAGAAAGCTATACAAATGTTCAGGTCTTCCATTCACAGGTTACTATGGGTTGTCTATGACTTGACGGCACTTAACAGCAACAACAACAACAACAATCAACAAAAGTGTTAAGGGGGAAATTGTCATTGATCCAATAACAATTCAATGTTATACTTACAGAAGATGAATGGCTTCTTCTTGTTGCCTGCGGATGAGTTAGAATTGACGCCTAGCTGACCAGTGGGTTTTCATAGACAGTTTAATATGTACTGGAGGAGATTGGCCTTTTGGCTTCCCTAGAAGAGCTGGCAGAGCAGATTGTGTGCTTTCGGGATTGCAGGGCAATTTCTTATCAGTAGGCCACCAGAACTCCCTACACATTCAGTAATATAGTATTAAATAGACCTACTAAGTATTTAGTGTTGAATACACCCACTATTTAGTAGGTGTTCACTAACTTTGGCAAATGGCAACTGTAAAATCATAAAAAAATTATTATATTTGTTGGGATTGATCAAGTTGTTTGGTGGATGTGAAATTGAAGTTGCAGACTGTTAGTTTTTCATTTACTGTTATGAACAGCTAAGAAAAAATGGGCTAATAGAATGAGACAAAATAATAAAATTTTAGAAAGGCAAACAATTAGTTCTGGAAACAGGATAAGACTTTTAAAATCCAACCACACACACACACACACACACACACACACACACAAATCAATCACAAACCGAAGATTGAACAATTGAATTTTATTGGAAATAAGAGCTCATATCTATCAGAGAAGATAGTGGTAATGAATGAAAAGGAAAATCCCCCAAGGCATTTGCAATAGATAAATTAACCAATAGCTCATATTGAGAAGACATAGAAAGATCTCACAAACCAATAAGGATAAGTAACAACAAAATACAAAATTGCAAAAGACAATATGCTTTTTTTGGTACCACAGAATTGGTTCCAATACACAGTCAGTTCAAATATAACAAAGACTAGCATTGCTCCTGCACTCTTTTTCCAAATGTTTCTGTGTTTGAGCCTTGTGTTGCAGCCATCTCTCTGTGAATGTTCTCTTTTTTGATGACCTTCTACCTCACCAAATATAATGTTCTTTCCCAGACTGCTGTCCTGATAGCATGCCCATAGTTTTGAGAGTAGCTTTCGCCTCCTCACTTGTAAGGACTATTTCAGCTTCAATTCTTCAATAATAAATTTGTTTCGTTTTTGACACTCATGTTTGCTCTGGATTGACTCATATTCTCCTCACCCTTCACAGATACATGATGGGAAAGATGGAAGATTACTGAAAGACAGAAAGACCTTCAAAACACGAACTGATACAGTGACTGTAACAATGGGCTCAAGAATATTAGAAATCTTGAGGATGGCACAGAGTCCAGATATTCTGTTGATAGAGGTGATATTTATCATAGATATTTATAGGACCCCTAACAACAATGATACAATGTTAAAGTTATGTAGTAATCCCCATGACCTGACAAACCAGGCAGATATAAAGGAGTAAGTGTGGATGTAATATCCTTAATTCCATCATGTTGTTGTTGTTAAGTACCATTGAGTCATTGATGACGCTTAGAGACCCCATGAACCAAAGTCCTGGATACAAATAACATTCATTGTTTCTCTAAGTTCATAGAGTTGTTGGAGGCAAACTATTTTGGAAGTGGATGCCACTCCTGCTTCCAAGCCTGTTTTAATTTGAGAGCTCCACCACTGTCCACCATGGGTAGCCATTATCATATTTGACACATCAGTGTCACAGTGTTTACCATCACAGCAACCATGAGTTACCTCTGTACAGCAATTCACAGACCAGCAAAGTCCTCGTCAAATTGGAGGGAGTTTCCCTAGTGTGTGACTTTTAACATCTTGTATCTCAAAAAATACAAATGGGGAGAAAAGGGCACAGAGTGGTAGAATATTAATACTACCAAGAAAGAAGCATAGGAGGGAAGCACTTTCCTTGTTCTGAGGAACTCTTAGAACTAAGAAATACAGAGAGGAAGCCTACTTGTACAATCTATTAGAGAATACATTTGTGTTTTCTAAATACAACCACTTATGACAACCACACAACCACTAGACAACTCTACATGTTCAATAATATTCAGAAACACGGCAATACAAAGAGATCAATTCAATTCTTCTTTAAATCTTCATTACTTATTGTCCAGTTTCATGTACACATGACAAAATTGAAAGTGACATGACATGGACTAGGTGTATGTTATTCCTTATAATGGCTACCTTGCTATTTAACACTTTAAAGTAATCCTTTGCGGAAAATGTTCCAGGTGTCACACTTCTTTTGATCTAACTGCTGCTCTATATGTCATTGATCATTGTTTTGTTGCTATCAAGTCAGAATCCACCCTTGGTTGACCCTCTAGCTGATTTTCAGAGACAGTAAATCTCATGGAAGGTGATTGACTATCATTTTCCTTAGGAGTAACAGGTGGGTTTGAACCAAGTGCCTTTGGGATTGTAGTGTGGTTTCTTACCACTAAGCTACCAGAGCTCATCTGTGATGTAGTTGTTGTATCCATTGTATCTGAATCAACCTATAGCTGACCCTTCAGTAGATTTTATAGAGCAAATCACATGGAAGGAAACTGCCTATCTTTCCTCTGCAGAACAGCTGCTGGATTTGAGCACCCCAAACATGCTGCTCAAAAGGAGGACAACTCCTTATTATGAAGTGAT
Source organism: Elephantulus edwardii (assembly GCF_000299155.1). Lineage (NCBI taxonomy): Eukaryota > Metazoa > Chordata > Mammalia > Macroscelidea > Macroscelididae > Elephantulus > Elephantulus edwardii. The sequence goes on from NW_006399953.1 coordinate 3,979,364, forward strand.
CAAAACTTCCTATAGATCCAAATAAAAGGGAGTCTTTCCTTGATAATTTCAATATTTTCTGCGTTTGTAATGATGGTTTTTTATTACATTTTTTATTATTTTTATTAATTTCAATGAAAATCTACAG
>NW_006399953.1:3979590-3984480 GCF_000299155.1 Elephantulus edwardii
CCTCCCCACTCCCACCCCAAGTAAACTCCACTCTGCAACCCTCATTCTGGACTCTTATGATAATCATAATGCCCTAAAATATATTAATTTTAAACTATTCTCTCCCTCATCGGCTTCAATGCAGATGTTTCTTATTGGCCTAGTTATGATCACTTTTGTTTTCTTTATGTTTGGGTGTAATTCATATTTAAGGCTACATAGTGTTTCATTTTCACTAGTAATTGTTTCATGTCTTCTTATTTCCAACAACCAAAGTTGTAAGGTTGTATATTTCAGGTTGTTACTTAGTTTTCCTCCATTCCTGCTGCTATGTTCTTACACATGTTGCCAATGCTCAGAATAATTTTTCTCTTGTTAAATAATGATTATTCATTATTTTGTGATGTTTTATTATATGAATTCTCCATAATTCCCCATTTTGATATTGATATATTCTTGGGTAAAGGTCACTATGACCCAGGGTTGACTTCCTTGAATTCTTAACAATTGTTGCTGTTGTTAGGTACCATGGAGTCAAGTACAATTCATAGCATACCTATGAACACCAGACTTAAACCCTGCCCTAACTTCTGCCAACTTTAGTATCCCTGACACACTAGAGTCCATTGTTGAAGTCACCATTCCAATACATCTCTTTGTGGGTCTTTCTCTCCTTTCACTGATCCCTCCATCTTTCCAGCCGTAATGTCCCTTTATAAGGATTAGGCTCACCTAGCTACATTTTCAAAGTTTGAAAGACAAAACTTCACAATTTTTGCCTCCAAGGAAACACTCCGGCTGCACTGTTTCCAAGACATTTGTGTTTGTTCTTTTTAGTCCATGGGATATTCAGTACTCTTCTACAACAACACAACTCAAAGGCATTAACTCTTCTTCTGCCACCCTTAATCATTGTCCAGCTCTCTGATGTGTAGCAGCAGGTAATTAAGAAGATCATGGGCTGAATCAGGCATACCTTAGCCTTCAAAGTGACATCATCTTCAAAAGAAAATGATTTGGATGTCAAAAGAAACAATGAATATTGCATTATAACACCAAAAAGCCAAAACAAAGATAAACAATCTAAAAGTTAAGAAGCTAAACAGAAATTTCAAAGGGCAACTTTGGAAGACAAATCAAAGTATGAAATGAAGCATTAAAATGAAGAGCCTGTAATTGTCACCACTATACAAAGAGCTGGAGTCAGAAAATTAAAAGGGATTAACTCACTCAGCATTTCCTAAGCTAAAGGAACTGAAGAACAAATTAAAGCCTCAAGTGGCAATACTTAGGATAATAGAGGTAGAGTACTGAATGATCCAGGAAGCATCCAGAGAAGATAGAAAGAGTGCACAGAGTCACCATACCAAAAAGAAGTGCTGACACAGAAAAGTTTCATGATGCAACATATGATCAAGAGACAATGGTGACGAAGAAAGAAGTTTAAGCTTCTCTGAAGGCATGGACAAAAACAAGGCTCCAGGAATGAATGAACTATCAATTGATATTTTTAAATAAAAGCTGCCCTGAAATTGCTTACCTGGCTGTGCCAAGAAATTTAAAGGACAACAAATTGGCAACCTGATAATAGGAAGAGAACCTTATTAACTACCATGCCAAAAAACAGAGTGAAGAAATTACTGAATAATATCACTGCTATCACATGCATCTTCCAGAGTGGTGGCGGTCTCACCTTGGTGGTGGTCAGGAAAGGGAAGCTTCGGGGCCCATTGTTTTGCCCTCTAACTGGGGGCAGAGGCTGAGGCCTGCTTGAAGATTTCACTTTAAAATCCTGTAGAGCCCCAGAGCTGCAGGCTCTCAGGCCTGTTTTTAATTGTTTCTGGTCAAGCATTCTTCTAGGTTGTATAGTCCTGGTCTGTCCACTTACTGTACAGAGGTAACTTGTGGTTGCTGTGAAGCTGAACACTGTGACACTGATGTGTCAAATATGAGAATGGTACCCATGGTGGACAGTGTTTGCTGGAGCTCCCTTATTAAAACAAGCCTTGGAAGCAGGAATGGCATTCATTTCTGAAACAGCTTGCCTCCCAAAACCGTATGAACCTGCAGAAAGGATGTAAGTTATACAAGTGTCAAGGTTTTCCTTCATAGGGTGGCTATGAGTCACCTACGAGTCAAGGGAACTTAACAACAACAACAACACCACATTCATGCAAAATCCTATAGAAGATTATTAAAAAACAATATTTAAACATTATATTGATAGAGATCTACCAGAAATAAAAGCTAGGTGTAGAAGAGGCCTTGGCACCAGAGACATAACAGCCAATGCCAGATGGATCTGCACTGAAAGTTGAAAGTACCATAAGAATGTCTATGTTTCAGTGACTATGCAAATGCATTTAACTGGTGGATCACAATACAATGTAGCTAACCTTGAAATGAATAAGGATTCCAGAACACCTCATTGTGCTCCCATGAAACCTATAATTGGACCAGGAGGTAGTCATTAGAACAGAGAAAACAAACAAACAAACAAACAAACAAACAAACAAAAAACCAGAGCAAGGAAACACTGTGTGGTTTAAAATTAGAAAAGGAGTGTGTTAGAGATGTGTCCTGTCATCAAACTTTTTCAATCTATATGTGGAACAGATAATTCAGAAGGCTAGACGTTAGGAGGAAGAATGTAGCCTGAGGATTGGCGAAGATTCATCAAGTATCTACGTTATGCAGATGATTCAACCTTGCCTGAGAAAATGAAGGAGGGCCTGAAATGTTTTCTGCAGAAGGTCAAGGATGTAGTTGTCAATATAAACCAAAGTTCAACATTAAGAAGACAAAAATTCTCACCTCTGGACAAATTGGCAGCACCATGATAGACAGAGATTTGACATAGAGATTCTTAACAATTACAGCTTTCTTGATTCCACAATCAATACGCTTGACATGAGCAGTCAGAAAATAAAAAGACAAATTGCAGTGGGAAAATCTATTGTCAGGAATCACTCCAGAGTGCTAAAAAGCAGTGATGTCAATCCAGAGACTAGACCACGGTCTTTGTTTTTACTTGCTATGCATCAGAAAGTTGGACAATGACTAAGGATAGCAGAAGAAGGATCAATGCCTTTGAATTGTGGTATTGGAAAAGAGTATTGAATATTCCATGGATTGTCAAGAGAACAAACTTCTCTGTCTTGAACAGGATGAAACCAAGTTGTACATAATTCTCCACCTACTTGATAGTTACCAAACTGTTTATTATGTCTATATTTTTTTCACAAATATATTTATATTTTTTGGAATATCTGAGGACATAAAATTATACCTAAACAAATTTAACTAGAACATCATTGTGCTTCAAAATAGTGTGCCTCATAATATATTTTTTCTTTTCTTCTAATTTTTTAAACAGATGAACTGCCTAGAAGGATTGAAGTTGAAAAGCTAAAATGTCCTGTTTAGAAGACTAAACACTTTGGAAGAATTAAAAAAAAAAAAGAAGAAGAAATGAAAGTATCTGCAATGATTTGAAAATATAATAGAGTTTGTATGTCAAACTTTTTGATACCACACAAATGAACCCATAAAAAATCACTCTTCTTTGCTCACTTATAACATGACTCAACCTCAGTTATATACCCTATACTTATTTCTTTAAGAATTTATTTCAGATCACTTTAGCAAAAATTAATATTAATGTATTGTTCGGTTAAGCTAACTTTCTATAATCAAATATTTTGAAAATTTTCCACAGATAAAAAAACTACCAAATTTAATACTAGGTTATCTCTATTATTTATTCTAATGCAAAAGTTCCACAATAATTTCTTAGGCTAGAGGCAGGAAAAATTGAAGCAGAAGAATATAAAGCTGAGGTGTAGAGAAAGAGCAGACAATTTCCTGAATAGAAGACTGATTAAAAAATAAAATCAACTTAAAATCATCTTGTTTATATGCTGCTATTTAATGAGCATAACTTTTGTGAAAATTAATGCATATCAATTCATTTAGTGAATCTTTTCTTAAAACTGTTAAATTTACACATTTAAATGTATTCCAAAAATTAATGTTAGTTACACACATTTAATAAAGCTGTTGCTTAACTTGCAGAAAAATATTTCTTCCACTGTTAGCACAATGGGAAACAAAAAGAGTATATTCAGTAAAATGCTACTTGGAAAAAAAGTACTTAGCAGAAAGTGAAGAGCTAGACAAAACATTTCCATATCACATTAATCTCTATTGTTTTACTTCCCTCTTCAATAATTTCCCTAAAGCATCTTAACTGGCGACACTGCCTCTCTATGTTAATATTCATCTTCAGTGAGTGTCTTCTTATTCTTGCCATTGTGTAAATGACAGTTGAGTTTGAAAAGGAGAAAGAGCAAGAGAGCACAAATGTGAAGAAAAGAGTAGCTAGAATTTAATTATTGCAATAAATGGCACATTTTTAAATTAATCAACAAAATTGCACCTATTGGATGTAAAATATAATCATATAAAGTTTCCTCAACATACTTATATAACAGAAAGAAGGTAGAAAAAACAGGAGGAGAAAGAGAATAAAAGGTTAATTTATTTGATGTGGTTGTTGTTCTTACGTGCTAGTGAGTCTCCTGCAACTCATAGTGACCCCATGTACAGCAGGCCTAAACCCTGCTCTAAGATGTGCCAATCTTATTGTTTCCAATACACCTATCCCCATTTTTCCAGTCACTGAATCAATCCACATCTTCGAGGATCTTCCTCTCCTGCACTGTCCCTCCACCCTCCCAAGCATGACGTCCCTCTCCAAGTACTGGCTCCTCCTTTCAATGCGTCCAAAGTATGTCAGATGAAGCTTCAAATTCTTGCTTACAAGGAGCAGACTGGCTTCACCCTCTCCAGGATGAACTTGTTTGTTCTCTTATCATTCCATGGTATATTCAATACTCTTCTCGAGCACCA
>NW_006399953.1:3988005-3988675 GCF_000299155.1 Elephantulus edwardii
TCAACGAAAAGGGACATCTTTCTTTTAAAATATTATTTTAAAATGTTATTTTAAAACTATTCAAGAATGTGAATGATCTGCATCTTGCTTTTGATATACATTGTTGCTGATTCTTGTTGATATTCAAGAAATGGTGAATAATTCTGAAACTCAAATTCTTATTAAGATCTATTTGCAATGTGAGTAAGATTGGATATGAAGTCAGAGAGATTAACAGCATTTCAACAGGAAAACTCCAATGAGCTTTAAAGGAAAAAGGAATCAAAACTCAAAGAAGACGGCCAATGAACAAATGGATCATTTTATTCTAAGATGAAAAAATGATGTAATTACATAGTTATGCTTCAATTAGTTCCACATATACATGGATACATACATTTCCTGTTTTCTCAATGAGATACCACTAAGCTAGTCATTAAAAAAATAACATAGTGATTTTAACATTTCCTTGTTTCATAAAGATATTGAAAATGTTCCAATGAGTTAGAAAAGAGACAATGAATTTGATTTACAAAACCACACAGTAGTTTTCTTACGAGAGCTGTAAAAATATTATAAAATATTTTATTCTTATGTCTTGGCACCAGCAGTCAGGAAATCAAAAAGCGTATCGTGATGGGAAAGTCTGCTGTTAGGGACCTCTCTAAAGTACTCAGGAGCAACAGTGTCT
>NW_006399953.1:3990490-3998209 GCF_000299155.1 Elephantulus edwardii
CATGAGAGGAAGAGCCTGGATGAAATGGATTAATAGAGTAACTGGGGTAATAAGGGTAGGTATGTCAGAGATAGTGAGATTGACTCAGAATAGAGAATAATTCAGAGCTATTAGGCATAGGATTGCTCTAAGAGGTGGTCAACTAGATGGCACATGACAATGACAAGCAACATGAAATGTTTTCATGCTCTTTTCTGATGACTGCTTCCTGGTTCAAATATAGATTTGATATGAGCACAATGACTTGTTCTGGAAGTTTCATTCTTCTCAAGGTTAGCCACAATTTGTTGTAATCTACAAAGACACTTGCATAGTTAATGAAACGTAGATGACATTTTCTGGTACTCTCTGCTTTCAGTTAAGATCCATCTGACAATAGCTAATAATGTATCTATGGCCACACAGTCTCTCCTTAGCTCAGCTTGTGGTAGTTCTCTGTTGATGTACTGTTCCACTCCTTTTTGGATAATCTTCAGCAGGATTTTGCATATGTGTGATATTGTTAGATAATTTTCACACTGTCAGATCTCTGTTTTATGCTTCACTTATGCATTCATGTATATATTTTCTTTTCTCTGAACTACTCACATTCAAGTTCAAACTGAAGATAAAGAATATTAAACACACAAGATCCAAAATTTGACCTTGAATTTATTCCACTTGAATTTAAAAACCATTTAGGGAATAGGCTCAAGGTCTTGAACACTGATGAAGAAGACTAAATGCACTGTGAGAGGATATAAAGAATATTATCCATCAAGAATGCAAAAGTCATTACAAAGACAGAGGAGGTAGAGAACACTGAGATGGGTGTTGGAAAAGATTCTGAATATTGCTCTAGAGTGTCAAGAAACCAAAGCAAAGGGAAGAAATCAGGAACTTAAGGAGTTGAACAGAAGATATTGAAGGGCAGCTCAGGAAGACAAAACAAAGTATTATTCTGAAATGCTAAAGAGCCATTATCTTTCTTGTATCCTAACTTTCCCAGTGTTGTACTGCAGAATAGATCTATAAACAGTCTTTTGACTATGAATGCAATGTCATTCTTCCTCAAACTTTCATTGCCAGCATAACAGGTATTTGTGTGATTCCAAGTGACCAGTGTCACTATATCTCAGATGCCTAGAATGCCAATTTTTTATGTTCTATTGCAGTTTTATGATTTCCAGTTTCCCCACATTTAAATTATTAATGAGTGTTACAGCTGTTTCTTGTCAATTTTAAATATCTTCCACTCTAGAAGTCAATCCTCTAGTTTTATGTCTAACAATGTTCCTTCAATTTGTTCATAGAGTTCTCAAAGTTTACTTATTAGAAATGCATGGCCAGTCTTTCTTTTTTTTTACATCTTAAACTGAAACCTATTCACCATGGTGACCTGTTGCTAATAAAATACTTGTGATAAAGCCTCCAACATCACAGTAGCTAGCAAGCTACCTTAGTACAGTAGACTGATGGACAAATACTTATTATATAGGAGAGCAAACTATGAGAAGTAACCACATACATTGTGGTTGTTGTTATGTGCCATTGAGTCGTTTGTAACTCATAGCAACCCTATGTACAACAGCCCTAAACTATGTTCTGTCCTGTGCCAATCTCATTGTCTCCAACACACTCACCTTGATTACCCCAGTCACCGAATAAATCCATCTCCAAAGGGCCTTCCCTTCCTGTGCCTGCCGTCCACCCTCCCAAGCATGATGTCCTTCTCCTACGACAGGTCTCTCCTTACATTATGACTAAAGTATGTCAGATGAAGCCTCCAATGAGCAGCCCAGTTTAACCCTCTCCAGGATGAATCTATTTGTTTTCTTAGCAGTCCCTTGTACCCTCAATACTCTTTTACAACACCAAATCTCAAACGCATCAATTCTCCTTCAATCCTCCCTAGACATTGTCTAACTCTCTGACTCATAGCAAATAATTGCAAAGACCATGGCCGTTATCAAATGCACCTTAGTCTCCAGAGAGACACCATTGCTGTTCAGTACTTTAGAGACGTCCCTAACAGCAAACTTTCCCATGGCAATACGTCTTTTAATTTCCTGGCTGCCGGTGACAAGAGTGCTGATTGTGGAGCCAAGCAGACTAAAGCTGTGAACAATCTCAATCTCTTCACCATTCATCCTGTTGCTGCCAAGTGGTCCAGTGGTGAGAATTTTTGTCTTCTTGACATCGAGCCTCAATCCATATTGAAGGCTGCAATCCTTGGCCCTCTGCAGCAAGCGCTTCAGGTCTTCCTCAATTTCAGCAAGCAGGGTTGTTGTGTTATCTGCATAACCTAGATTGTTGATAGATCTTCCACCAATCATAGAGCCCAGCCTTCCAGATAATCTGTTCTGCATACAGGTTGAAAAGATATGGAGACAGGACACATCCCTGGCGTACGCCCTTCCCAATTTTGAACCATTCAGTGTTTCCACATACATAGACAAACTATTAAGTAGAACCAGATAAATTCTTCCCTCCCACTTTTCTACTTTCCCCTTCCCAAACAATATTGCAAAGTGACCAATATATTCTGTACTCCTAATATCAGAAGAGCGTGGTTGAATTTACCGGTTTTTCCCAATGAAGATGACTCAGGCTTGGGTTACACCTGCCATTTGTCTCATTTTCCTGTGGTGTCCATTGAAAGTCCAAATCAGCTAGAGAGAGAGTTGTTTATGTTATACATCCATTATTTAGTCTCTGAACTGTAATGTCAGAATTCTATGCTTTGACCAGCCCAGATACTCTGTTACTTTGCTAGATAGAGAATTGTTTACTTTAGCTTATAGCAACTTTGACTGTGCTTCATTTCTTGCTAGATAACTTTGGAAGTATAGTGGTATACTCCTAAGTAAGTTGCCCCAAGTGACTTTATCACAGAAGAATAGATAATCTCTTTCTGTTGTGAATTACAGTGTTGGAAACTGAACAGAGGGTTGTAATAAGTCAAAATCTAGTAGAGGGCAGAGAATTTAGGTTTGAGATTTTATTTCACATCATTGTTAAATATGACCTGCAAGAAAATAAGAAAGAGCTAAATTAGAAAGATTTGTTCTTAAAAGCCTTTAATTTTTTTTTGTCCTGCTTAACAACTCCTAATTCCCCATTTACTATGAAAGAAATGTAACATAGAAACACAATTTTGACATTTTGCTTTTCTTCCTAAGATGTTGTATGTAATGAATGGTATTTAGATAGATAGAGATTTAATATACTGACTGGTGTCCTAGTGGTGAGAAGCTGTGCTGCAGTACTGAAGGTTGCAGTTTGAGGCCACTAGCTACTCTGTGGGAGATGGATGGGCAATCTCCTCCCATGCTTCTAAGTGCCTCTGAAAACCCACTGGAGGCTCAGCTCTGGGTCACTTCTGACTCTACGGTACTCAACAAAAAAACAACAACAGAGTTTTAATAGCCAGATACTGCCCATCTCCACTCAGCGTAAGCAAAATGAAATAGATGCAAAGCCATACCACTAAAATCTTTGTTACATACAAAATCATTTCCTGGAAGTGATAATGGTGAGAAACTAGGGTGGTAGTGATGATTCAATACGTCTTCAGTAAGAAGAACGATCTATATAAATCCCACGTAGTCACACAAAGTGTATATGGAAAATATGGCATTTACTTTTTCTGTTGTTTCCCATAAGTGAGATTTTGAATAACAGATCTTGATGATTTATTGGCATATGGTGTGTAACTTTTAAGGATCAAGCATATGCTCAACAAAGAGTAATCTATGGTGAAACAGGTATACAGTTCCTGCACTCACAGAGCATATAGACAGTGAAAATAACACCTTTCCATAGCATCATGAGATAATTGAAGACTATAGTCCATTAAAAAGTCTTAAACTATGCAAATAGTCAATAATTCTTCACCATTTTCTTTATTACCAGTATAAGTTAAGCGTTTAATGATTAGCCATAATATATCTTTTTTTCCCTCATATACGAATTTCTGTCAGTTCAAAAGAGACTTCAACAATATGTAGTGTGTGATACAGAATGTCATATTATTAGTGTTTGAAAATCGCTTCATATCTAATAATATATGTACAGTGCTATTAATTGACAAGTGTAGAAAAGGGAGAGTCATGTCAAAATAAATGTGATCATTAAAATATTTTTGTAAGGCAAAGATTTATTAAGATCATATCATTTTAAAAGATTGTCCTCGCCTTAATGCAATCAATATTGTTTAATTAAGGCATGACACTATTGATTCTAATTAACCAAAATCGCTTATCTAATTAATTCGTAGTTCATATATATTTCTAGAGACAGAACTATTTAGTGATTGTAGTCCTACATTTAGTGCATGGGACAAAGATGCCAATTAATTAAAGCTAACTCTGGCACTCTGATTTTAAGTTGTCTTTGCACTTGTCATAAATGAACAATTTTGTGTGTATAACTCTAACTTTTTGAATAATAACTACACAAGGGCATTTGACTACGTGGATCACAAAAACTGTGCCTAAAACAATTTGTGGCTAACTTTGAGGAGAAAGAGAATCCCAGAATACTTGGTTGTACTCATGGAAAACCTATACTCAGATCAGAAAGCAGTCCTCAGAACAGAGCAAGAATATATCATAGTTTTTCTATCCATTCATTTGTTGATGGGCACTTGGGTGGCATTCATCTCTTTGCTATTACAAATAACTCAGCAATAAACATGGGTGTGCATATATCTGTTTGGATGATGGTTATTGTCCCTTTACAGAATATTCTCAGTAGTGGAATTGCTGGGTATTTCTATTTCCAGGTTCCTGAGAAAGCACCATACTACCTTCCATAATGGTTGTTCCATTTACACTCTCACCAACAGTGAATAAGGGTTCCAACTCCTCCACAAACTTGCCAGCATTTATTGTTTGCTGCTGTGTTGAACTTTGCTATTTTTTTAAATTACTAACACTAAATTCATTGTGAAATATAATAAACCAGAAATACTATGTAACCAGTTCCCAGAGATATATTTAATACAAAATATCTTTAAAACATAATAGTTTATGTATTAAAAAAATCTTGTTATGTGACATTCACTTGTCTATGATTCATAGAGGACCTATGAACAAGAGGTTGGAACCTTGACTGCACTATTCTGTGTATTTTTTTTAAGTAGAAAACCTATGCCATATTAACTATAATTGTTTTTTTTTCTTTTTTATTATCATTAATTTTAATGAAAGTTTAGAGACTTTGTATTTCCATTCATTCATTGTTGCACTTTTCTCCCTGCCCATTCCTTCCCCAGCCCCCCAGGTCACTCTTCTCTTTGAAAAGTAAAAGAAAAATTCTTTCATTATTATACAATCCTTCCCCTCAGTCCTCTCCACTATGCAGCCTTCTTTCTGGACTCCTGTCAGGACAATAATACCTAATCATGTATCCCTTTTAAACAGTTCTCTCCCTCATCTGTTTCAATGCAGTATACATTATTTACCCCCTCATTTTCACTCTCCCCCAACCCTGATATCAGTCCCATTTTACAACAGGGGCACTATGCAATAATTGTCCTTTTGTGACTGAGATATTTCACTCAGCATAATGTCCTCCAGGGTTAGGAATTTTGTATCATATTTCATGAGTTCCCTGTTTTTTCAATGCAGTGTAGTATTCCTTTGTGTGAATATACCAGAGCTCCTCTATTCATTCATTTGTTGATGGGCACGTAGGTTGTTTCCAGCTCTTTGCTATTGTGAACAAAGTCACGATAAACATGGGTGTACATATATCTGCTTGGGTGGCAGTTATGGTTCCTTTGGGGTGTATTCTCAGTAGCAGAATTGCTAGGTCAAATGGTATTTCTACTTGCAACTTTTTGAGAAAGTGCCATACTATCAGTGGTTGCACAATTTTACACTCCTGCCAAGAGTGAATAAGTGTTCCAGGTTCTCTGCAACCTCAACAGCATTTGTTGTTTGCTGTTTTGTTAAATTTTGCTATTCTTACTGGGGTGAGATGATATCTCATGCTTGTTTTGATTTGCATCTCTCTTAGAGACAAGAATTTTGAATATTTTTTCATGTGTTTATTTGCCATCTGAATGTCTTCTTTGGTGAAGTATCTAATTCATATACTATGTCCACTTTATGATTGGATTGTTTATCTTTTTCTTGTTGATGTGCTCAAGTATTCTATAAATTTTAGATACAAGTCTTTTATAAAATATGTCATTATGAATATTTTTCCCCAGTCTGTGACTTTCCTTTTTATCCTGCTAGAGAAGTTTTTCGATGTGCCCAGGGATTTGATTTTTAGAAAGTCCCATTCATCTGTTTTGTTCTTTCCTGATTGTAGGTTTTACGTGATGCTTGGAAGACTGTAGATACTGTGGATTATGGCTTCTAGAATTCTTCCAATCTTTTTCTCAGATGGAATTTATAGATTTTTATTTTACTCCTAGGTTCTTGACCCACCTTGAGTAGATTTTTGTATATTTTGTGAGATGTGGGTATTGCTTGATTTTTCTACATACGGTTTTCTAATTCTGCCAACACCATTCGTCAAAAAGATTGTCACTTCCCCACTTAACTGATTCTGTTTCCTTGTCAAAAATCATTTGCACATAGGGAGATGAGCTGATTTCTGGGTTCTCAATTCTTTTTTATTGATCTATGTGTCTTCACCACCACAGCTATGTAGAATGATTTTAAGTCAGGCAGTGTGATGTCTCCTAACTTGTTTTTCCTTTTTCAGGAGTTCTTTGATTATTTGAGTTCTCTTTGCATTCCAAATAAAATTGGAAATTGCCTTTCATACTATGGAATATTATGGAGCACTTGTAAAATTTGCATAAACTTGTAAAAGATGGCACAACATATAGGACTCTGGAACACATCATGTGGAATGAAATATCTCAGTCACAAAACTACAATTACTAAGTAGCACCACCATTATAAAGCAGGCCAGTAGGAGATTAGGACAAAAGTGGATAGATAAAGACCATTGCACTGGAACAGATGAAAGGAAGAACTATTTAAAATGAATATATGATTAGGCATTATATATATGTATGACAACAGCCCAGAATAAGAGAAATAATTGCAAAGAGGATTGGGATGTAGGGGAGAGGCAGGTAACTGTTCAACAATTAATGACTTACTGAATTTAAAAAAAAGTGAACTGGGGAAGTAAAGGGAGTGCAAAGGAGTAAAATGTGCAATATGAATAAATGAAAATCTAGCTTCTCTATAAATGTTCATTAAAATCACAATTGAAGTAAAATTTTATTTTAAAATTAAAGAACAGAGCTAGGAAACACTGCATGGCTAAAAAAATCAGGGAAATAGTGCATCAGGGATGTGTTCCGTCTCAGTAGCTTTTCAATCAAAATGCAGTACCAATCATTCTGGAGGTTCGGCTGTAAGAAGAGGAATGTGGCATCAGAATTGGAGGAAGAGTCATGATACAACTTCACTGGCTGAAACTGAGGAGGATCTGATGTGCTTACTGCAGAAGGTCAAGGACTGTAGTCTTCAATATAGATTGATGCTCAACATCAAGAAGGCAAAGATTCTCATCACTGGACCAATTGGCAGCAGCATCATGATAGGCACAGAAAAGGTTGAGGTTGTTAACAATTACAACTTGCTCTGCTCCACAATCAACACACTTGGATTCAGCAGTCAGGAATAAAAAGATAAAAATCTGCTGTCAGGGATCTCTCTACAATACTTAGGAACAAAGATATCGGTCTAGAAACGATGGTGCACC
>NW_006399953.1:3999364-4001970 GCF_000299155.1 Elephantulus edwardii
CACTTCCGAAATAGTTTACCTCCGGAAACCCTATGAACTTGGAGAAAGGATGAAATTTACACAAGTGTTCAGGATTTTCATTCATAGGGGCACTATGAGTCACCATTCCATGGCACTTAAAAACAACAACATAGATATTTAAGTAAGAATATTCTTCTAGTGAAAACATTCTAGCTAAGTTGAGGAACTAAACAGGTATGTCTATTATTACAGTGTATTTAAATAGATTTAATTAGGACTAGGGTTGATAGAAGGAGAATTGATATCTTTGAGCTGTGGTGCTGGAGAAGAATATTGACTGCTAAGAGAATAAATAGGTTCGTCGTAGACAAGGTAAAAACAGGCTGCTCCTTGGAGGCAGGGATTCTGAAGCTTCGTCTGACCTACTTTGGACATGTTGCAAGGAGGGACTAGTCCTTGGAGAGGGACATCTTGCTTGGGAGGTTGGCAGGACAGTGCAGAAGAAGAAGACCCTCCATGAGATTAATTGATTTAGTAACTGGGGTAATAGGTTTAGGTGTGTCAGAAACAATAAGATAGGGCTGTTGTACTTAAGGTCACTATGAGTCACAGGCAACTCAATGACACATGACAATAGCAACAATGATATTTGACATGCTTTGAAGAGTAATATGCTAGAAACTTTTAAAAATGCTTTATATTAATTAATTTATTCTTCATAGACATAAAGTAGGTGTTGCCATTATTACTATTTTGAGAAGAATAAATTGAGATATACAAATACTGTTGCTATGAGTTGTAATTAGCTCAGTGACACCTAACAACAAAAACAAAGATCTATTTTTGCTTATATGATTTATGTCTGAAAATTGGAAAGATTCCAGCTTATGAACACTTGAATTAACAAAAAAATTTAATGTGACTGAACACAAGAACAAGATATGTATATATAATTTATAGATAAACATATGTAAATATATAAATTAATGTTGTGATTGCCTTTGAGTCGAGGGCCATTTATCGCGACTCTATGAACAAAAGACCTAAAGCTTTTCCATAGCTATCATTGTTTCTTCAAGTTTATAGAAATTCCAAAACAAGTAATTTAGGAAGTGGATGCCACTCCTGCTTCCAAACCTGTTTTACAACTGGGAGCTCCACCAAACACTGTCCACAATGGAAAACCATTCTGGTATTTAATATCCCCATGGCACAAAACTCGGTATCATAACAAACCCAGGTTACCTCATATAGCACACTGACAAAGAGTGATATGCAAAGTGGAAGAATGTTCCTCCAGATATAACAGCACTAGTCCCATTTGGCAGTGGTTACGTGTTGTTGAGTAGAATATGACTCATAGTAAGCTTTGCACAAAAGGCCTGAACCCTGTTAAATGATCAGCATACTTTCTGTACGTTAATAGTTTTAATTTTATTCAGGCATAAGAAATTGGGAAAAAATCTATTGACAACAGTAGCAATAAGATACCAATTTAAAAATATATCTAATAGACAAGACACCAAAATGAAACTAATTTTTTAAATACAATAAAATAATGTTTTATGTTATTTAATGTGAATATTCACATGCTAATTAACTAAGAAATATTATTTGTTAACTAAATAATTTAAATAAAATGTATTTAATTATCTCATAGTTAAAGACAGAGTTAGTGGAAGAGTGAATGTAATTTTTTAAATAAATGGAATGATTTTGAAATTTATATGGAAAAGTAAATGATCAAAAATGACCAAGGAAAAATACAAAAATGGAAAAAGGAGATGTGAGTGAAAACTTGGCTAACGGTGACCATCAGCAGGGTGGGTTTGGGTGTTAATTATAGGTTGCACAATTCTATGGGTGGGGGCGTTGGAGGAAATGAGAAGGATCTTTTGTGAAGAACAATATATTTGAACATTGTAAATAAATCAGTATAATTTTTAAAAAAGTAAAAAAGAATAAATAAATGTATTATTGAGATGGTATCTCATTACAATGAGAAATTAATTACTATCTAACATTTTTTCCTTGGGATATAAAATTCTGTTCTTATTTTGTTCCTCTGCACAAATATTACATCTTTTTTGTATTTTTTTTTAAATTTCATCAGGATATATGATTCATGCTTACTATTGTATATAATTTTATGAATTCAATTTTCTAAGATGCCTAAAGAATGAACACGTTTATATTGAAGTGAATACAACCAGGGTGCTCCTTAGAGGCAAGAATGGTGAAACTTACTCTCATGTATTTGGAGCATGTTATCAGAAGGGGTGTATCTTTGGAAAAAGCCATCATGCTGGAAAAGTTTGAGGGTCAGAGAAAGAGAGGAAGACCCTCCACAAAGATGGAGCACACAGTGACAGTAACAATAGACTTGGTTGTATCAGAATTGGGGAGAAGACTGCAGGATAGGGAAAGGGTCAGATTAGTTGTTCATAGTCATAGTTATAATCAATTTGAAGTCATTAGCAACAATATTATCTATAATAGGATGGTCAGGTAGCATAACCAGTTGTTATTGTGTACTGTGGAGTCAGAATTGACCCATAGCTGGCAAGTTTTCAAAGGCAGTTAATCACACTGGAGTAGATTGCCCATCTTTATTCCGCTGAGCAGATGGTGGCCTTGAACTGCTT
>NW_006399953.1:4002250-4003161 GCF_000299155.1 Elephantulus edwardii
TGGTTTACAGCCTAGGAAACCCAATAGAGGGTCAGCGTTGAGTCACTTCTGACTCCAGAGCAGTGAATTAATATAAATAATTATGGAGTCCAGGTGGCATTGTGGGTTACGTTCACACTGCTAACACAAAGATTGGTAGTTTAACAGCAGATTGTTAGACCTGTCTTTGAAGACTCTCTGAGAGAGTAGGAGCTACCAATCTTTTGGGTAGCAGTTCAGTACTTCAACACTTGTACAATCCAATCCACAGACTAATATGCATAAACTGCTTACTAGTTAATGCAGTGAGAAATAATTCAGGACAAAGAACTAAGACTTAATAAGACAATTCAAATAAGTGTAAAATTAAGTTATTAGAAAAATATGAATGCATATTACAAAGACTAATATCTAGGAGCACTGAAATTAATATAAGAGAAAAAAAACTCCCCCAAAATTGCAAATAATAATTATTTAACATGTAATTTTCTTCAAAATATCTGTCTATTCAAAGATAAGATTTGAATTGTAAGATCCTGAAAACTAATTCAGTACTTGTATTAAAATACAATATTAATTTAATATTACATAATACTACTATACAATGGGAGATAGGTGTTGAAGAGTGTGCGTAGGAGTGGATGGGGATGCTTGTGGATGGTGGAGCGGCGAAATAAGTGGGTCAAGACATTTGTGCCAAAGGCAGGGACAACGCGGAAACTAAGGGTTAATTCCACAATTAGAGAAATATCTTGCACTTTTTTTTTCCTGTAAAATGCTTGTCTGTCAGATATTTCTCTAAATCTGAGCATTCAGATTAAGACAGGTTAGGAAAAAAGATTGACCATCCACTTCTGAAACAGCAGGTCTCTGAAAACAGAACTCACATATATTGACATATAGAGCTACTGAGATGGAACTTTCAAGTATAG
>NW_006399953.1:4005416-4022427 GCF_000299155.1 Elephantulus edwardii
GCACCAGCAGCTAGGAAATTAAAAGATGTATTGCGATGGGAAAGTCTGCTGTTAGGGACCTCTTCAGGGTACTGAAGAGCAACAGTGTCACTCTGGAGACTAAGGTGCGCTTGATACAGGCCATGGACTTTGCAATCACTTGCTATGCATCAGAGAGTTGGACAAAGACTAGGGATGATAGAAGGAGAATTGATGCCTTTGAACAGTGCCGTTGGAGAAGAATATTGAATGTAAGATGGACAGTTAAGAAAATAAACCTGTTCATCCTGGAGAGGGTTAAACCAGGCTACTCCTTGGAGGCAAGGATTATGAAGCTTTGTCTGACATACTTTGAACATGTTGCAGGGAGGGATGAGTCCTTGAAGAGGAATGCCATTCTTGGAAGAGTGGAGGGACAACGCAGGAGGGGAAGACTCTCTATGAGGTGAATTGATTCAGTGACTGGGGTAATGGGGTGGGTGTGTCGGGAACAGTGAGATTGGCGATGGACAGAGTAGGGTTTAGGGTTGTTGTACATAGGGTCACTATGAGTCGCAAGAGACTTGATGGCACATAGCAACAACAACTGCATCATCATCATCACCATCATCATCATCATCAAAAATATTAATGTGGGTAGAGCTATTTCTTATAGAAATTATGATGAGAACAATCAATCCGAACTAATGAGATATGAATGATCATTTAAGACTGGATTTTAATTGGCCATCATTCTATTTCAAATTATTAGAATGAAAAAAAAATCAATTTGATACTGTGTGTACTGAACAACAACAACAACAAAAATAGTAATTCAAGTCAATTATGACTATTAGTGTAAGGGTTTCTTTTTTTCTGTCAAAGCTGGCTTTAATGGTCACTGTGTGGAAAAGTTGCAATAATACCAAAAACAGCATAAAAATGTACCAAGATGGTGGTGGCAGCAGAAACAACTTAGGTAGCTGCTGGAGCAGTAGGCCATATAGAGGCGGGCCACCATAGCTTTTCTACAGTCATCTGTTTATTGATAATTGAACAGCTAAACAGTTGATTGCTGGTCCTTGGTGCAGATCGAGGCTCAACATGAGAAGATCAAGGATTCCCAGGGAGGAATGGGTGAGTCATGCAGCTCTCAGCCCCCCATTGCCAAGCCCATGCCACTGCTGCAGCTCCATGAGGCTCACACGACTGGACCTCAGGAATCCCCTCACCTGGGATGAAAGGCAGGCACACCCCTACCCTAGCCCTCTGGTGCACCGGAGCCTCCACACTTACGCAGAATAGACTTGTTCTGGGGAGAATTCTTGGAACCAAGATGGCAGTGGCAGGAGACGAGGCAGCATGGTAATTTCCTTGGACAGGCCAGAGAAGAAGATCACCAATACAATGGATTGATGAGTCACTATGAGCTGTCTATGACTCAACAACACACCACAGATATCCTCAATATGTCACATCTTTTGATCTGTTGGCTACCTGCGCCAACTACTGTTTAGACCTGCGGAGTGTCTTTTCACCACTCTCAAGTCCCGTTTTCTATTTATAAAGGGGAAGGGCAGTGACACATACTTCAAATTACAGTATGACAACTTAATGGAGGGAAGTGGGGTAATGGTGCCAGTACCAGAATTGGGGCCACTGTCCCTGGCCACATGGTCTTCAGTGAGGTGCAGGGTCCAGACCTGGAGGGGGGTACTTTGCTAGGAGGGTGTGCCAACCAGCCCCTAAAATGTGTGCTGTCCAGTCCTTGGGGTGGGACATTTGGCCCTCAAGGAGAGTCGTGTCACCCTTGGGGTGAGCTGCTTGGTCTTCAGGGTGAGCTGATCAGTCACTGGGGTAAGCCATTCAGCCCTTGGAGTGATTCGGCCCTCAGGATGAGCCAGCCCTTGGGGTGAGGCAGCCCTCCGGGTGAGCCTTTAGGCCCTTGAGGTAAGCCATTTGGTCCTCAGGGTGAACTCTTAGACCCTCGAGTTGTGCCATCTGATCCCTAGGTAGAGCCTTCAGATGACTGGAAAAAATGCCTAGGGTACACAGAGAATTTTATCTAGGCTACTTTCCTCCACCTTCTCCCCGCATACACCCATAAGTAACACCTCCAAAGCCCTTCTATTTGTAACTCAGAAGTTTGTTCTCTCTAGGTTTGCTCCCTTCCTATAGGTAACCTTAACACTGAGTTTTACTCCAGACCTGACCCTGAACCCAGTTACAGAGACAAAAAGGAAGTACAACTGCCAGCTAAGGAAGAAAAGGAGGATGGAGCCTCAGGGATTAGTCAGCCATCCCCACTGGACCCACCTGGGAAAACACTTTGCAGTCCAGAGGGAAGTAAATGTCAGGAAAATATCTTCTAACAGAACAAGAAAACAAGCAGCTT
Source organism: Elephantulus edwardii (assembly GCF_000299155.1). Classification (NCBI taxonomy): domain Eukaryota; kingdom Metazoa; phylum Chordata; class Mammalia; order Macroscelidea; family Macroscelididae; genus Elephantulus; species Elephantulus edwardii. The sequence goes on from NW_006399953.1 coordinate 4,007,770, forward strand.
TAACCCAGAACCACCAGTAAGGTGATAAAGTATGCTCCCTTTCCCCCTTCACATCAATGCCTCTGTTCAGCATGAAGAAGCCAGAAAGTCTGCGCCCCACTCCCAAATGAGAAACCCACAAGTGAATAAGAGTTTGTTTAATCACCATTGTACTATGCTTACCATTGCCCTGTATTGTCTGGTCCCCACTGGATCTTTCTCATTCCTTTCACCTACTCCCCCCACCCACCAAATTATGCATCCCTGCAACTGCATCACTGCAATTTCATCCCTGCCCATCCTTACCCTTCTGTTCCCAACTCTCACTTTTTTGTATCCCCGTACATGTTTTTCACAATTAAAAAATATCATAAAAATGAGGGAGACTGACATCAAAGTGATATGAATTCATATAAACTAAAAACATAAATGCATTGTGTTTGATTAAATGCTAAATCTTATAATAACCCTATAAGACAGAGTAGAAGCACTTCATTGTCGTTGTTGTTAAGTGCCATCAAATTGAGTATGAGCCATAGTGACCCTATGAACAACAGATCTGAATCCTGTCCTGTCCTGCTCCATCATTATCATCATATCTGACACACTTGAGCCCACTGCTGCTGTAACGGTGTCAATCCACCTGTTTGAGAGTCTTTTTCTCTTTGACAACTTCCATATTTTATCTTTCTATCATGATGTGACCTGTTGGTCAAGTGGCATGAAATTTTGTTCCCTTGATGTTGAGATGGAATCCAAATTGAAGACTGTGTTCTTTGATCTTCTGCAACAAGTGCTTTAAGTCCTCCTCACTTCAGCAAGCAAGATTTCATCTGTCCCTGGTAGCATGGCCTCTTCTAAATCCTGCTTGAATTTCTGACAGTTCCTTTCTATGTATTATTCTATATTTTGCATGACTATGAATTCGTTTTGAGTTTTCAAAACCATAAATCTTTGCTCAAATAGACAGTTATACTTTTCTCCCATTCATTGCTGGTGGGTTTGAACTCTGAATTTTTTGTTTCGATGCAGAGCTACTTAACCATTGTGCTACACAAGCTTCTTTATAAATGAATTGACTTTTCCAAATCTCTAATGAACTAGTGGTAAGGAGCGTCAATTATGAAGGCACCCAGTTCAAATCCACCAGCTGCACTATGGGAGAAAGGACAGTCTTCTCCTACATGATTAAACTGCCTCTGAAAACCCACTGGAGGGTCAGCTATGGATAAGTTCCTGACTTAATGATACACAGCAACAGCATTTCATGCCTATTTGAGATTTCTGTCAGAAGGAAAGATCTGTTCCAAATAAGTGATTACTGTTTTAATCAGAGACATGAAAAGAACAAAAATTATTCCATTTAAGTGTCGAATTGACCATATATAACTGGATCGGATCATTTGCAAAGTTTAGCCTTTGGAAAAAAAAGTGTACATAGTTATCAAACATGATAATGAGGTTATAACAATAGCAATAGTATTGTTGCTTTATGGATGTAATATTGAACATTTCAGTCACTAAAAGATGATTAAGCGAATGACAGTCTTACATGGCATTAATTTGTCTTAAAATTTTGCATTTATTCTTTTTAAATTCACCAGAAGTTAGAAAATTTGGCATAATTTATGGTTCTGCTGAAAACTTATTTTCAAATGGCAAAGATATATGGAATTAACTACTAAGCATAGAATGCAGTTGATCTGGAAGAGAGATAATGAAGATGACTTAAGAACACTCCACAGATTTATGAATAGTCATTACGAGGAGTGTGGTTACCAGCTGTTCTACATGTCCAGAAAGACCAGAACAAGAAGTGCCTAATAACAAGGGTAATTATGCACAGGAATTAGTAGCTGGTGAAAGATTGTGGAATCATTTTTTGAGGAGAAATTTATGGATTAGGATAGTTATCATATTTGAGTTGTCTGGAGGTAGAAGGATGACCTATGTGATCTGGATAGCAAAACTTTAGAAAGTCACTGGTTCATTTGCTGTTTTCAGTGATGGAAATACTGATCATTGCAAAGATATCATTATAAAAATAATGGTGATGAAATATTTAGAAAAGCAGCTGGAGTGGGTTAACAGATACAATTTGATATCTTTATTTAAAATGAGGTTGTGATTCCAGGGTGTATAAATAGGAGAGTTGCCTGTAGACGCTGTGAGACAATTGTCTATACTTAGCACTCACCCGGCTTTTATTATACTATTATGACAGTTGAGGGTCTCACAACTTCAGTGAAACGTGGGAAGCTTGGAGAGACTCCAGCAGAATGTGAAGACAATGCTAAGAGTGTTCACAAAGAGCTTTTTTGAAAGTGAAAAGAACAGAAGCAATGTCATTTGAAATGAAGAAGTCACTTCATTTCTTTAAATAATCTTAGTTATACATCTCACTTGCTACTTAAAATTTTTAACAAAACTGTACAGAATTACAATGCTGAAAATGTCTATTGATATAAGTGACAAGCATTGCATATTAAAAATTTTAACTGCCTTTAAAAGTAAAAGCAAAAACATTCATCACTATCAAACTGATTCAGACTCATGGCAAATTTAGAAAAGCCTCAGAACTAAATTCCATTTCTCAGCTTAGTCATTAATTTCTGTATACCTATGCTCAATTCTATTCATGGTTGGTTTTGTGTTTTGTGATTTTTTGTTTTTTTATTTTATTTGTTCCTGGGTGATTATGTCTTCTGATAAGGTATTGATTGCCAATGAACATTTTCCTTCTTAATTATGATATGCAGAATTGTAGATTGCCTTCTAAGTGTCCTGCCTGCTGATGTATACAATCTTTGGTACTCCCTCTTCTTTGAGAATATGCTAATTGTTTGTGAGCAAGATAGACTATCATTCCAGTAATTATGTTATCATATATGGCAGAAAATATATTTCAAATGTAACCAAGGATTTAATAGGTTGACTCTGAGTTAACCAGAAAGAGATTATCCTTGGAAAGCCTGACTTGATTAGGTGGTAAAGGAAAAGAGAGATTCAAAAGGGACAGACTCCTATGTCTAAATTTGAAACAGCAAAATGTCATGTTGTAGAGAGGACCTTGTGGCAAGGACTCACTCAAGTAGTTGAATCTAGGACTTGAATGTTGTTCCCAGACTACACATGGTAACAAAATTGAGACCTCAGTCACCGGCAAAGAGAAATTGGATTCTTCTAACAATTGCATGAGCTTTCAGATGAAGACATAGCTATTTCAGTCCTTGTGAAAGCCTTGGTTTCAATCCTAAGCAGACGACCCAGCTAAAGTGTGAAACTCTAATTCTAGGAAAATTCTCCTAGGAAAAATGTGAGATAGTTAACTATTTTAAATGGCTAAGTTTTAGTAGTTTGTTATACAGAAAATTATTAGAAAGTTAATATATGACATTTTAAATAGCTTGCACTCTTCCTAAATTAATAAGATACATCTCCCCATGAAGATTAAGCTACACTGAAGGCAATGGCAAAGAGTGTGGTCCCAGGAACTGATGGGATGCCCATTAATATGTTACAACAAACAGATGCAGCCCTGGATCTGTTCACCAAGTTGTGCCAAGAAATCTGAAAGACAATTATATGGCAAGTTGGCTGCAAGAGACTCATATTTGTTCCTATGCTCAAAAAAGGTGATCTAACAAATTATGGAAATTATTGAACAATATCAGTAATATCACATGTTAGCAAAATCTTGTTGAAGATTATTTAAAAATGGCTATAATAACATTGACAGTGAACTATCAGAAATTCAAGATGAATTTAGAAGGTGCAATGGCATCAGGGACATCAATGCTGATTTGAAATGGATCTTGACAGAAAGCAGACACTAGAAGGACGTATATTTGTAGTTTGTTGATTATGAAAAGGCATCCAACTGTGTAAAATAGCAAATAATTGAGAAGAATGGAAATCTCAGAACAGTTGAATGTGCTCATTTGAAAACCATACTTACACCAAGAAACTATTGTCTAAACAGAGCACACTTTAAAACCAAGAAAGTATGTAGTGATAGGGCTGTGTCTTTTCTCTATACATTTTCAATCTCTTTGAGGAAAAAAAAGTGATTGAGAGGCTAGGCTTTATGAAGAAAAATATGGCATCAGGACCTGAGAAGAATGGCAGATCAGTAACTTGTGCTATGTAGATGGAACAACTTGCTTTCTGAAAGTGAGGAAACTTGCTGCAGAAGATCAGTCTTCAATATGGACTATATCTCAACATCAGTAAAATAATAATCTTCACCACTGGGTCTGGGCCGGTAGGCAACACTCTGATAGATAGAGAAAAACACTGAAATTTTCAACTATTCCATATTACTTGGATCCCTTGGTACCAGCAATCCATAAATAAAAAAGATGTCTTGCATTTGGAAAATCTGCTGTCCACGACTTCACCAAGTGCTAAAAAGTAAAGACAGTGGTTTGAAGACTAAAGTGCACCTGATTCTAACCATGTTTTTTTCAATTATTTTCTACGCATCTGAAAGTTGGAGAGTGACTAAGCAATGCAGAATAATTTATGTCTCTGAGGTATCATATCAGAATACTGAGTATCCCCTTAACTGCTAAAAGAAGAAACACGTGTCTTGGAAAAAATATAACCAGGGTTCTCCTTAGAGGCTAGAATGTTGAAATTTGGTCTTGAATATTTGGGCGGGTTGTTAGGAATCACTTCTTGGGGAAAGATGTCATCTTTGGAAAGTTAGAGGGTTAGTGTAATAGAGGAAGAACCTGAATATGATAGACTAACACAATGACTGTAACTATGGACAGAGATGGTAAAGATAAAAAAGGACAGGACAGGGTTAAGACCTATTGTTTGTAGGATTGCTAAGAGTTGCAGTTGACTCGACAGCACAGAACAACCACAATAACAAATCTAAGCTCATAGATCAGCTGTCATCCTTGACCCCCGGTTTCCTTCGTTTCTGCATTTAGCCAGTCAGTAAGAAACTGTTCATTTTCTAACTCACATATCTCTAAAGAATCTTCAATTTTCGAGTCCAAGTTATTTTTAAATAAACATAAATGAATCAAAACAAGAAAGTACTCAAACCTAGTTGCTCTGAGTGAATTCAACTTATGACAATATTATTGTGTGTCAGAATGGAATAATGCCACATAGGATTCTGAGTGGCTGAGTTTTGAAAGTACTCTATCAGACCTTTCCTTTAAGGAATCCATAGAAGGACTCAAGTGTCCAAAATTTCATTGAGTGTTGTATATGATCATGTCAGATCCAATTCATAACTGATGCTCCAGTCAGTTTTCAGAAGCATTAATGTACATGGGAGGAAATGAACCATTTTCTCCCATGGAGTGGCTATTGGATTTGAACCACATGCCTTTGAGTTGGCAGTGATTACCCAAGCACATCAACTGTTTGCACTATGCAGGTATCCTCAGGCCCTGTTTACATTTCATAAATTGTTACTGTCCTATTTGGTCATTGTATTTCTAATCTTGCCTCCCTCCAACACTTTGTCTTTATCACCAGAGTTAACTTCCTGAAACACAGAATTTTTGGAAAAAAACACCACTGCATAATGTCCTTTACTAACTTCATAGTTCAGACTCTTTACAGCTTGTAAACAGTTAAGATTTTGTTTATTCTTCTGACCTCAGTTATTCCAAACCTTGCCCTTATACCGTAATCTACCTTACGTTCCCTGAACAAATTAATAGTTCTAGTAGAATAATTATTTGCCTACTCATTTTATGGGCCTGGCATTTTCATTGCATGGCTAGATCTTCTCTATAATGAAATTAATGTCATCACTTTTACCAGTATTTCCTTGACATCCAGACTCATCTGCCCCTTTCTGGGCATTTATACATAGTTTTATTATCATATATCCATATATTTGCCAATCTTCACCCAATTGAATAAGTCTTGAAATAAGAAATCAGGAAATATATTCAAGTACAACTCTTCTTTATCCCTTCCTCTTGCACAGAGTACAACATTTGTAAAAAAACAATAAATGTTTACTCCAGCAAATGGTACTGGCTTTCTTAATGAAGAGAAAATGCAAATCAACTTGGCTTAAATAAGATTTTCTATTCCTTTTCACGTAAATGTCCAGAAGAGAGTGATGCTTGAGTTGTGTGGAGACTTCATCAATCCAAGTTCTTTCATGACTTTGGCCATTCCTGTTATAGGATTAATGTCCCTTTTCTGGTATTTTCAAATGGAAGTGAGAGCTCCGGTTGTGTTGCTAGTATTTTAGGTGAGAAGAAAAGGGAGTTGAATGGTCAAACCATATATCGCAGTAGAGTTAGCTTCTATTAACACAGTACTGAGACCAAAACACACACTGAGATTACCACCAGGAAATACCTTTTTAAACCTTGTACTTCCCTGAGGTTATATTTCAATGAATTAATTGATTGGTAAAAGAAAAGGATGAGATATTACATATGAAATTTAGGCTCCATTAGATTAAAAAAAGAGATATATGAGATGTGTAGACTACCAATTAATGCAAAGATGATGAGAGTAGTAGGGAAACTAGAGTACTGGAAATGAAACAATCAGAATTTAATTATTGCTAATATTGATATACTTTGGAAAAATGACTACTGTCATTGAATAATTTGTGAAGAAAGTTTCAAATGGGAACCAAATTTTTCTGTGTCAATTTCCACTGAAAATATATTTTGTAATGATTTTTCCAAGTAGATCCACCCAATGACTTCTCTTTATATTTGATTATGTCTGTCTGTCTATCTATCTATCTATCTATCTATCTATCTATCTATCTATCCCTCATGTCTTTCAAAGGCTATGTGAGAAGCTGAAAAACAAAAGCTTTCGGCTGAGATCTTGTTGCCTTGAAAAGGATTATGTTATATATAGTATTATTACATTGTTGTATTGTTGTTATGTGCCATCAAGCTGCTTGTGACTCATAGTGACCCTAATTACAAAAAAATCTGAAAATTATCCAATATTGAGCCAATTTCATTATCTCCAACACACCACTCCCCATTATCCAAGCTATTGATTCAGTCCATCTCATCCAGGAATTTCCTCTCTTGCACCGTCCCTTCACCTTTCTAAACATGGTATCCCTCTCCAAGGACGTCCCAACAACATGTCAACAATATGTGAGACACAACTTCAAAATCCTTAACTCCAAGGAGCAGCTTATTTTCACCCTTTCAGGACAGACTTGTTTGGTCTCTTCTCAGTCCATGCTATGTTCAATATTCTTCTCTAACATCATAGCTAAAAGGCATCAATTCTTCTTCTATCAACCTCAGGTATTTTTCAACTTTATGATGCATAGCAAGTAATTGTGAACATTATTATTACTTGAATCAGGCACTTCTTAGTCTCTAAGACTGATATAATTGCACTACAGTATTCTGGAGAAGTCTCTGACAGCAAATTTTCCCGATGTAATTAATATTTTGATTTCTTGGCCGTTGATATCAGGAGAGTTGATTGTTTAGCCAGACAACGGAAAGATGCTGACAATCTCAATCTTTTCACCATGTATCATGATATTTCCAATTGGCCCAGTGGTGAGAATCTTTGTTTTCTTGACAATGAGCTTCAATCCATATCAAAGGATTCAGTCTTTGACCTGCAGCAAACACCTCAAGTCCTCCTCAGTTTCAACAATCAGGTTGTGTCATCTGCATAACACAGTTGTTGATGAGTCTTCCTCCAACCCTGATGCCACATTCCTCTTCATAGAGTCCAGCTGTCTAGATAATCTGTTCCACATATAAATTTAAAATGTATGGAGATAGAATTTATCCTTGACTCACATCTCTTATAATTTTGAATCATGTAATATTTCCTTGCTCTGGTCTGACAACCACCTCCTGGTCCAAGAACAGGTTTCAAATGAGCACAATCAGGTGTTCTGGGATTCCTATTCTTCTCAAGGTGAGCCACAATTTTTTGTGATCTACACAGTCAAAAGCCTTTGCATCGTCAATGAAATACAGATAGACTTTCCTCTCATACTCTCTGCCTTTAGCTAAGATCCATTTCACATTTGTTATAATGCGTTTAGCAGCATTACCTCGTTAAATCTAGCTTGCACATTGGGCAATTCTCTGCTGATATACTGTTTCAGTTGTTTTTTTAATAATCTTCAGTAAGATCTTGCTTGCATGCAATACTAATGATATTGCTTGATAATTTTCCACACTCTATCAGATCACCTTTTTTTTAAAAAAAATAGGAATAAAGATGAATCTTCTTCAATCAGTTGGCCAGGTAGTTGTCCTTCAGATTTCTTGTACAACCTGGTGAATGTGTCCAAGGCAGCATCAGTTTGTTGAAATGTGTCAATTGGTATGTCATCAATTCCTGAGGCCTTGTTTTTTGGCAATTCCTTAAGAGCAACTTAAATTTACTCTTTCATCACCATTGTCTTGGAATCATATGTTGTTTCAGAAAATTCTTCTGTGTCAGGCAATCCATTTTGGTATATTGACTCCATGTTCTCTCTCCATCTTCTTTTGATGCTTACTGGGTCACTCAACATTCTGCCCATAACATCTTTAAGTATTGCTATTAAAGGCTTGAATTTGTCCTTCAGTTCCCTCAGCTTAAGAAACGTCAAACAAAATCACCCTTTTTATTTTCCAACTCTAACTCTTTGTGCATTTTATTATAATACTTTGTATTGTCTTCTTGTACTGCCCTTTGAAATCTTTTGTTTATCTCCTTTACATCTTGATGCCTTGCCTTTGCTTTGGCTTCTTAGTGATCTAATGCAATATTCAGAGTATCTTCTGACTTCTATCCTGGTAATTTTTCTTTCTCCATCTTTGCAATAACCTTTTGCATTCTTCAGGGATGATGTTCCTTATATCCTCTTACAGCTCTTCTGGTCTTTGCTCTAGTATTAAAGTTCTCAAACCTGTTCCTGAGATCATCTTTAAATTCAGGAGAGATAAACTTAAGGTCAAACATTTTCTTGTGCATTTGATTTTATTTTCTTTAGCTTCAGTTTGAACTTGCATTTGAGTAGTTGATAATCTGTTCCACAACCAGCATCTGGCCTGGTTTTCACAGCTGATACTGAGTTTCGGCAATCATTTCTCCCACAGATGTAATCAATCTGATTCCTTTGTAGGCCATCAGGTGGGGTTCATGTGTATAGTCAACATTTGTTTTTGGAATTTTTTTTTATAAAAGATTTTTTTGCAAAAAAAACTGATTAATTGTTCCAAATTCTGTCATTCTGTCTCCAGATTAATTTCTGTCACCAATCCATTTTTCCCGACTATAGATCCTTCTTCTTTGTTACCAACTTGTGAATTCCAGTCACTCATTATTATTAATGCATCTTGGTTGCATACTCAATGGATTTCTGATTGCGATAGTTGGCAGAATTCATTCCTTTCCTCTCCTTTGGCTCTGGTTGTTGATGAATAAATTTGAATAATAATGGTATTAACAGTGGCATATCTCTGTATGTGTATTAATATTATCTTGTTGCTCACAACACTGTATTCCAAGATGGACTTACAAATGATCTTTTAAACCACGAATGTGATCTTGTTCCCAGCCAGGATAGTAGATCATATGATTGATCCAAAATGCCCCATGCCAATCCATTTCAGTTCACAGTATGTCAACTTCTTCCTTTACAATGTCCAATTTTCCTACATTCTTACTTCTCACTTTGCATGTTCCAATCACCAGTGTCTGGTTGCAACTGTTCCTTTTCCTTTATGGTTCCTAGTATGAAGGCTCACCCACCAGTACCATATCTTTTAGTTTAATCTGAGTGTGCTATTGTTCACAGGGTTTTAATAGTCCTATTATTTCAAAAGTGAATGGAGAATCCTTCTTCCTAGTCTGTCTTAATTTAGATACTCAGCTTTAGAACAAGATTTGACGATAAGCATTTTACCCAAAAGAGCAGATGAGCTAATGCAGGTAAAAGATCAGTTGGTGGTCCCAGAGACCTAGTCCTTTGGCACATGTGTTGTGTTCTTAGCCAGGACAATTTCCTCTCCTTGCCCCTCCAATAACTCCAATCCCCTGCCCCAGACAACTCTGGTTTGATGGCTCAGGCCTCTGACCAGCTCTGTCCTCTTATTTCCTCTCCACTCTCCTGCTACTCTTGGTGTGGAAAGGTACACTCCATGCTGTGGTGAACTCCATAAGAATGTGTTTGAAATGAGCAACTTGTATTCATTATCTTCTTCACTCTATCTAGAGAAAATATGGACTCAATCTCAAGTATAACTTATCTATATATTTCCACAGTTACTTCCCACATGTTACTAGTTATTACATTTAGAAAACAGTTAAGGACCTCAGGTATAATACCTTGAATTCAGTAAAACAAATAACAGATTTTTAAAATAGCAATCACTATACAAGGCTTTAATGAAAAAGAGGGAAAAGATCTTGAACTTAACACTGTTAAGTCAATTCCAACTCATGGTCATATTCCATCAGATTTCCAAGGCTGTGAATCTTTACAGGAGGAGATTGTCCACCTTTCTCCCGAACCATTGTTGATGTATTTGAACCTCTAAGTAAAGAGGGTTTTCTGTTAATAGTGCAACATCCTCTGGACACGGCCTCCAGATCTTTAGAAGGAGGAATTTCTTAGCCAAAAGGAATGCTGGTAGATCTGAAATGTTTCACTGATGAGGAATTAGCAAGGTAATATCAAGTAGCAACTAGAAGAAGAAAACACAAGAGTGAACAGCTTAATTAAGAAGCTGAACAGCTTGTGGTTTATTTTTTAGTCTTCACCAAGAGTATTTTTATGGAAGAAATATGTTGGTTTACCTCTGTGGTAAATGATGTTTTACTCATTATAGAAGGAGTTATAGTGTTTCTTAAGCAGCACTAGTAAAGCATACAGTACTTAGAATACAATTGATTTGTGAGTCAGTCTGTTTTACATATTCTAAATTCACCTACTGAGAGAAAGCAAAAGACTAAGCTATTCTTAGCTTCTTGGATTAAGTTGTCATACTTGTACATTAGCCTCGGTGATCCACTGTGACCAGAATGATTGAGCATAATAAGCAATAAAATGTTCAAATTATAGCTGAAATTAAAATCAGAGACAGAGAGGAAAAGTATTTAAGTAGAACTTTTATATTGCCAGTTAATGATTTGATTTAAAAAAAGAAGAAAACAACACCAAAAACCAAAACTAAACTAAATATCACTGTGGACAGAACATTTCCATAATTTAAATAATAATTCTTGTTATTCACTTTACTATCTTGAGTGTTATTTTTTGTGTCTTATTTAATTGGATTTCTCTTGGGTCTTTCTGAGATAGATTGGCAGAGTGACTGGAGCAATGAGCTCCAGTATATCAGAGGTGTTAAGGATACACAGGATAAGAAAGATAGGATTCAGACCTATTGTTAATCAGGTCCTTATGAGTCATAATCAACCCAACAACACTAAAAACTACAATATTGTGCCCTCATGAATAGGGAGTCATGCTACCAACCTAAAGGCAGGCAGTTTGTGTCTCCTACCTACTTCATGGAGGAAGGATAGACAGTCTCCTCCCATCCTATTTATGTTGTTGTTGTTATGTGCCGTCGAGTCGCTTGCGACTCACAGTGACCCTATGGACAACAGCCCTAAACTCTGCACTGTCTTGTGCCAATCGCACTGTCTCTGACACTCCTAGTCCGATAACCCCAGTCACTGAATCAATCCACCTCATAGAGGGCCTTCCCCTCCTGCGCTGTCCCTCCACCCTCCCAAGCATGATGTCCGTCTCCAAGGACCGGTCTCTTCTTACAACATGTCCAAAGTATGTTAGACGGAGCCTCAGAATCCTTGCCTCCAAAGAGCCACCTGGTTTAACCCTTCCCAGGATGAATCTGTTTGTTTTCCTGGTAGTCCATGGTACTCTCAATACTCTTCTCCAGCACCACAGCTCAAACCTATCCTATTTATAGCCTTTTAAAACTTACTGAAGAGTCAGCTACGAGCCAGTTCTGAATCAATAGCAGTGAGCATGTCAAGCAGGACATGCTGTTTGGTTAGTAAATAATGTTTCTTCTGGTATTTAGGAAAGGTGACATTTATTTCTTAATGTAGCTAGTCAATTTTAAAGTCTATTTTAGAGGATATAAATACTCTGTGTGAATTTTCTGAAGAAAAGGGAATGTAAATTCAAACAAAGAAAGTTTGTTGTGTCTACTGTGCCAATGATTTTATCCATGTGTCGTTGACTGTGTCTGTTTCTCTACATTTTTGGTTTTTATGGGTTTTGGCATGTTTTGTTTTGTTTTTAGTTTCTAAAATTTTAATCCTTAACCTTCTTGTCCTCCTTTTTTGGGTCTGGCTAAACTTGTTGGTATAAATGATTTTTATCTATCATCATTATGGATAACAACCCTATTAATAACATATATGTATCTTGCTCTATCTTGTGCTGTCCTTGTCTCTGTTAAAGAAAGAAGAAAAAAGGAATAATAAAGAAATCTTTGTCTCAGACACTTTCAGAATGTTGTTAGGAGGAACCAGTACTTGGAAAAGGACCTCATGCTTGGAAAGGTGGAGGAGAGTCAGCATCTCAGAGGGGAATATGCTCAATAAGGTGGATGGACACAATGACTGCAATGGTGGGCTCAAATATGTCAGAGATGGTCAGGAGGACACAGGAGAAGGCAGGGTTCAGACCCATTGTTCAAAACGTTACTATGAATGAGAGCTTACTGGACGGCATTGAACAACAACAACAGCAACAACAAATCTAAGAATGTAAAACATGGGGGGGAAACAATTACTAAGTGGTTTAATTCTATTTGAGAATGTATTGTTTGTCATTGAATCTATTTTCTGTAGGGGACAAATCAATCTCTTTTGAGGTAAGAGGAACGCTACTCTAGCGTATAGCAGTCTCTCTAATTCCTATTTAGACCATCAGGAGAGATCCATGTGTAAAGTCATAGTTCCTGTCTTTTTAAAAAAGATATTTGTAATGAATAAATCATTGTAGATACAAAATCCAATCTTTCTATTCCCAGCCTCATTTCTATCACCATGCCCATATATTTCAACTGCTGTCCTTTCTTCACTACTTCCCACTTTTGCATTCCAGTTGCTACTTTTCACTAACCCATCTTGATTACACTTTCAGTCAATTCCAGATTGCAAGATTCGGTAAAAATTTTCAATTTCTTCCTTTTGGCTCAAGATGTAGAAGCTTATATTTGAATAATAGTCATGTTAACAGGTTTTCCTTGTCTGCATATGGATATTATCCTATCACTTACAACATTGTATTTCAGAATAAAACTTGAAATTGATATTTGACTATGAATGCAACATAATTCTTCTGGTTTTCATTCCCAGCTGATTTAAAGTGGCTAAAGCTGGTGTGTCTCATCACACTAAGGCCTAGTATACTGATGTTCGTGTGTTCCATTTCATTTTTAACAATTTCGAGTTTTCTAACATTCAAGCTACATAAATTCCATGTTCCAATTAGTAAATGATGTTTGTCATTCTTTTTCTTCATTTTAAGTGACTTCCAATCTGATCTCTACTATTACACTATTATAACTTTTTCTCTTATATTCAAAGGCCTATCTTAATCTGGGAATGCCACCAAAACCTGTCACTATAGGTAATCCTTTGATATGAATTGCATCTCAATGTCAAGAAAACAAAATTTCTTACCACTTAACCAATAGGTAAAATGATAGATGGAGAAGAGATTGAAACTGTCAGCAGCTTCATCTGACTTGGGTCCACAGTTAACACCCTTAGCACCAGCATCAGGAAATAAGAAGATACGTAGTACTGGGAAAATCTGTAATTAGAAATCTCTCTGATTTATTGAGGAGTAATGATGTCAGTTTGAGAAATAAGATGTGTCTGATTCAAGCCATAGTCTTTCCAATCACTTGGTATGCATCTGAGAGATAGACAGTGAATAAAGAGAAGAAGAATTGATACCGTTGAACTATGGTGTTAGAGAAGATCACTGAATATTCTATGGACAGCCAAAAGAGCAAATAAATATATCTTAGACAGGGTGCAGCTGGAGTGCTCTTTGGAGGCAAGAACGATACTTGGGGCATGATGCTAAAAAGGGCTATTCTTTGGAGAAGGACATGATGCTGGCAAGTGTGGAGCGTCAGGGAAGGAGAGGAAGTCCCTTAACCAGGTGGATTGATGTGGTGACTACTGTAATATGCTCTTATTTGTCAAGAAGTGTTAGAATGGCACAAGCTAGAACAGGGTTCAAATCTCTTGTTCATAGGATTGCTATGAGTAGATTTAATGTCATTTACCAACAATAACAGAAACAATAGTATAGTCATCAATACTTGGCTACTATACAAAAGGTCTATAATTCAAATCTGCCAGTACTCCACAGGAGAAAAATGTGACAATTACTCACATTGACATTTTCAGACTTGGAAAAGTTGTGGAAGCAGTAGGCCTCTTTTGTGTCAGAATTTAATTAATAATAATAACAACTTTAAAAATTAATATCTTTATGATGCCTTTGAGCTATGGTGTTGGAGAAGAGTACTGAATATACGATGGACTGCTTCCACCAGTCCTGACGCCACAATTCTACTCATAGAGCCCAGCCTCCCAGATAATCTGCTGTGCTTTCAGGTTGAAAAGGTATGCAGACAGGACAGATCCCTGGCATACTCTCTTCCAAATTTTGAACCACACAGTGTTACCCTG
>NW_006399953.1:4024530-4025923 GCF_000299155.1 Elephantulus edwardii
ATGACTAGGGAGGACAGAAGGAGAATTGATGCCTTTGAGCTGTGGTGCTGGAGAAGAGTATTAAATGTACCATGGACTGCCAAGAAAACAAACAGGTTCACCCTTGAGAGAGTTAAACCAAGCTACTCCATAGAGGCAAGGATTCTGGGGCTTCATCTGACATACTTTGGACATGTCACAAGGAGGGACAGGTCCTTGGAGAGGGACATCATGCTTGGGAGGGTGGAGGGATGGCACAAGAGGGTCCGACCCTCTATGAGATGGATTGATTCAGTGACTGGGGTAATAAGGATGGGTGTGTCAAAGGCAGTACGATTGGCACAGGATAGAGCAGGGTTTAGGGCTGTTGTACATAGGGTCGTTATGAGTCGCAAATGACTTGATGGCACATAACAACAACAACATGGACTTGCTTAAGAAAATCCCTAAAGCTTGCTGTTTCCTGTGCCAACCTCATTGTCTCCAACACACTTATTCCCATTACCCCATCACTAAATTGATCTATCTCATCGAGGGTCTTCCTTTCCTGCATCTTCCCTCCACTTTCCCAAACATGATGTCCCTCTCCAAGAACTGATCTCCCCTGGAACATGCCCAAATTATGTCAGATGAAGCTTCAGAATCCTTGCCTCCAAGGAGCATCCCAGCTTCACCCTCTCCAGGACAAACTTTTTGTTCTCTTAGCAGTCCATACTATATTCAACACTCTTATCCAGCAACAGCTCAAAAGCATCAATTCTCTTTCTATCATCCTAGTCACTGCCCAACTCCTCTCTGATGCACCTTGGTCTCCAGCATGAGAGGTCCCTCACAGCTGGCTTTCCCAATGTAATTTGTCTCTTGATTTCCTGGCTACTGGTTCTAAGAGTGTTGACTGTGGAGCCAAGCAAACTAAAACTGTTAACTATCTCAATTTCTTCACCATCCATACTAATGCTGCCAATTGGCCCAGTGGTAAGAATCTTTGCTTTCTTGATAGTGAGCTTCAATCCATGTGGAAGGCTGTAGTCCTTGACCTTCTGCAGCAAGTGATTCACGTACTTCTCAGTTTCAACAAGCAGGGTTGTATCATCTTCTTAATGCAGCTTGTTGATGAGTCTCTCTTGGATCCTGATGCCATTTTGTATTTTAAGTAAATATTTTTATTGGTTTACATGCAATCATTCATATAAATAGAGATTTGTGTACCAATTTTCATAGCAGCCTTATTCACAATAGAAAGAAAAGCTAAATAGCCCAGAACACTCATTAGAAAATAAGTAGATATTGTGATACAGTCACATAATGACTTCCCTGCAGAACCATCCCCCAATGTCAAAAAGACAAAGATTCTCACCACTGGACCAATTGGCAGCGTCAGGATGGATGGTGAAGAGATTGAGATTGTTCACAG
>NW_006399953.1:4026358-4042013 GCF_000299155.1 Elephantulus edwardii
CAGGAGGGGAAGACCCTCTAAGAGATGGATTGATTTGGTGACTTGGGTAATCGGGATGGGTGTGTCAGAGGCAGTGAGGTTGGCGCAGGATAGAGCAGGATTTAGGGCTGTTGTGCATAGGGTCACTATGAGCACATAACAATAACAACACCACCTAGAAATAAGTTGTTCTCCCCATTTCCTCCCACCATGAAAAACTCCTCCTGCAGTGTGCTAGGTCTGCCCAGCTGCCTCCCCTTCAACTCCCATTATTGTAATCCAACTCCTTTATTGAATTAAAACACTCTTGCACTTCCCCTTGATGCTCTTCTGCAAATGGGTGGAATCCTTCTGGATCCTGACTTATCAAAGTGTGCCCCACCTGCCCATTCACCTCCCCTTCAACTCCCATTATTGTAATCCAACTCCTTTATTGTATTAAAACACTCTTGTGCTTTCCTTTGATGCTCTTCTGCAAATAGGTGGAACCTTGCTGGAGCCTGATTTAACAAAACTGGCTTGGTATGAGAGGTCACCTCTCTGGTGGTCTTTTCTTTCTGTCCTTGTCTTACACAGTAAATATATATTGAGAACTGAAGAAAGAAAAAAAAAAAACAACAAACCAAAAACAAAAAAAACAAAACCAAGTCCTTTTTGTATTTATTATCAAGAGTGTTCAATCATATATCTATAAAGAAATAAAAACAATGAATGAATGGAATTCCAAAATCTGTGTAGATGTTCATTGAAATGAAAAATAAAGAAATTAAAAAAAAGAAAAAGAAAAATATAAATCTGTAGTTAAATAAAAACTTCAGAGTTATATATAATTTAATCCTTAATTAAATTTTATCTCAGAATTCCCTGATGACCTTCTTGCATAGCTCTTTCTTTACTCAATGAAGACAAAGATATTGAGTACATCATTTAATAAACTCATAGGAAATATGTATTATGTGCTAGAGAGTATATTCAGTTTCAAAAGTAAAGGAAAGGAAACTTTTCTATCTCTTAGAAGAGTTTAAATTGTTTGATCTACCTATCTAGAAAGAATTATAATTAGATATTTTCACCAACAGTTTATGTCATATGAGCCAAACAAAAGCCCTTGGATCTTCATGAAACTCACAATATTAACAGCTCCATTATCCCACCAATCCACCCATTCTATATGCTTCTATCTTTTCTCATGTTCTTAAAATATTATTTTTTCTGCAAAGGAAGGGAGATGGTTTAGAAATTTAACTTGATTGACTGAAGTAACAATATTCACCTATTTGTAGACTCCTTTATATGGAAAATGGGATGCCTTTTTTTAAAATCTGATTTATTTACAAAGTTTGAATACATTTTTTTTCCAGAAAAGATCCTTCCCATAAATGGGATATCTTTTTGTATCCAATTTCATAATAATCAATTGTTAATCTATATTGGATATACCTATTTACCTCCAACTCTGCTACCATGACCTGGAACCACAAACTTCTTTCTCTCAGCCAAGGCAGTAGATTATAGTACATGCATAAGATTATAGTACATTCACAGCACATAGGAGCAATGATTTTACAAGTTACTACCTAACTTGGGAGGGACTGGAGAGCATTATGCTAAGTGAATTTCCTCAGTCCCATAAGGACAAATCCTGTATAAAACCATTATTATAGACCATGTATGAGGGTCCGAAGTCGAGAAGGGTTAATCATGTTGTTGATGATTATCTTTAAGTCTAGCGTGTCTCTTAGTGACCCTATGAACAAAAGGCCTGAAGCCTTTCTATAACTATTGACATTTACCAAAGTTTATAGAGTTTCTAGAGGCATGTTGTTTAGGAAGTGGATGCCACTCCTGCTTCCATAGGATCGTACAATTTAATAGGTGGAGGGAGAAGTGGGTACAGGAAATGGGAAAGTTCCAGTGTGAAAAACAATGTATACAAATTTTGTAAGTAAACTAGTTTAAAATAAAAATTTTATTTTAAAGTAAAAAAAAATCTTTCTTAATTAGGTCTCTACCTCTAATCTTGTGCCCCTGTAATCAGTCTCCACCACACAGCCAATCAATCCTCTTGCAATTTCCTCACTTGTAACCCTTCCATGACTTCACTGCAGTTAAAATAGATTGATACAAAGCCTTTAACAAGTGTTCTATGGGGCTTTAAATGAATTTGACTCAAGCTCTCTTTCTTGCATTATTCCCAGGTATTATCTTCATGCATTGTGAGTTTTAGTGATTCCAGTAAGGGAGCACTTATGGTATAGTGGCAAGAAGCTGTGCTACAATCCTGACAGTGTGAAGTTTGAGTTCACCAGCTGCTCCTCAGGAGAAGGATGGGCAATCTCCCCCCATACAATTAACTGCCTCTGAAAACCCATCAGAGGGTCAGCTATAGGTCAGTTCTGACTCTTTGGTACACAACACTACTCAACAACAATGTTTCTAATATGAGAAGCTTCTCACAGTTTCTTTGCTTTAAAAATTTTTTTTCTACTAGTTTATTTACAAAATTTGAATACATTGTTTTCAAGAACAAATTTTTTTTTTTCAATTTCCCTGAGTGGGGGAGCCCATCAAACTGAATAACCCCTGTTGAGGGTAAGTAGCTCCACCCTAAATGCAGAGATAAGGGAGCAGGAGTTTTAGTTATATGTCCAGAATTAACAGATTAATTTCATTTATCATTTTTTTGTCAATTACCTGAAGGATGAGCAGCAGGTACTTAAGATAATTTGTTATTGGATAAAAAGAGGAGGGAAGAAGTTCAAACAACGCATGGGAAGTTCTAAAAAAGAAAAAAGGTAATGTTTAAGAAACTGACTTCTGGTACCAAGAGTGTTTGTGTGGAGCCAAGAAAACCAAATCTGTTAGCAATCTCAATCTCTTCACACTCTGTCATGATGTTGCCAATAGCCCACTGGTGAGAATTTTTGTTTTCTTGATGTTGAGCTTCAATCCATATTGAAGGATGCAGTCCTTGACCTTTTGCAGCAAGTGCTTCAGGTCCTCCTCAGTTTCAGCAAGCAAGGTTGTGTCATCTGCATATCGCAGATTGTTGGTGAGTCTTCCTCCAATCCTGATGCCACATTCCTCCTCATACAGTCCAACGTCCTGGATGATCTCTTCTGCATATAGATTAAAAAGTTATGGAGAGAGGACACATACCTGGAATCACCGTTCCCATTTTGAACCATGCGGTATTTCCTTCCTCAGTTTTGGTGACTGTCTCCTGATCCAATATAGGTTTTGCATAAGCACAATAAAGTGTCCTGAGATTCCCATTCTCAGAGTTAACCATAATTTGTTGTGGTACACACAGTCAAATACCTTTTCATTGTTTATAAAACACAGACATTCCTCACGTACTCTCTGCTATCAGCCAAGATCCATGTAACATTAGTTATAATATCCCTAATACCACAGCCTCTTCTAAACACACCTGCACTCTGGCAGTTTTCTGTTGATGTGCTATTCCAGTCACTTTTGGATCATTTTCAGCAGGATCTTGCTTTCATGTGACATTAATGATATTGTTTGATAATATCCATACTCTATCGGGTCATCCTTCTTTGGAATGGGAACAAATATGGATCTCTTCCAGTCAGTTGACCTACTGGTTGTCCTCTAGATTTCTTGACACAACTTGATGAGTGCATCCAGGCAGGCATCTGTTTGTTGAAATATGTCAACTGGTATGCCGTCATTTCCTGGGGCCTTTTGTTTTGCCAATTCTTTCAGAGCTTGAATTTTCTTCCTTCATCACCACAGGTTCTTGCTCATATGTTGTTCCATGAAATTCTTCTGTGTCAGCCAATTCCTTTTGGTACAGTGACTCTGTATACTCCTTCCATCTTCTTTTAATGTTTCCTGGATCATTTAATATTCTGCCCATAGTATACTTAAGTATTGCAATGTGAGGCTTGAATTGGTTTTCAGCTCCATCAGCTTAAGAAATGCTGAGCGAATTCAGCCCTTTTGATTTTCTGACTTGTGCTCTTTGCACATTCCATTATAATACTTTATCTTCCCGCACTGTTCTTTGAAATCTTCTGTTCAGCTTCTTAATTTCTTGATTTCTTCCCTTTTCTTTGGCTATTCAGTGCTCTACTGCTGTGTGCAGTCTCACCTGACATCCATCTTAGTCTTTTTCTTCCTCCTCTGTCTTTGTAATGACCTTTTACATTCTTCATGGATGATGTTCTTGATCTCCTCCCACAGCTCATCTGGTCTTTGCTCATTAGTTAATGTTCAAGGCCTCAAACCTATTTCTGATATGATTTTTTTTTTTAGTGGGATAGACTCAAGATCAAATTTTGGGTTCCTATGGATTTGATTTTATTTTCTTTACCTTCAGCTTGAACTTGCATATGAGTACTTGCGTGTTCCACAGTCAGTAATTGGCCTCATTTTCACAGCTGATATTGTCCTTCTCCAGTGACTCTTTGCACAGATGTGACTGATCTGATTCCATTGCATACCATCAAGTGAAATCCATGTGTGTGGCCTGTGTGTCATGAGCCATGAGCCTTAATTAATTAATCGCAGAAATATTACAAAAGCGAACTATAATTTATTGTTTAATTAATAGCAATAATCATTTTTAATTTATTTATATTTCACTTGATAAATTCATCACTGGTTCATTAATTCATGGCAAGCATTAAACAGTTAATTGCACTTTATCTACATTGCAATGCATAAAGTCATTAATAATGAGCAACACTCATACACCCCTGGGATCCCAACTCATCTCCTTTCTCTGCCTCTCTTGGCCATTGATGCAGTCAGGGGGGGGCAGTGGGAAGTGTCCTCAGCTAGTTCAGCATTTCACAGCCGTTGATGTATATATACAGTCAGAGTCCTTGACTGTCTCAGCATCTCATATTCATCAGTGTGGCCAGAATTCTCCACTATCTCAGCAGTTCATGTCCATAGATGTGGCCAGAATTCTTGGCTCTGAAAAGAATCTTTGGGTCTTTAGCTCTGAAAAGAGCCATTGGATCTTCAGTGTTCAGCTCAATTTTCAGTTCATGTCTTTGGCAGAAGTGCAGTTTTAGTTTGGGATCCTAGAGTTTGTATACTTCTGGGGTATTACATTGTATTCAACCAATAACATTCAAATTTTGGGTTTCATTATATTCAACCAATAATATTAAGAATGACAACATTCAACCTTGGGTTTTAGCAACCATATTAATTTCAAAACAAGTTGTATAACCAATCATATTAGTTCCAAAACAACATGGGTTTGACCAGTTACGTTCTATACCAGTTATGTTCCCTTGGTAATGTGGGCAGTAACAAGTCAAAAGTCCTTATCGTGGGTCTATATACGTTGTGGCCAGTGAAACCTCATGGCTACTATGGGTCTGTTTGGGCATGTTAAACTGTTTAGTATATTTTTCATAAATATTCTTAACATATTTCCTAGCATATAACATAGCAAATTCCTGCAGATTGTTTTGAGAATTTTCATTTTTTATGTTTATGCAAGGTTACTAAATCTATTATTCCTAAAATATTTTTATTTTGTTTCTCTCTGTGTGTGTGTGTGTGTGTTTATCTTTATGTATCTTCAATAAATCTTAAGAAATGTTTAATTTTAGGAAAAAGAATTCATTTATTTGTGGCACATAAATGTATAACACCGTTAATTTGGTTATTTTCCCTGTAAGATAAATTTTAATTCCAATTTCACAATGTCAGGTGCAAATTATTAAGTATGTTACAGTTGCTGTTTTTTTTTTACCTTAAAATAGTGTGGTAAATATTTTTACTCTAAAATATTTATGAAACAATATACATGTTTTAGTAAGTTCTTTGGATTAAAAGTTAATTATTATCTTGGAACATTAACATTTACATCGTTACTGAAGTTGTAACCTTTTAGCTTGGTGACATCTTCACGATCCATATTCTATAAATACTGAACTTTGGCTAAGAATTCATATAACACATTACATTTATATTGTTACTTACAATTTTAAGTTATGCTTTCTACACAATTTCTTTTTTATCTTTGCCAAACAAGAAAACAAATTATGCCATTTTATGTGTGTAGTAACTGGATTTTACAGAAATAATGTGAGCTGAATAAGGGTGTAAAGCTAGTAAGATGCAGAAATAAAGTTTATATTTGAGTCCACATTCCAGTAGATCTCAGAAGATTTCTCTTTAGTTTCTTATTTACTTAAATGTATAGAATGAAGAAGGGGCCATGATAGCCTACTGGTAAGGAGTTTCATTGTTCAATCAAGGGCAGGTGGTCCAAATCCACTGGGTGGTCAAAGGGAGAAAGATGAGCAATCATCTCTTATGTGACGTGTGACCTCTGAAAACCCTCTGGAGGGTCACCTTTTAGTTGGTTTCGACTCTACAGCATACAACGGCAACATGGAAGAAGATACTAAGAACTACCAATGGCTGCGTTTCTCTGAGCTCTAGAATCCACCTTCTGACTTTTATCTATGATTTAGCAACTGACAACTTTTGGACTAAGACCACCAGTAAGGTGGCAGAGGTGACATCTGTCTATGAAGTTCAACTGATGACAACTCAATAAATGGATGAAATGCTACCAAGTGATTAATTATTCAATGATCAGCTGCTCGTCAGCGGTCATGCACTCACTATAGGTTAGATATGCTCTGACTGATTTTTGGAAGTAGATAACTAGACATTTCTTCCTAGTCCAACTAGAATTGCTACTGAATATATCTATACCTCTTTTTCTTTCTTCTCTCTCTCTCTCTCTACCTCTCCCTCTCCCTCACCTTTTACTTCTCCCTCTCTCTCTTATCTATCTATCTATCTATCAACCAACCAACCAGCCATCTATCTATCTATCTATCTATCTATCTTTCTATCTCACTGTAGTCTCTACTGATCTACAAGACTGAGTTGGAATCAAACCCAGGTAATTTAGGTTATTATAATCCAGATGCTGACATTTCAAAAGATAATAATAAAGAAAATTTGTTTAATTCTTAGTCTCTACAAAAATGTAAAACGTACCAGATTGGGGCACAGGTAGAGAGGGAGACTTGCCCAAAGGAACATAATAACTTGATTCGGGAAAGAGATGCAGGTATCTACTTTTTGCTACAGACATGTCTCACTTCACAGAATGAAGGCAAATAGTATGGGATTTCAGAAAAATAAGTCAGTTTGTCAGAAGATATTTTTTATAAAGTTGTGTAAGACTTAATTTAGAAAGACTTTTTTTATTTTTTTCAAGTGGGAAAATATGAGTAAAAGCACCAATGTAGAGAATAATGTCAGATCTTCTCAAGAGAAGAAGTGAAAGCTTATTCATTTAGTACCTATCAAGTATCTGAAATTTTATAAGCATTATTCATTTTATCTTGATAACATATCTGAAAAACAAAGATATTAATGATAAATATTTCATAATAACACTCTCCAGTGTACTTGATGAAATCTCATGTCTTTTCTATTAAGGTATCTACCAGGTATTAAGATATCACTATGAACATTTTATTAGTAGCAGCATTTACATAGGAAAAGTATGATACTAACATTTTGTTTCAACAAATATCTACTAGACACTTTACAAGATATTGAAGAATAATAAAAAAGACAATCTCTGTTTTGGGGGAGTTCATAATTCAGCGAGAAAGCAAGTAGCCATAATACAATAAGAGATGAAGAAGTCAATAACAAGTATAAACTGAGTATCTACCTAACTGATGCAGAAATATTCCATTTTATCATATTTCACACATACAGAGTTATGTGCCCCCCTCTCTTAAATTGAAGGTGTTTATAACAAGCAGAAGTGAGCAAGTCCATTGTTGCTAATTTTCTAACTGCACGTGCTCGTTTCTGTCTCTATATTTGCTATTTTTTGAAACATATCTTTTTAATAATGCTACCTCAAATTTAACGGATTTCGGTGTAGTATAAACATAACTTTTACGTACACTCTTGTTGTTTTTACGTACTGTCATTCCTTACCATCAAGCAATGAGTAGGAAATGCACAGAAAATATCATGTGACTTCATTTATTGTAATATTTGCTTTATTGTGGTAGTATGGAACCTTTTGTCATTGTTGTGTACCGTCAAGTTGGAACTGACCCATAGCTGACCCTTTAGAAGGTTTTCAGAGGCAGTTAGTCACACAGGAGGAGATTGTTCATCCTTCTGCCATGGAGCTGAATGGATTTGAATGGTGTGCCGTTGGGATTGCAGCAGTTTCTTCCCACTGTGTCACCAAAACTACTTGGCTTACAATATATTTGAAATATTTCTGCTTGCTGTTAGATATTAACAAATTCTTTAAGTATGTATCTTCCAATAACTCCCAAGAAAGATATTATTATGTCATGCTAAGAAAGAAGAGGTTGTGCACTACAGAAATTTACAAATTTTTCCATAGTCACACTGTATGCAAGTTAACACTCCAGCACAGATCCGACCAATCCAGATCCAATGTTTTCACAGAAAAAGTATCTAGAAAAAGTATCTTCCAATATAACTTAACTGTTATGATTATTATGTTTTTGTTTAGAATATTTACCTAAATATTATACTGTATATACACATATTTCCTTAGTAGCCTTATGAGAAAGAAGCCAAAACAAAGGGAAGAGATGATGATGATGATGATGATGATGATGATGATGATGATGCAAAAGAGATGAACATAAGATTTCAAAGTGTAGTTTGAGAAAACAAACCGAAGTGTTACAATGGAATGTAGAAGAAACTGGAGTTAGACTCCAAAAAAAGAGAACTTATTCAACATTTCTCAAGGTAAAATAACAATTTCAAGCCTCAAGTTGCAATACTAAAAGACACTGTGGGAAAACTCATGATAATCCAGGAAGCATCAAAAGAAGACAGAATATACAGAGTCATTGTGGTCAATAAGATTGGTTGACACAGAAAAAATGTCAGGAATTACCATATAATAAAGGGCTAATGGTGATGAAGTAAGAAGTTTGAGATGCATTGAAGGGGATTGGAAAAAAAAAACAAGGTCCTAGGAATTGATTTAATATCAATTCACACGTTCCAAATAATAGATCCAGTCCTGGATGGACTCAACAGTCCTTGTCAGGAAATTTGGCAGTCAGCTGTCCGGCCAACTCCCAAGAAGAAATCTATATGTGTTCATATTCCCAAGAATGGTGATCCAAGAGAATGTAGGCATTATCAAAAAAGATCATTGATATCATATGCAAGCAAAATATTGCTGAAGATCATCTAAAAAAGGCTAGAACAGTGCTAGAACAGAGACCTACCATAAGTTTAGGCTGGATTAGAAGAGGCCATGGCACCAGGGAGATTTGCTGATTTCAGATAAGATTTTGATTCAGAGCAAAGAATACTTGAAGAATGCCTACTTGTGTTTTATTTACTTTGCAAATATATTTGACTGTGTGAATCATAACAGACTGTGACTAACATTGAGAAAAAGGGGAATTCAGATCACTTTATTATATTTATGCAAAATCTCTATCTAAATCAAGAAGCTGTTGTGGGAACAGAACAAGGGAACATAACATGATTTAAAATCAGAAAGTGTGTATGTCAGGTTATATATTTTTTCTATATTTATTTAATTTATATGTTGAGCAATTCATTAAAGACACACTAAACTTTATGAAAAATGTGGAATAAAGATTGGAAGATTTATCAACCACCTGTGCTATGCAGATGACACAACCTTGTTTGCTGAACATGAGAAGCACATGAAAAGCTTGCTGCAGAACACCAAAGATTGGAGACTTCAATATGTATTATATCTCAATAAGAATAAAAATAACTCTATTCACCACTCAGACAATAGACAACATCGTGAAATATGGAGAAAAGATTGGAATTGACAGTGAATTCATCTTGCCCAATTCAGTTAGTACCCCTGGTACCAGCAGTCAGAAGATCAGGAGATGTATAACATTAGGAAAGTCTGTTATCAGGAAACTTTCCAAGTCCTGAAGAGCAATACATCAGTTTAAAAACTAAGATGCACCTTTGTTTCAAGGCACAGTCTTTCTGAACACTTCCTATGTATCTATTAGCTGGACAATGAATAAGATTGATAGAAGAATCGATGCATTTGGGTTGTTGTGTCACAGAAAAGTGCTGAATATCCATGGGCTACCAAAATACCCCAAATAGATATGTTTTGGAGAAAGTGCAACTAGAGCACTTCTTGGATGAAAAGATCACAAAGCTTTGTCTTACATATTTCTAACTTGTTCGGAGATGCTATTCCTTGGAAAGGGACATTGGTGGAGGGTCAGTGAAAGAATATTCTTAACAATATAGATTGATACAGTGTGTGTGGCAATAGCCTCAAATATATCAGGGATGATAAGGTTGGCACAGGAACGGGACAGAATTAGATTTGTTGTTCATAGGGTTTCTGACTCATACTTGACTCAATGACACTTAACAATACCATCATTTAATGACATTTATTTCTGCAATTTTCCTGAATGAAATGCTTTTGAATTAATTTTCTTCCCAGATTCTGATACCTGATCACACATTTGCTACTT
Organism: Elephantulus edwardii; assembly: GCF_000299155.1. Taxonomy (NCBI): domain Eukaryota; kingdom Metazoa; phylum Chordata; class Mammalia; order Macroscelidea; family Macroscelididae; genus Elephantulus; species Elephantulus edwardii. The sequence continues at coordinate 4,036,864 of NW_006399953.1, forward strand.
TTAACTCTAAATTTAAAAGAAAAAGACATTCTTTCAGTACTCTTTAATCTAGGGCTAGACTATGGGTAAAGAATACCAGCACCAGCAGTATCATATATTTTAGAAACTGAATCATACAGGATCTTTAGATGATAGCTTTGCTGCAAGTAGACACTCAGATTTGATTTAAGAATCTGGTGCTTTTTTAAGGGTGTGTGTGTGTGTGTGTGTGTGTGTGTGTATGTGTGAGACTTGGATGTAACTTCCAAGAGATGAAGTATCAATAGAACTTTATTCATCAGATTTGCAGCAAAGACTCATTTCTAGTCCAAAAAGTTGTCACTTAAACCAAATCAACATAAAAGCCCTTACAAGCTATACACGATTAATCAGCAGAGTGCTGTTTCCTGAACATGAACACAGCAGCTTATGTTAAAATAAATATTTTAGATCAACTAATGGCAGACATATTTTGTGAGTATTGACATTCTGTCATGAATATATCCTTCTTTTTTATTAGAAAACTCATGTGCCTTTTTACAAGAGAATGATTTGTGGAGTCCTTTTTGGCAGTTTTAGGTGAGTTCTAATTTAAACCTGGTTTCCTAGGAAAAGGACTATCAGCTCCACACAGTGATGAATCTTCCTTCCAGTGGCAGCACAGTATGGTGAGAACACGAGTGGTTTTGACAAATCTGGGAACAAAACTCTTTTCATTCTTCATTATATTCTATGCGACTTTGGTGAACTCAATAAACCGTTCTCGTTCTCATGTTAATAATAATAACACATTAAATAGCTTATATTGAGGGGTTAGTCTACTGAATACAGTGCAAATCTAGCAAAATGAACTACAGCTCAATTGATTACAACTCATAGTGTCTCTCCATTGGGTTCCTGAGATTAGAAATCTTTATGAGAGCAATTACTTATATTCCTCTCATGGAATAACTAGTGGATTCAAATTTCTAACTTTTCAGTTAGCAATGCAACATGCAATGCAGTGTGGTCCCAGGACACATGAGTACAATGCAAGCACATAGCAAATTTCTCCTTCTTTAGGCTTTATAAGAAATAAAAACTTGTGCAAAACAATTGCTGTCAAGATAGTTCTTACTCAAGATAGTCCATCTGTGTCAGGGTAGAATTCTCCTTAGTTTTCTGTAGTAGATCCTTGCTTCTGCAGCAATGATGTATAGATTCAAACTTGAACTTTCTGGTTATTAGCTGAGTATATTAACTGTTTACATTATCCTGATATTCCTTGTGAAGTATACCACATGAATACTTTTGTAGTAATTTCTTCTTGAACAAATTTACAGAATATTGGAGTAAAATAATGGGAAAAATTATCTCTAAGAGGAAACAAAGAGAAAAAACTCCAAATTGTAGTATGCATGTACTCATTGCCATCAAGTAGCTGACCCTCTAGCAGGATTTTGGAAGCTATAAATCCCATGGAAGGAGATTACCCATCTTTCTTCCATGGAGCAGCTGGTAGATGTCATCTGCCAGAGAACGCCACTTTTGGATTAGCAGTGCAATTCCCAATTGACTAACTACCAGAGTTCCATGAAATCCGTAGTTATAAAAGTGACTTTTCAAAGATTTCTAGTTAAGTCTTCTCAGAGACCTGGAAAGCTATGCAATGAATACAAATAAGTTAAGTAAGAGGCTATAAAGTCTTCTAGAAGGGGGGAACAGCTCAACATTATGAGAGAGAAACAGCCAATCACACATTGTCTTGCTCAATTTCTTAATCCATTTTGCTGCAATATTAACCTTATACACATAACTTGTCATATTTATATGTCGTGTATCTTTGTTTTAGGACTCTTTAAGAGATGATAACAAATGATTTTTCTGCTTTTAAGTTAATTGAAAATCAGTTAAGAGCCTCATTTCTGTGACTTAAAAATCTCATTCAAGTATAAGAAAGTCCCAGCTCTGAGAAGAGTAAAGTATCAGAAATGGTTATAGGGGGCCAAGGTATTCTGGGTAGACTGTTCTCACTCAAAATGAATGTAAGTCTTCCTGCAAAGCAAATATTGCACCAAAATCTATTCATATAGCTAATGATCATTTTTATTTGTTGCCTGTACTTATTTCCATGTTTTTATAGCAAGCATAGTGAGCACATGAAATGGACCTTTATGTAATGTACATGAGCTATTGTTTTTACCTTTTCTTCAGAGTTATTTTCCTATTACTAATTTTCTGTGGTTTTCCAACATACATTTGAAGGCATTACTGAAATGTTATTTAATTGTATATATTACTAAAATTTGTGACGGAAAATACACAGAGAAAGTTAATAAGTTATAAATTATAATTTGATAACTTTTCACAAAATGAACATAATCATCTAACCAGACTCCAAAAAATAAATCAATCAAGAAATAGAAAATTACCAGCTTCCCAGAAATCTTTTAGTGTCCCAGTTAATAATTTCCCATCTAAATACCCTGCCTCCGGAAACCCTATGAACCTGGAGAAAGGATGAAAGTTAGACAAGTGTCCAGGTCTTTCGTTCATAGGGTTGCTGTGAGTCGCCTACGACTCAATGGTATTTAACAACAACGATAGCATACAGAGAGAGATCAGCTGGCCTGGTGGACAGAAATTGATGCTACCAAGTCAAAGGTGGGTGACTCTAATCTACAGCCCTCAGGCCTGTTTTTAATTGTTTTTGGTCAAACATTCTTCTAGGTCCTATAGCCCTGGTCTGTCCACTTCCCGTACAGAGGTAACTAATGGTTGCTGTGAAGCTGAACACTGTGACACTGATGTGTCAAATGCGAGAATGGCTACCCATGGTGGACAGTGTTTGCTGGAGCTCCCTATTAAAAAAAGCTTAGAAATAGGAGTGGCATCAACTTCGGATATAGCTTGCCTCTGGAAACCCTATGAACCTGGAGAAAAGATGAAAGTTATACAATTGTCCAGGTCTTTTATTCATAGGGTCACTGTGAGTTGCCTACAACTTGATGGCACTGAGCAGCAAACAAGGAATGGTAATTACTTTCTTCTAACTCAGTAGCTGATTTTTATCTATTTTCTAAAAACAAATATTTAATGAAGGGGTTTATATGGTATCCCTTTCTGAGGTCAGTGTTGTTTATTATTTCACCATCTGGTTGCCTAGTGGTAAGAAACTGTGCTGCAGTCCTGAAGACAAGTGGTTCAAATAAACCACCTGCTTCCTGTAAGAAAGATGGGCAATGTCTTCCCATGCAATTTAACTGCCTTTGAAAACCTATTGGAGGGTCAATTATGGGTCAGCTCTGACTCCATAGTACACAATATCAACAACAACAACATGAATATGTTATTTTATCCTGCATTTGGATTATTACAAATGGATTATTACAAATGTTGAATGCTGTTAGTTGCCTTCATATTGACAAGTCATAGTTACCTAATGGAAAACAGCTCTGAACCTTGCCATATCCTCTCCTTTCCTTTTGTTTTCTGATACTCTTATAAAAACAAAAAATCCATAATCATCAGGTTATTCCTGACTCTTAGCTAGTCTGTAAGACAGAATTGAAATGCCTTATAAATTTTTCGAAGTTATAAATCTTAGCAGAAGCACACAGCTATTTTGTTCTTCCATGCAGCAACTGGTGAGCTCAAGTTGCCTTTCAATTTAAATCTAAGAGCTTAACCACTGAGCTACCAGTAGAATTTCATAAACCTTTTGTACTTAACACCAAAAAGAATGCTGATTTATTTTCATCTTCTTAGGAGTAGAAATGCTGAATCAGTATGGGCACATTTATCTTGAACACTGTGATTGACTTTTCCGAAAGAGTTGTATTAACTCATATTCATGCCAGTTACAATTTTATAGATACTTACTGGAGCCTACCTTAAGTTCTTCATAGAATCTGGCTTCTCTAATGATTTTCTCAACATACAGCTTCAACAGGTATGGAGAAGTACACAGCTTGCTCAATTTTAAACCATGTAGTGTATACACTACACTACTGAGACAGCATCTGTTTGATCTGGGTATAGATTCAGAATGAACATGAGTGAGTAGATCTCTTGGATTTCCCATTATTCTCAGTGTTAACCATAGCATGCTATATTCCACATATTTAAAAGCCTTTGCAAAGCCAATAAAACACAGATATACGTTCTTGTGTTCTTTGTTTTCAACCAAGAGCAATCTGATATCAGCAATAACAGCCCTGATGCCATGGTCTTTTCTAAACTCAACATGAACTTCCGGCAGTTGCCAGTCAGTGTACTGTTCTGGTCATTGCTGGATGACCTTCAATCAATATTTTGTTTGTATGTGGTATTAATGAAATTGTTCAATAATTTTCACATTCTGTTGGATCACATTTCTGAGAATGGGAATGAATATATATTTCCCCCCGCCCCTGTAGTTGGCCAGGTAGCTATCTTCAAAATTTCCTCTCAGAGATTTGTGAGTACATCCAGGAATACATCTATTAGTTAAAACATGTAAATTAGTATCTCATAAATTACTAGAGCCTTATTCCTCCCCCCATACTTCAGTGCAGCTTGAACTTTCCCCTTCATTATCATATGACCTTTCTAATATAGTACTTGCGGAAATATTTCATTGTGGATCAATTCTTTTTCATTCATGAATATATATTTCTTCCATCTCCTTTTGATGTTTCTCAGATCATTCAAAATTTTGCCCATAACATCTCTCGGTATTACAACTCGAGATTTGAATTTGTTTTTCATTTTTCTCAGCTTGAGAATTGCTGAATAAGTTCTTCCCTTTTTATTTTCCTTCAACTCTGTATCTTTACATATTATACTGTATAATGCTGTTGTTGTTGTTGTTTTGTGTTGTCGAGTCACGTGCAATTCATACCGATTCTAGGTACAATAGCTCTAAACTCTGCTCTATACCTTGGCAATATTACTGTCTTGGGCACACCTGCCTCCATTTCCCAGTGACTGAATCAACCCATCTCAAAGTGGGTCTTCCTCTCCTGCACTGTTTCTCCACACTCCAAGCATTATGTCCCTCTCCAAGGACTGATTCGATCTTACAACACATCCAAAATACGTCAGATGAAGTTTCAGAATCCTTGCCTCCAAGGAGCAGCCAGGTTTCACCCTTTCCAGGATGAACTTGTTTATTCTCCTAGCATTCCATACTCTTCTCCAACACTACAGCA
>NW_006399953.1:4043472-4047896 GCF_000299155.1 Elephantulus edwardii
ATCAAGAAAACAAAGATTCTAACCACAGTGCTAATTGGCAGCATCAGTATGTATGGTGAAGAGATTGAGATAGTTAACAGTTTTTGTTTACTTGGTTCCACAGTCAACACTCTTGGTAACAGCAGCCAGAAAATCAGGAGATGAATTGCATTGGGAAAGGCAGCTGTGAAGGACCTGTCAAGATTACTGAAGTGCAATGATGTCAGACTGGAGACTACGATGCACCTGATCCAGGCTATAGTCTTTGCCATTACGTGCTAAGCATCAGAGAGTTGGACAGTAAACAGGGATGATATAAAGAGAATTGATTCTTTTGAATTGTGGTGCTAGAGAAGAATGTTGAATATACTATGGACTGCTAGTAGGACAAACAGGTTTGTCCTGAAGAGGGTGAAGCCAGAATGTTCCCTGGAGTCAAGGATTCTGAAGCTTCTTCTGACATATTTTGTGCTTGTTGCAAGGAGGACTGGTCCTTGGAGAGGGACATCATGTTTGGGAGAGTGGAGGGATGGCACAGGAGAGGAAGACCCTCGATGAGATGTATCGATTCTGTGAGTGGAGTGGTGGCAATGAATGTGTTTGAGATAGGTAGGTTGACACAGGATAAAATGGCGTTTAGGGCTCTTGTACATAGGGTGGCTATGAATCATAAGCGACTCAATGGCACATAACAACATATAGATTGAAAAGTTAAGGCGATAGAACACATCCTTGACACACACCCTTCCCAATTTCCAATCATGCAGTGTTTCCTTGCTCTGTTCTGACAACTATTTCCTGGTACAAGTATAGGTTTCACACAAGCACAATCAAGTGTTCTGGGATTCCCACTCTTCTCAAAGTCAGCCAGTCTTTTTTGAGCTTTCTTTTGAAATCTTACATTTATATCCCTCACTATTGTATTTACCCCCAAGGTTTGGCTTCTCAATACTCTCATGTTAATTTTAGCATCTATTCTGACATCTACTTTGGTATTTTTTTTCCTCCTCAGTTTATGTAATGATCTCTTGCTCTTTTTATAGATGACAGCATCCTTGACTATCCTTGTCATCTCACAACTCACTTAGTATTCCATCATTGGTGTTCAATAACTCAATCCTATTCTGAGTATGATTTTTAAATTCAGCAGGTATTTTGATTTTTACATACTTGTTTTAATCTTTATTAATTTCACTTTGAACATGCACCAGAGTAAGTTATGATCTGTTCTAAAGTCAGCATCTGGACTGGATTTGAGTGCTGATATTATACCTCTCCATTGATTTTCCTTTTTTTCCACTCATATGTGGTCAATCTGATTCCTGTATAGTGCATCAGGTGAAGTCTAAGTGTATGGTTACAATTGTGTTTCTTTAATAAAGATATTTGTGATGAATAATCTTTGCATCTACAAAATTCAGTTACACAATCTATAGCCTCTTTTCTGTCTCTATCTCAATAATTTTCAACTACTATTTCTTTTACTTTGTTTTGCACTTTCCATTTCAGTCAGAAATTATTATTTTGCATCTTGATTACATGTTTTAACAATTTCAGACTGCAAAAGTTGGTAGAAATTATCAATTTCTACTTCTTTGGCTTAACTGTTTCTGTGTATATGTGCATAATAGCAGTATTAACAGTTTTTCCCTTTGTGCACATGGATAATATCCTTAACCCTAAGTATTTTACTTAAGGATAGCTCTTGAAATTTTCTTCAATTATTCATTCTCAAAACAGTAAATCTTAGGATCAGTTCATTCAAAGTAGAAAATGGCAATCCAACTCAGCTCAATAATACCTAATATGTCAACTTTATCCATTTCATTTAATTTTTACAGTATTCAATTTTCTTATGTTCATACTTTGCACATTCCAGGTTCCAATTACTAGTGGATGTTTCATCCTCATTTTTTAGTGCCTTCCAAACTGAGGGCTCTACTTCCACTACTGTATCTGTCTAACTGTATAACATTGTTTTATTGTTCATAGTGTTTTCAAAGGTCTGTTATTTCAGAAATGGTTGACTACAATCTTGCTTGCTAAAAGAGAAGAGGGCTTGAAATACATACGTCAGGAGATCAAAGACCACAACCTTCAATAAAGATTACTTCTAAACATCAAGAAGATAAAAATCCTCACCATTGGATAGATAGACAATATCATAATAGGTAGAGAAAAGATTGAAATTTTCTACTCTTTCATCCTTCTGGAAGCATAATCAACACCCTAAGCATCAAAAGTCAAGATATCAAAAGTCAAATTCCATAGGGAAATCTGCTGACAAGGACGTCTCCAAATTACTGAAAAACAAGGATGTCAGTTTAAAAACTTATGTGTCCCTGATTGAGATGAAGGTCTAATTGCTCATGTTGCGTCAGAGAGCTTGACAATGAGTTAGAATGTCAGAAGAATTGATGTCTTTGAATTGTAGTTGGAGAAGAGAACTGACTATCCCAAGGACTGCCAAAAGAACAGATAGATATGTCTTGGAGAAAGTACAGTACAACGTGCTCCTTAGAGGCTTGAATGGTGAAGTTTCCTTCATCTCCCATACTTTGGGCATCTTGCTAGGTAGTCGGCTATTCCTTGGAAAGTGACATAATGATTGGAAAGTTGGAGGGTCTCAGTGAGAAAAGGGGATAACTTTAATGAGATAGATACAGTAATTGAAGCAATGGGCTCAATTTGTCAGCGGCTGAGGATGGTACATGGTTCAGATCTGTACTATATGTACTGTTCATAGGGTTACCATAAGTCATACTCAGCTCTAGGGAAAATAACATCAAAACTAAGTTCTGTGGTGCTTTGAATTTATAATATTTAAAAACAATATTTTAGAGTGAAAACGCAGGCTTATAAAAAAGTATTAAAATATACTAATAAGAAAAGAACCAATGAAGGAAATTATTATGACATTTTCTCATTTAAGTTCTAAGGTAAGTATCCTTCATGTAATGCACTTAACATTGTCCACTATAGAGGTAGATGTCCAATTGCACTGTAAATATAGTTTTAATGTCTTATCCATCTATGTTTAGCTCATTCAACACCTGTAATAGTGACATACATATAGGAGATAAAGCAGTTGAATGAATGATAAAGCACAGTAAGATAATAAAAACCAAGGAATTTCTCTTTAAAAAACATCATTTTCAGTGAATTATCCTTCTCAGTCTTAAGTTATGAAGCTAGAAATGACATGAAAAATACACATGAATGGTGGTTATGATGAAAGATTTGGTGTAGGTTTACTTTCTCTTAATATCTCAGTTGTTATAAATTATGACCATGTCTCTGTCTGTACTATTTCTAACTAGCATCTATCTTATCATCAATTAATCTAGTCTTATACAACCTATTTTCAAAAAAGATTTACAATTAATATTTATAATTTTTATGATTTAAAAATAAAACAAAATGTAAAAATCCCATGCTTTGCTGTAGCTATTTAGCAAATGTAGAACACCTATGTAAATGTGTATTTGGGGGATGAGAATATTTTGGGGTAGAGAGTTACTTTTCAGGAACAGGGAGAAAAACAAAACAAGTGCATCATGATATAGATGATAGATAGATAGATAGATAGATAGATAGATAGATAGTTATTGTTGTTAGGTGTTAGGTGGCATAGAGTCATAGATGATTCATATTGACCCTATGAATGAAAGGCCTGAGCACTGTTCATAGAGTTTCCAGAGGCAAGCCACTTTGGAAGTGGATGCCACTCCTGCTTCCAGGCTTGTTTTAATCAGAAAACTCAGGCAAACACTGTCCACTATGGGTAATCACTATCACATTTGGCACATCAGTGTCAAAGTGTTCAGCATCTCAGCAACCACGAGTTACCTCTGTACAGAAATGCACAGACCTGGATTAAAGTTTACAGAACTGTTTAGTTTTTCCTACAACAATGATTATACATGTTGTTTTATGGCTTTATTTGTGATGTCCACAATGTAATAGCATAATAACACTCTTCCCACATCATAACTTTGCTCATTGTTTTATCATTTCAATTCCTTTTCTTTACCATGAAGAGAGTCAATTATTTTTTACTGAGTAATCTAGAAAGATATATTAAGTTATTATTCCTATAATATTTAGAATACATAGAGAAAGAAGGATCTTCAAAGTTTAATATCCTAATTATTTTTCTTTGTTTTGTAATATTTCTCTAAAACAACTAGTAAATAAAAACTAAGCAATGATAATTGTTGTTGTTATGTGCCATCGAGTCACTTGCGACTCATAGCGACCCTATGTACAAGAGCTCTATACGCTCTTCTATCCTGTGCCAACCTAGCCATCTCAAATGCACTTATTCCTACCTCTCTAGTCACAGAATCGATCCATCTCATCAAAGGTCTTCCTCTCCTTCGCCGCCCCTCCACTCTGCCAAACATGATGTCCCTCTCCAAGGACCAGTCCCTCCTTGCAACAAG
>NW_006399953.1:4048406-4060675 GCF_000299155.1 Elephantulus edwardii
TTCCACCAATCCTGATGCCACATTCCTCTGGGTATAGCCCAGCATCTTGGATGATCTGTTCTGCATAAAGATTGAAAAGGTATGGAGACAGAATACATCTCTGATGAACCCCCTTCTTGATTTTGAACCATGTAGTGTCTCCTGGCTGTCTTCTGACAACTGCCTCTTGGTCCGAGTATAAGTTTCTCATTAGCACAATCAAATGTTGTGGGATTCCCATTCTTCTCAGAGTCAGCCACAGCTTATTGTGATCCACACAGTCAAAAGCCTTTGCATTGTCAATGAAGCACAGATAGACGTTCTTCTGTATTCTTTGCTTTCTGCTAAGATCCATTTTACATTATCTATAATATCCCTAGTACCACGACCTCTTCTAAATCCAGCCTTCCCATCTGGCAGTTCTCTGTTGACATATTGTCCAAAAGTTTTTGGATAATTTTCAGGAGAATCTTGCTTGTATGTGATATCAATGACAATAAAATGAAGCATTGATAATAAAAAAAAGAAATGCACAGACCTGTGCAATACCACCTAGAAGAATGTTTGACAGAAAAATAATTTGAACCAGGCCTGATATATCATCTATCACATAGATAGGTAGATAGATGATAGATAGATAGATAGATAGATAGATAGATAGATTTATATATATAATAGATATGTTGTTGTTTGCCATCAAGCTGCCTGTGACTCATAAGTACAACAGCCCTAAACCCTGCTCTATCCCATGCCAATTTTATTTTCTCTGACAAACCTACCGCAATTACTCCAGTCACTAAATCAATCCACCTCATCGAAGGTCTTCCTCTCCTGTGCTATCCCTCCACCCTCCCAAGCATGTTGTTCCTCTCCAAGGACTGATCTTGCCTTGCAATTTGTCCAAAGTATGTCAGACAAAGCTTCAGAATCCTTGCCTCTAAAGAGCAGCCTGGCTTCACCCTCTCCATGATGAATTTGTTCTCTTGGCAGTCCATGCTATATTCAATAGTCTTCTCCAGCACCACAGCTCAAAGTCATCAAGTCTCCTTGTCATACCTAATCATTGTCCAACTTTCTGATGCATGGCAAGTAATTGAAAAGACTATGGTTTGGATCATGCACACCTTAGTCTCCAGACTGACATGATTGCTCTTTAGTACTTTGAAGAGGTCTCTGACAGCAGACTTTCCTAATGCAATTCATCTTTTAATTTCCTGGCTGCTGGTACCAATTTGTGGTACAAATCATTTACCACAATATAAATCTGTGTAGCAATGTATTACAGCAATAAGACAGTGTGTTTTGAAGATGAGCTGATTTCTTTCCTTTTTTACCAGTTACTGACAGTTGATTATTGACCAAGTTTGGCTTTTCATGCACGTTATGCTATCTGAAACTAATAATACCTAACTCTTAATATTTTACTGGGGATTAAAAGAGATAATGAGCAAAAACTACTCAGAATAGCATCTTCCAAACAGAAAAAAAGACTATAATGAGAGTGCCATATCCTTCTATGGTGTAATGTTATTGTCCATTGTGATATCTCTGTCGAATATTGAACCCCTGGTCTGAGATTCTGAGATCTTTTTGTTTAATATTAATCTTTAGACAATATATATGTGTATATATCTGGAATTTAACAGATATAATATATCTGGAAATTGAGTTTGCGTTCTTTTACTTGCAAATCACTTTTTTTCAAGAATGTACTCATATTTGAAATGAATGAGATCTCCCCATTTATTTTCCTTGAATTTTTAAAAATTCGACATTATAGCACTTAAAAGTCCAAAGAAAGAAAAGCTAGAAAAGAAGACAAATATCCAAGAAGTAATATCTGGATTAAGAAGTCTGAACATATCATTTAAAGCAGGTAGAAGGAATAAAGGGAAAGTATCTTTAACTTCAAACAAAATGACATCTATAAAATTTACTCTTAAAACTACAGAGGTCTCAAAAATTTGCAATCAGAAGCTAGGTGAAGGACAGGACAGTAGCTGAAAGACACTTTTGCTGTATTCGCTGTATGAGTGTGGATCACTTGCTGAGATCTCCTTCTGATCTGGTCAACTTTACTAAGTTTATAGGCCCAGGATGAACATGAAAGCAAAAAGAGACTTCAGTGATGATCTGATCACAAATCTCATTGTTCTATTAAGGACTGAAGATATGGAGAAATGTCCTGAGTTTTACTGGGTCAAACTGGACAAATGGAAAAAGAACTGGAGTGATTTCCTTAAGCATCTTAGATCACAACTCCAATATTGACTATAGACTTTTTCTTTTGTTATTCCTTTTAAAAAATGTGGGTGTAAAACTTCACGAAGTGTGAAATATTTATAATGGGATAAAAATGATTCTGATTATAAAGAAGAACATAAAAAAAAAACCCAGCTACTTTGTATCATGGCTGCAGAAAATACTCTTTAAAATCTGATCAATTTATACGCAAGTAAAGACAGCTTCTTTTTGAGTTAACAATGGGAACAAAGATAATATCAAGACGAAAAGACTTGATACGATCTTGACCTATCAGCAGAACTGAAATGCAGATAGAAGAATGTCACTTATATCTGAGAGGAGGGAAAAAAAGGCACTGACTAACTCACTAGTCATTTCCTCAAGTCAAGGATTCGATAAAAAGGATTTGGCCTTTAGAGACTCAAAACAATCTTAGTTCCAAATAGAGTTGGTTCTTTTTGAAAGAATAGAAGTAAAGAGCTACCAATGCTCATTAAGATTGAATGTGTGTGTTTGTGTATGCAGCCTCACATATGTATATTCATGCATTCTATTCTTACATGCACATATATATATACATGTAAAATATATTTACATCTGTATCACACACTAATAAAACACTCCTATATAACACCATGTTGTTAAGATGTTGTTAGCAACCCTTGAATGAAAGACCTGAAGTTTTGTATGACTTTCATCATTTATAGGGTTTCCGGAGGCAAGCTATTTCAGGAGTAGATGTCAATCCTGCTTCCAAGGTTGTTTTGGCATAGCACTGGTCTGTCTAGAAGTAATTCATGGTTTCTGTGATGCTAAACACTGTGACACTGATGTGTCAAATGCAATAATGGTTACCCATGGTGGACATTGTTTGGTGGAGCTCCTCAATTAAAACAAGCTTGGAATCAGGAGTGGCATCCACTGCTGAAATAGCTTGCCTTTGGACACCCTATGAACTTGGAGGAACAATGAAAGTCATACAAGAGTTCAAGTCTTTTGTTCATAGGGTCGCTATGAGTCATCTACAACTTGATAGCACTTAACAACAACGTATAATAGCCTATCAGGAAGTGTCTTTTCTTCTACATTTTCTGATCCAGTTCATTTCTCTACATTGTTGTTGTTTGTTGTTGCTATAGATGAGCACATTAGAGTCAATTAATATCAACATAATTTTGGAATGAGTATAATTAGTTTAATATGACACAGTATTCGTTAAGAAAACATCAAATATGCCAAATATATAGTAGATTGCTACCACTAAGTGCATGAATTTGTGGCAATTAAACTTGCTAGTTAAGATCCATTGTTAAAGGGACAGGGATTGGAGAATTATTGTCTTACATGATTTTCAGCAAACTTATTTCACTGTGTGAAATTTAAAAGACTTGGGATAATTAAAAAAATACATTCTTTAAATGTAGTTAAATGGATAATAAATTGCAGACCTTAAATTTTTCTTCACTATTTATATTTCTTCTTCAATAAGCACAGAGAGATAAAAGGTCATTAAAAAGATAGATGAAATAGAGCAGTAGATGTAAGCAAATAAAAAGCTTAGAAATACTGAGAATCATCAGACTATAAACTCTACTAAATAGCAACATTAGCTTTCTAGGAAAATAAGCAGGATAAAATTAGCTGTCAGGTTTCCTTTTACGCACAGAGGAACATGTAGATTAGGAAACTTGGTTTTAAAAGGAAAGAAAAGTAAATTAAATGTGCTCAAATTTTATTGACAGAAGTAGCACTTTCGGTGTGATGTGGTACATGTTTCATGGCTAATGGAAGAGTCAGCAGTTCAAGTCCACCAGCAGCTCAGCAGCAGAAAGATGAATAGTTTCCTTCTATAAAGATTTACAGGCTCAGAAATCTGATAGAGGGTCATAATGGATTGGATTGGGCTCAGCAGAAATGGGTTTGGTAATTGATTTATAAATGAGAGATGTTTTAGGACAATCTCTTTGACATAAGTACAAGGAGCAGAAGTATACTTATGCTTTGATGGTCCTGCAACTGCATTGTCAGGAACTAATCTCTGTCTCTTGCACATCCTGTCTTCTTCTCTTCCTTTCTCCCTTTCCCCCATCTTGCTTTTGTCTTTCTATAAGCTTATTTGTTACATTCTAAATATTTCCAGGCTATTTTTATATACTAAAGTTCCCAACATTTTATAAATACAAGATGAGTTACATTGGAATAGATGTAATGCTAAAAGGAATAATGCACTAAGATAGATTTTTAAGCCTAGAGTAGATACATTTTTATTTTTATATTTTTTTAGATACAAATTTATAGTTGGTTTAAGAAAGATAATTTGTCTGACAGAGAACTTCTTATCAGCAAAGATGGAAGCTGGACTTCATTTAGAGTAAAATGTTTATGAAGTGGTAGGGTTAAAAAAAATAAAGAAAACTTTCTTTTAAAAATAATATACCTAGCTAACTCATCACGGCACATAATAACAACAGCAATAACAGCTAACTCATAAAAAAATTTGTGATTGAAATAAAGACATTTACATAAAATAAAATACATGAAAAAGGAAAGATAATTTGCTTCTCTAGAATATATGATATATGATATATGATTTAAGTGTATCTGTGCCATGGAACTAGAATGAAAAGAGGTTTGTTTTTTGGTTTGGTTCTTGGTTTGGGGTTGGTTGGTGTTTTGCTGGGTTTTTTTTTGTCTGTGTGGTATTCCTTTCCCCTGTCTTTGGTATGAAACTAGAAAAAAAGTGGTTTGGGGAATTTTTGATAAAGTACTGCTTCTACACCCTGGAAATTAGTTGTAGATTCCAGCAAACTTGATTCCCTGCTGTGTTAAATGGGAATCCAAGAAGAAGAAAGACCTGTCAGGAGAATAAGAGAATTCAATGCTTTGATTAACAGGCAGCCAGGTGTTAAATTTAATTGCCTCAAGAAAAAAAGAAAATTTTGCTTTTCAGCATTAGTCTCACACTTCTTAATAACAGTAGACTTTCACAAAAGGAAGAAAAGGACTGGTGTACATGTTGAAAAATTGTATTTAAAGCAGCATGCATTCAGAGTACAAATTTTCATTTTGTTTTCTTTTTCAAATGATTTTTATTACAAAGTAAATAAAATAGAAGAGAGTAGAGAATGAAAAAGTATTTTACAACTCCATTTTTGCAAATATACACATTTACTATCCATTGGGAGTTGTGCTGCTAAACCAAAAGTGGCACCTCTCTCCTGGTTCAAATCCATAGGGGCTCCCTGGGACTGAAATGGGTATTCTCCTGTGGAGCCATCTTCAAGCTTTGCAAACCTTTTAGAAGGTATAGAAGCTCTGACTGACTTCTGACTCCACAGAAATGAGTATAGGAGTGATACTTACTTTAAATTCATTTGTCAAAAAAAAAAAAGAAAGCAGAGTAAAAACTCCAAGATAACCTTATTTTTTAAAATTTACTTCACACTGGTTTACTTACAAAATTTGTTTATATTGTTTTTCACGTTGGTTCTTTCCCTTTTCCTTTACTTTCTTGATTATGTTTTATCCAAAAGACATTACCTTAAATTAATTTGTTAATCAAAAGGAAGAAGGGATAATCCTCAAGTAAATATAGATTTTCTACAATAATTATGCTTATAATATCAACAAATAGAATATAGCGAGTATTGTCTATCCTTTAAAAGAACATTTAAAAATACTAAAAATTTTCAGGTTTTTATCTTAAATTATGATCTTAGAACTTATTTGCACAAGCATATATTTTTACTTTATTGTGCAAATATACCATTTTCAAACTCATAGACACCAAGTCAGAAATTACTCATACCTGACCCTATCACAGCTTTTGGGAGGCTTTAATTGTACAGAAGGAGGTTGTCCTTCTTTCTCCCAAACCACACTTAAAAGATTGGAACCACCCAGGAGGCCACCATAGCTCCTGAAGTATAATATGGTAAATACATTTCTTTGTAAAGAACATAAAGTATTTCAACTTTTTTGTTATAA
This sequence comes from Elephantulus edwardii, assembly GCF_000299155.1. Taxonomy (NCBI): domain Eukaryota; kingdom Metazoa; phylum Chordata; class Mammalia; order Macroscelidea; family Macroscelididae; genus Elephantulus; species Elephantulus edwardii. The sequence goes on from NW_006399953.1 coordinate 4,054,617, forward strand.
TACTCATAAATATTCTTGCATATGTAGAAGAGTGCTATAATACCCTTGTATATTTACAGATGGAAAAGCTTATTTAATAACTTTACCTTTTACTGACCAATTGCTTTCTAATGACAGTCAAGTAATGTTTAGTTCCATTAATGTATGTAACTATTTATTCATTTTTTATATTTCATCACTAATTAAATTTTCAGACTCTTTAATTTTTTTCATAATGCTATATATAAAACACCATACTTTGTTAACTATACATTAGTGACTTTTATTGCTATTATTTTTAGATATTTTTAACAAATTCAATAGTTGGTGTTAAACATTATTATAATTATTATATCTTCTCCTGACATCTTGATTTCATAGAAATCATATTTGACATCTCATTCTTATTATATATCTTATGAACATTACAGAAAGGAAAAAATTCCAAAGACAAACCAAAAACTCTTTGCCATTGAGTAAGTACTGACTCAGTGACCATACAGTAGTGGCTTTTCTTATCCTTGCATATAAGGATCACTTTGGTTGCACTTCTTCCAAAAGCATTTATCTGGTTGTTGACTCTCAGTCAACACTATGAATCAAGGCATCAATTATTCTTCTGAAATCCTTATTAATTGTCCAAATTTCACATGTATTAGAAAGCAACCAAAAATATTACTTAACTTGGGAGGAACTGGAGAGCATTATGCTAAGTGAACTAATTCAGTCCCATGAGGACAAATACTGTGTAAGACCATTATTGGAGAGTGAGTATGAAGATCCAGGAATAGAAGGATGGGAGCAGAGGGGTGAGGATGAGTGGCAGTGAGGGGTGGTGGTAATCATAGGGTGAATAAGGAGCTCTGGTGGTTTATTCGGTAGCAAGTTTTGCTATTAACCAAAATATCTTCTGTCTCCAGTGGAGTAAATTTCCCAAGGGCTTCATGAGATAAAGAATAGCAACTTCCTTATGTTACAATTCGGATCTTTAAAAATCCAATGAAAGGTTGTTATGAATTAGAATACATTCGATGGCAGTGAGGATTAACGATGAATTTTTCTGTAAAATTTCCTTTTTGTACTGTTATTGCTAGATTTTGGATGTAGAAAACACACACTAACTTCATGAAATAGAATGCAATGTGCTTTCTTTTTTCCTATTTTCTAAAAGTAATTTGGTAGAATGTTGAGGGTTTTGTTTTTTTCTTGAATGTTTTTGACAGAATTATCCAGTGAAGCAATAAATGTAACAGAGTTCTTGGCTTTTGGTGGTTTTGTTTTGTTTTGTCTCAGCTATTTCTTTAAGTATACTATTATATGTACTTAATTACTGTGTACCAGTCTCAAATTTTATCCAGTTCAAGTGAAGTACAGAAATGCTGTTACATTTTTACATTCATTTGCCCTCCTTCATTTATAACTGTCTTTAATATCATCATTTCTATTTCAATTTCCACAATATATTAACTACAAATAATTTGAAAAGTATAACTTTGCTTCAAACTCTTCAATCTAAGAGTCACTTTGGAAAGAACAGAGACACACATGTCTAGTGATTAGTCAAATGATTTCTTATCCTTCCTGTTGGGGGTTGGTCCTATCACATCTCTTATTCAGCTCATACATAGAAAAAAGTATGTAGCTGTTATGCCTTCTTGTCTATAAGGGAAAACAGCATACAGAATTTTACAAAAATGGATAATCAAAGAGGAAATTGGCCAAGAAAAGTAAACATAGCAAAGCAATTAAAAGTGGTAATGCTAGAAAGGAAATTCAAATACAATATAAACTTAATTATTGGAGAAATGCCTGATCATGGAAATGCTAGGACACTGCTGTTTGACAGACATTATACCTGCTGTCTAAGGAATCTAGCCACGGTAATGTGTTGATATAAATATGACATTTCTCCCGTGGATGATCTTATGGATTTAAATCATGTGTTTTTACGTTAGTATTACAACTCTTTACCACTAATCACCAGAGCTCCCTTTAGTATAGTTTGTTGTTTGTTGATTGTCTTAGAGTCTAGCACAACTCATAGCAATCCTATGAACAAAAGGCCTGAAGCCCCTCTACAACTATCAACATCTATAAAAGTTTGTAGAGTTTCCAAGAGGCATACAATAAATAAATAAATAAATAAAATTTTATTTTTTTTTAGTATATTTCCTACATTAATGACTACAAACTATATCAACTGCAGGAGGACAACAGTGTATCATGTTGAAACAAATAAAACATCATTAAAGCAACACAAAAAAAGAGGAGAAAAAAAAAATACCAAAGTGGATGCCAGAAGAGACTCTACAACTTCTTGATGGATACAGAGTAACCAAAACAAAATGATAAATGGTGATATAAAATCCTAAACAGACTTCCAAAGTAAGCTCAAGAAGACAAAGTAAAATACTATAATAAAACCTGCAAAAGCGTGGCACTAGAAAATAAAAAAGACAGAAAATATCTGGAATTACTCTACCTGAAAGAACTTAAGAAAATGATGATTCATATTTCATTATGCACTTCTGAAGAAATCTAAAGAAAAACCATTGAACGACTCCGAAGAATCACAATAAGATGGAGACAATGCACAGATTCACTGTACCAAAAAGAGTTGGTGTTCAACCACTCAGGAGGTAGCATAGGTTCAAGGACAAATTTCATGAAGGAAGAAATCCAAGGTGCTTAAGGTATTGTCAAAAAACAAGGCTCTGCCATTATGGGATATTTGGAAGGCAATTACTTAACCACCAAAGCAAAAATCCGTATTTATGCCCATTCCAAAAAAGATATCACAAAATAATGTGCAAATAATTGAACAATCTCTTTACCCGTAAGTAAATAATTTTAAATATGTTTACAGCAGCAGTGTCAGATGAATCCTCCTTGATAGCAATGAAATCTAGAAATAGATTTACTTATCCTTTACTCATTCTTCAAAGGCATTTGGCCATGTAAATCACAATGAATTAGAGATAATATAGAAATAATAGGACTTCAAAAACACTTAAATGTGCTCATGGGAACTTAAACACAGACTGAGAAGAAGTTGTTTTCATAGAATGAGGATATCACATGATTTAAAGGAGGAGAATAAATGTGTGTCATGATTATGTCTTTTCACAGGCTGTGCTAATGTGTTAAATTTGTATGCTGAGGCAATAACTCAGGAAGCTGGACTAAATATGAAGAATGTGTCAAGAGGATTTCAGGAAGACTAACAACCTGTGGTATGTAGATGACACAACCTTGTGTTTTAAATAATAATAATAACAAATAATAAAAGAAAACCTTTTATATGAAGATCAAAAAATGCATACAACCTTGAGTATAGATCACATGTTAACATAAAAATCAAAACAAAATAATACAATAGAGGGTAGGATGTCTTTGATTCCTCATGACTCAAAGAAGGTTGGCAGTATTGCCAGAAGGACTTCTTTACAACCTGTGCTGAAGATCTTTCCCAGGTACTACTTTTACTGATTTCTCCATGCAAACCGGATAGCCCAACTTTCAGCGCAACATCATAGACCCTCCTGAGTTTAGTGAAGAAGTCATCACAGCTTACCACCTCTATTCCATCCAGGTACTTTCCTCAAGTGAGAAGCAAGAACATACAGGATCCTGACAAGACATCACACTCACGTGGGCCATTATCCTGCTGTTCCACCTGTGTGCCTCAGCTGAAAGGCTCCAGCATTTGGCAGCCACTGGAAGGCAGTCTTGGAACAGACGATTAGGGACAATAACCTTCCTCCAGAAGCATCAGAGAGATTAATGAAGATAATTAGAAAACTTGGCCTTGCCACACAGGAGACTAAGGAGGACATAGACTTCAGGAGACAGGGCTGCAATCAGGTGAGAGACTCACTACCAGTGTCAGCAAATTGAAGAATAGGAAGGGAGCCACCTGTAATCCTCCTGGGGAAAATCTGCTTCCGCTGTGGAAACAGGGCTCTTCACAGTCCAAGGATGACAATCGACTTCAGAATAGAGAGCTGCAATTAAATAATAAAGTTTTCTCAGAACCAGCACATCAAGGGGTGAGGGAGGGAGAGGCCCAAACCTCCTTTAGAGAGAAACTGCTTCAGTTCTGGAACATAGCATCGGGGCCACTCTGCAGACCAAAGAGGGCAAGAGACTTTAGGAGAGGAAGCTGCAATAAGAACAGATTCCTACAGAGCTGCACTGCAGCACATAGAGGACTTAAAGGACCTTAGAGAAGCCAAATTACAATATACAATAATCAATAGAATTCATCTACAGTAACAAATAGAAGCAAACTGAAAAAAAAAAAAAAACAACCACCAAACAAACAAACAAAAAACAAACCATAGTACGGTTTATAATAACCAAATACAAATTGAGATATTTTGGAATAAACATAACTAGAGACACAAAACAACTTTAAAAAAAAAACTAACCACTATCCCAAACTACAAAACACACTACTGAAAGAAACAAAGATAACTAACTTAGACATCTAAGGACAAATACTGCCTAAGAGCATTATTGAAAAAACAGAAGGATAACTAGTAACATTTGTGTGAATATCCAAAGAGGGAAGCAGCAGCAGCAGAGGGCTAAGGGTGGGGAAAGGGAGAAATCACGGAGTCACAGAATGTGGTGGATAGAGGGGTGGAGTAAAAGAATTAAGAAAAATTCAGCACAGATGAAAAGACTGGGTACTAGTGGTCATAGATCAATCATGATTAATTTTATAAGACACAGTGCACATGACTTTTTTAAAATACTATACAACATGGATGAGTCCAAAACAAATTCTACTGAGTGACATGTATGAGTTACAAGAGGAAAATTATTGTATAGAGCCACTATTATAAAAACAACTAAGGAAAGATTTACATACAATTAATCTTGACAGTCAACAGGGATGGGAAGGGAGGACAAAGGGAGTTAAATTTAACAAATCAATTAGTTGGGTGAAGGTTGAGGTAATACTATGAGGATTGATTAGACAATGTAATTAATTATTTTAATTAATCAGTGATAATTAATGTTATAAAACAAAATGTTTAATGCCATAAAGCAAAATTATTATGGAAAACTAGTATGATTTATAAGACTTCATGCAAATGACAAAGAAATAGTTTTTTTAAAAAAATCATATAATATAGGCCAATAAGTAGCATCATGTGAAATAGAGAAAAAGACGGAAACTGCCATTGATTTCATTTTACTTGGATTTACAATCAATATCCATGGAAACAGCAGTCAAGGAATTAAATGACATGCTTATTGAGCAAATCTGCTGAAAAAACAAATATTGTTAAAGTGCTAAACTATAAAGTCACTTTCGAGACTAAGTAGATCTGACCCAAAGCAAAGTATTTTCAATTGTCTCTTATGCCTGTGAAATGAACGAAGAAGGTAGAAGAAAAATAAACTTCTTTGCATTGTGATGGTGTAAAAAATATTGAATATATCATGGACTCCTAGACAAACAAATGTATCTTGGAAGAGATGCTAAGAAGTAAGATGAGTGAGTTCATCTCACATACTTTCAACATATTATTAGGAGGAACATGTTCTAGGGAAAGAACATCTTGGCAGATAAAACAGAAAGTCAGCAGGAAAGACAAAGAGTTGCAACGACATGGATTGACACAGTGGCTTCTGTGTGGGCTAAACACAAGAGTACTTGTGAGGATGATGCGGGACAAGTGGTGTTTTGTTCTCTAGTACGTAGTGTCATTGTAAGTCTGAACCGACTCAATAACATCTAACAGTGACCATATTATAATATTACCTCAATTCTAAGTCTTGGTAACTTAAAATATTTTAAAAATAAAAACATAAATTATTAGATTTTTTCCACAATAATTTATACTATAACTTTGTCATTTGTGGATCGCACACCACAGTGCAAAATTATAATTTCCTATACAGTACAATATTGTCAGTGACAGGATAATATCTATACGCATACAAGGAAGTCCAGTGAATACCACTATCATTCAAATATATGCACCAACAACCAGAGCCAAGGAAGAGGAGATAGAAGATTTTTACCAACTTTTACAATCGGAGATTGATCGAACATGCAACCAAGA
>NW_006399953.1:4060775-4061613 GCF_000299155.1 Elephantulus edwardii
ATCGGGATGGGTGTGTCAGAGGCGGTGTGGTTGGCGCAGGATAGAGCAGGGTTTAGAGCTGTTGTGCATAGGGTCGCTATGAGTCGGAAACGACTCGACTGCACATAACAACAACAACATCAAGTATTGACTGCTTTTTTCAGGTTTTATTGCTGTTGTTTTGTTTTCACAGTTTTAATCTTAAGCAATCCTTTGTTGTATATTTTTTAAGACATATCATTGCAGAATCAAACATAGAAAATAAAGTGTTATAATAAAGCCAAGCAGAGGAAAATTATTTCCTGTATTTGGCAAAATCTAGAATCCTTTGTCCTCACCTAATTATTACCATTTAACAACATAAAAGTCCCTTATGCAATAAACAAACTCTTTAGCAAAGAATATTAGTTGAGAACTAGGATTTAAATAAAAATCATGCTTAGCTTTCATTTGAGACATACATAATTTTTAAAAATTATATGTGTAATTAGTTGTTTAAAATTAATTTACCACCCTAAGTTAGTTGTAGAACTCACAGAGACAAAAAATAACCTATCTCTTAATTGATGTTGTTGCTGTGTACCATTGAATCAGAACCTAACCACAGCAGACCCTGTGGCAGGTTTTCAGAGGCAGTTAATCACTCGGGAGGAGATTGCCCTTCCTTCTGTAGTAGAGCATCTGGTGGCCACAAACTGCATGGCTTTGGTATTGCAGTGCGGCATATGCATCTTAATTCTGGTGTGTTTATTATATAATGTAAGTATATATAATGAATGGAACAGCACATGAGCAGAAAACTAGCAGAAGTCCAGGCTGAGTTTAGAAGGGGTCGAGGTACTAGAGATATTGTAGCTAA
>NW_006399953.1:4064391-4067741 GCF_000299155.1 Elephantulus edwardii
CGGAGTTTAGGGCTGTTGTACATAGGGTCGCTATGAGTCGCAGGCGACTCGACGGCACATAACAACAACAACAACAACAACAACAACAACATACAGGCATAAGTAATTTTATTTCTCTTATCTTTTTTGTGCTTCATAGATACTGTGCTTATTTTGCAAATTTAAGTGTTGTGCGAAGCCTTCACTGAACAAGTCTTATAGTACCATTTTTCCCACAACAGGGTTTGCTCATCTGTTTATTATATTTTTTGTATTTCTTAAAATACCTCACATTTTCACAATGCTGTTTCATACTTAACATCACAGAATAGTGTAACTGTAACACTGGGAATGTCTGTAGTCAGGGATCTTTCCAATAATTATTGAGAAACAATGATACCAGTTTAAATACCTAGGTGAGCCTTTTCAGTCATTTGCTATGCATCCAAGTGCTGGGTAGTAAATAAGGATTGCATGAGAAGAATTAATTCCTGTTAATTGTGATGTTGAGGAAGACTGTTGAATATCCCATAGACTGCCAAAAGAACAAACAGATATGAATAGGAGAACGTACAGTCAAAGGGCTCTTTGTGGGAAAACATGATACAGCTTTGTCTCATATACTTCAATCACATAACTAGAAAAAGTTATTCCTTGGAAAGGTGAAGGGACAGCAAATGAGAGGAAGACTTTCAACCAGGTGGATTGACACGGTGAGTGTATCAGAGTTTGTGAGGGTGGCACAGGATAGGACAGGGTTCAGAGCTGTTGTTCATGTTGTCACTATGAGCTGTACTGAACTCAGTGGCACCTAAGAACAACATCATCATAGAATAAGGTAAATATAACTTTTATATGCAATGGGGAAACAAAGATAATGTGTGACATACTGTATTTGAATACATATTTTAATAATTACAATGATCTAGGGCCAAAAGTGCTGCATCTCCCTAATCTTACTGTACATGAAATAATTATTATCAAAGAACATCTTTAACCTTTGTGAAGGGTACTGAGAATACATGACAGTCATAAGTTTCTATTGGTGAGAAAATGACAAAGTTTAATTTCTTATCATGCTGTACTATTTTCACCTTATGAGTAATGTTCGAAAACTTGACACAATTCCATCAGCAAAGAAGGAGTTGCATCTTTGCCATTGATAAATGTGAACAAATATTTTGATTAAATACTTGAGGCACAGAGGGATGTATAAAAAGCTATTTCAAAATAATTTCTAGTGCAATTATGGCATATATGGCACATAAAATTTATGGCATAAGATAATGGAATATCTTTATTTTATTCTATTTTATGAAATAAAAATTATAAACATCATACTTGAAGTTGTATTTGAACTTACCTGGAGGAAATAACTATCCTAAAATTGGTGACATTAAGATAGGAGTGATGTTTATCAAAATGTAGTATTTTGAATGAAGCATTTGGGAATTAAGTTTTATTTATTTACATTATCTTCCAACTATTAACTGGAGACAAACCACTTTTCTAACTTCTCTAACATACAAAATGGAATTCTCTCACTTTTCTTACAGAATTGTATGAGAAATAATTAATACATTACTATTCATACTTTAAAAAAATAATAGCATATAACAGATAACAATGTCAGCATTGTTAGTGTTATTATTCTGTCTCCTGTTCACTCCAGAGAGTTAAAGAAAAGACATCTATAATGTGTGCTGACATAAGATGGGCCTATCTCTTGGTGCTAACCTGCAGCTTCTCCTCTGAACAAGTTAAAGCTTCTCACATTTTATCTTTTAGTTTGAAAGCAACTGTGGCTAAGTGGCACACTGCTGTCTTGTAAGTAGTTCAGCCTGGATGCTGACAGCATCCCTACAGCAAATAATAATATGAAGTGAAGTTCTGAAAGTAGGATCTTGCATTAAAGAAAAAATGGGTCTGTGTAATAACTGGAGGTTGGAACCCTTGTAAGCATGTATCCATGACAGGCAATTTACCATTTGAGACATCATACACTTGCCACCTCAATCGAATGCTGTTGTTTGACATTAAATATCATTTGCTCTATTATTGTTACAACACTACAGACTTGTATAAATATAAGTGAAGTGGGCTATCAAGACATTCTTGGCATTTGAAAATTTATTGCAGTAGTAAATGACTAGAGACATATGTTTTTATCATCTGGAAGTGAATATATATGGTTGCCTCCTACACACTTCATTGGCAGTCTAAGTTCATTTCAACTAATCAACAAATAAAGCCCAGTTAAGCCATATTTATTTCTAGAAGCAAATAGATCAGTTTCTGTGTTATTGTGGGAGCTCAGATCCCATCCATCAGCTGAATCAGTAAACAAGAGAGGTTGAAGCTTGGCAAAGACAAGGGAAGGGAAACTACTGCCTGAAAGGCAGGAAAATGAACCAGATCACTTAGATTTATGGCTCATCCTTCATAATTATCTGGAGGATAAGTTCAACTCTGCATTTCTCTTAAAATTTACAGGTACGAACTGATCATTATAAGGTTCCTATGAGTCAGAATTGACTTGGTGGCAGTGTGTAACTTCTTAGATGTCTTCAACAAAGTATTTCTGCATTTTATCATGCTTAAGTACTTGAACTCATTTAAATTTTCATATTCATAAGAGTGTGCTCAGAGTGCTAACAGACTAAGTACTTATTAGGAATCTTAACTTCAATAAAATTATCTAACCTTCACTGAGTGAATTTGGAAGCAAGAGTGGCATCCAGTTCCTAAACAACATGCCTCTGGAAACTATGAATTTTGATAAATGATAACAATAGTTATAGAAAGGCTTCAAGTATTTTGTTCATAAGGTCACTATAAGTCGTGCTTAAGTCAACTGAAATCAACAACTCCAAATGAGTGAATAGGGAGCCCTGGTGGCCTAGTAACAAGAAGTTGTACTGCACCCAAAGGCATGTGGTTCGAGGCCACTGGTACCTCTTGAGAAGGATGGGCAATCTCCTCCCATATGATTAACTTCCTCTGAAAACCTGTTGACGGGTCAGCTATGGGTCAGCTCTGACTGCACGGTACACAAAAACCATAACAATGAGTGAATGAGTGAACCAATGAGTTAAGGTTAATTTAGAGATATTGAGAAGAAGATATCCTTGCCTTCTCAAAGTAATGTCACGTGATTTTTGCCTTGAAATTAAGGTGTCAAAGAGATCATGCTACAGAATAACTGAGAGAGTTTCAGAAAGTTGCTTCACATTATTTTAGTTTCACTTACTTTTTGAGATAATGAAAAGTAAGAAATGAGACCATAGCTGACATCCAAGCAGATATATGCACACCCATGTTCATTGCAGCTTTGTTCACAATAGCAAGGAGTTGGAAACAACCTAAGTGCC
>NW_006399953.1:4072536-4084791 GCF_000299155.1 Elephantulus edwardii
CCTTTGAGCTGTGGTACTGGAGAAGAGTATTGAGGGTACCATGGACTGCTAGGAAAACAAACAGATTCATCTTGGAGAGGGTTAAACCAGGAGGGTCCTTGGAGGCAAGAATTCTGAGGCTTTGTCTGACATACTTTGGACATGTTGTAAGGAGAGACTGGTCCTTAGAGAGGGACATCATGCTTGGTAGGGTGGAGGGACAGCGCTGGAGGGGAAGTCCCTCTATGAGGTGGAATTATTCAGTGACTGGGGTAATCAGGATGGTTGTATCAGAGACAGTGTGATTGGCACAGGACAGAGCAGAGTTTAGGGCTGTTGTAAATAGGGTCGCTATGAGTTGCAAATGACTCGAAGGCACATAACAACAACCACTATAATTGTAATAGCAAAAATCATATACCTTTATACAAGTATAGTTATAAATCTGTATAGATATTCACATATACATACATTGAAAGTTCAAATATTAGTGTTCATATTTTTTCACTGTAGGCCTTTCAGACCCACTGAAATATTTTTCTATTTTACAGACCCACAGCTGTGGGAAGAATCATAAACCTGCTGCTTTAGACCCATTGTGCATCCACAAACTTATACACAGCATCAGCTCAATAGCAAATCAATGCTTCAAGCCATTGTGGAGAATGACTGTTTCTTTGGAGTCCCCTCAGGGTGTTTTTAATGGGGAATCTTGTGCATTTTATAAAGCCTATTTTTTAAATTATAGCATTGAAAACTACTGAAAATTTGGGGACAATTTACTGAGTTACCTTTCAGGTGTAGGGAAAAAACCATAATTGAATATAAATGTTTCTGTCTTTACTGCAATTGTATAAAAAAGAGAGTGAAGTAAAAATCCAGTATTTTTTGTTTGTTTTTATAAGTTTTAAATTGGTCTGTACACACAATTAGCATGTATTGTGTTTCATTCATGTACATTGAGTTGCACACATGCCTTCATTCATACAGATTATATTTTATATACTCATTCTTAAACACTGTTTTATAAAATTATGAATCACCATTCACCTATGCCCACTCTTACCCTGTCTTTTCATATGCCTACTGGTTCTATCCTAATTCCTTCAACCCCTTGCTCTGTCCACCAAATGCTGCCATCTAAGTGATTTCCCCCAATCTCAACCCTCCACAGCCCTAGCCGCCTCTTCTTCCTGCTTTTGACTTTCATACACATCTTACTATTTATAATTCTATTTTACAATAATGGTCTCATAGAGTATTTGTCCTTATGAGACTGAGTTTATTCATTCAGCATAATATTCTCCTATGTTATATAATATTTTAAGAAATTGTTGCTCCTGAATGCTGCATAATGTTAAATTGTATGAATGTATCATAATGTCTCAATCCACTCATTTATTGATGAACATTTGCATTGTTTCCATTATCTAGTGACTATCTCTGCTGTGAATATTGTTGTACAAATTTCCATTTGTGTTTCAGTTTTCTTTTCCTTGGGATGCATTTCCAGCACTAGGGTAGTTGGATCAAATGGAATTTCTGTGTTCAGCTTTTTGAGGAAACTTCAAACTTCATTCCAGAGTGGTTGTACCATTTTACAATCTCACCAACAGTGTTATAAGAGTTCTAAAATCTCCACAGTCTCTCTAACATGTGTTTGGTTGTTGTTTTGTTCAATTTTGCCTTTCTACTGGGGTGAGATGATCTAATTGTAATTTTTATTTATAGCTTTCCACTTGCTAATGGTTTTGAGCACTTCTTCATGTGTCGGTTGCCTGTCTGAATGTCTTCCTCAGTGAAAAGTCTTTTCATTTTTTTGTGTGCATTTTGTAATTGAGCTGCCAATATTTTCCTTCTGTACTTCCTATAGTATTCCGTAAACTTTCATTATGAGACCCCTTTCTGAGATGTCATTGACAAATTTTTTCCCCCAGTTAGTAGGATTTATTTTCACCATATTGGAGAAAATTTTAGATGGACAGAGGAACTTAATCTTTAAAAGGTCCCATTCATTAGATGCTGTCCTGTACTGGTTGTACATTTTGGCTGTATTTGCCTATACCAGAGGCTAGGACTTCTAAAAAAAATTTTGTCCCATTTTCTCTCTCATGATCTTTTTGGTTTGAAGCTTTACCCCTAGATCTCTGATCTACCTTGACCTGATTTTTGTTTATTGGGTGTAAAGTGTATCCTGCTTCAGCTTTCTGCAGGTAGCAGTCCAGTTTTGCTGGCACCATTTGTTGAAGAAGTTGTCCTTTTTCCATTTTTTTGTTTTTATTTTTGTGTTTTGTGTATTGTTGTTTTTCCCCTAATACCAGTTGGTCAGATGATCAATAGATTAGTTTCTGGGGTCTCGTTTTTGCTCTACTGGTTTATAGGTCTGTCATTTTACCAGTACCAGGTTACTCTAATGCAGTGTGGAGTGAGATTTGACAAATGACACGTCAAATTAAGGAGACTGTAGAGAAAAATGCAATGGTTATAATTAGTGTATGAATTGATTCTAGAAGAATCAGTCTTAGCACAAGCTCATGTATGATTGTTTTAACAGTTAAAATGGGATGAAATGGACAGATTTGAGAGATCCATGGATTGTAGAATGTGTAATTTTATAAGTGATAGAATATGTATGTCAATGACCACTTTAAAATATCTAACTTGATAATATATGGCCCAATTTAACTCATATGAATATCAAGTTTCAGATGTTTTCTATCAGTTGAGGTTTATCTGCTCAAATATGCAAATCTTTATTATACAATTTTTGTTTATAAAGTCAAAGAGACATGCAAGTCTTTTTTCCTTCAACTATACATTGGCAGTTGATGTTTAGTGAGTAATATTTCATTTTCATTTTGATTATTATATTTATGTATTAATCTAATTAGTAAAATTTCTTGATGGTACAAATTATACTTCTTTATATTTGCTTCAAAAATATGATCTAAGTAGTGGAAATATTCTTTCTATGAGAATATTTTCAACTTAACAAGAGTATTTCAAAAGAATACATTTTTGTCATAAATTTTCTAAGTACTACAGCTGACAATAACCAGTCTGCTGGCTTCCAAGGTAGTACGTTTTATTGTCCGTAAAAGGACTATTCTGAAATGGCACCATTCTTGGAAGCTGTTAGAAATTCTTCTCTCCTACAAAGTTGATAGATAGAATTTCTGTTTACTTTTCTTTTCCCAACTTGTATCTCAAGAATATAATAGACTTTGAGTTAGACTTGAGTTTGAATCCTGTTTCACAAAAACAAAATGAAAAAGAAAACTCTTTCTTTTGCTTGATTTAATGCCACCCTCACAATCTCTTATTTGCCTAAACGCATTGCCATGGTCACTGTGGCAATTCATCTATTTGAAGGCATTCATAAAGCACAAGGCTCAAGGATCAGAGAATAACAATTGATGTGTCCCAGCAAACATATATCCCTAGATGTATTTACTTGTCTATACCAAGAAATGTTGAGAAATACTACATAGATAACCAGTTCGAAGAGATTAAAATTTTTGCTCATAAAAAATGATCTATAGAATGTTTAAATTATTAAACAGTATCATTAATATCACATGCAAATAAAAACTTGATGAAGACTATTATAATTACGGGGACAGGAGTATTGACAGAAATTCAAAGAGATTATGGGACAAAGGATATCACTATTGGTATCAGATGGCTCTTAACTAAAGGTAGAGAATAACAAAAAAGATGTTTAGTTATGCTTTATTGAATATTATGCATTATTGACTTACGGATCACAAAATGTATAAATAATATTGGGAAGAATGGGAATTTCTAAGCACTTAATTGTGCTCTTTTAGAACCTGTGTATAGACTAAGAATTAGAGATATTGCATGATGTAAAATTGGGGAAAGTATATGTCAGGGATAAATTATTTTACAATATCTCTTCAATCTGTGCACTGAACAAATAATCAGAGAAAGTGGAATATATGAAGAAGAATATGACAATGTAATGGAAGGGAAATTCATCAAACAAATGATAGGCAGGTAAAACAACTTCACTTGATGAAAGTGAAGAGAACTTGAAGTATTTGGCTTAAGAAGTTCAAAGACTACAACTTTAAGTATGGATTATATCTCAATATAAAGGAAACATCATGATAAATGAATAAAAATGGAATTTGTTAAGGCTTTCATTTCCCTTCGATCCACCACAATCAAGACCAGTTGTAGAGGCAATTTAAAAAATTGATGTATTTCATTGGCAAATCAGTTGTCAATAAACCTCTTTAAAGTGTGAAAGAACAAGGATATCATTTTCAATATTAGGTATGCTTAGTCCAAGACATGGTATTTTCCATTGCTTCAAATGAATTAAAAAGTTAATGAATTAATAGGATTAAAGAAGAATTGATGACTTTCAATTGTGACATTGGCTAAAAATACTGAATATATTATAGACAAATAAATGTGTCTAAGAAGTGAAATCAGAGTGATTCTGAGAAAAAAGGATGGTGAAACTTTATCTAACTCATTGAAAAGGACAAGACTTGGGAAAAGTAGACAGTCTGAAATAAGAGAAAATTACTCAGACTTTAGAAGCCTTAATGTACCATCTACAGCATTGAGTTTTTAATAATATCTGGTGAACTTATGCCAATAACTGAGTAGATACTAAATGAGACTACTCAGAACAATGTCAAAAGAGTAACAAGTAAAGACACATGTTGTGTTGTGTGTTGTATACCGTCAAGTTAGAATCAACCCATAGCTGACCCTCCAGCAGGTTTTCAGAGGCAGTTAATCCCATAGGAGGAAATTGCCCATAGAATATCTATATTAGAAGGTTAAGTATAATTGGAAACAGGTTGACTCTAAAGGTCCTGAGAGTTTGATTCTTTATTTAAATCAGTCTACTGGTTTTAAATACATCACAAATATGTTTCCAAAGAATATCTAATACAGAAATAGTATCAGTAATGAGTTCATATTCATTTTTGAATGGTTTAAATAAGTCACTGTGCTATGTAAATTTAGAAATTATAATTTATAAATATATTTTATAATATAGAAATATAGAAAATTATAATATAGAAACTCATAATAAAGAAAATTAATACCCATAAACAAAAACTTTGATATATTATTCATATTACAGACTCTTAGAGAAATCTTTGGAGTCTTGCTTATGTTGTCAGATTATTTCACTAACAACATTGTCTCAAATTGAAGGTGGACTTTTATTGATATTTTGATGAACAAATAATATTCACCTTTATAGAGAAAATAATTTTGTAGACAAATAGGAATCACCATGTCCATCTTTTGGAAGCTGTTCTCAATTTTCAATTGTGTGCATAGCTTCAACTTGCCACTCCTAAAGAAAATGTTTTCAATAGGCATATAAAATTATTGTAAAGTCAAGTGGCACAGGTGTTCACTATATGCAATATTTCTTTCAAAACAATCAGTTTTGAAACAGATATTTCCTTGACTGAGTTCATTCTTGATTCACTCTGCAGTCACTTGAAGGCTATTATCCCACTTTCTGGCAAGATTTGAAATATGTGAAGGGCTCTTGAGTCTCATGATTTATAGTGAATCAACAGAAAGTCTCTTCCCCCCCAGGTGTTTCTATAATTGTGGACCGTGGGGGGCATACCTAGTGTGTTAAGTTGCATTCAGTCCCCTTTCTACTGATGTAGAGCGAGAGTTGAAACACTTCCAATAACAATTTATCTTTACCAAAGGTGACTTGCATTTTATTTAGAGAATGTAATATTAAGCTTTGCATGTGGGCTTTGTATGTATTCAGTTCATTGAAGATAACACTTTCAATGATCAAAATCCTACATGTTGTTTGTTGTTGTAGGAGTGGCACCCACTTCCTAAACAGCATGTCTTTGGAAACTCTGTGAACTTTGAAAATGATGGTGGTTGTGGAAGGGATTCAGGCATTTTGTTTATGACTACGTTAATGCCATGAGTCATGCTCAACTTGACGACAATCAACAATAACAGCACAACATCAAGTATATGACCATTAAGTTGTTGTTATGTGCCATCGAGTTGCCTGAGATCCATAGTGACCTATGTACAGCGGCTCAGAATCCTGTCCTGTCCTGAGTCAGTCTCACTAATTCTGACACACCAGGTCCCATTGCCCCAGTTACTGTATCAATCCATGTCATCCAGGATCTTCCTCTCCTGTGCTGTTTCTCCATCCTTCCAAGTATGATGTCCTTTTAAGGATCCATCTCTCCTGGCTTTGTGCCCAAAGTATGTGAGACAGAGCTTAAAAATTGTAACTTCCAAGGAGAAATGTGGTTTCACCCTCTCCAAGACATATCCTTTTATTTTCTTGGTATTTTCTTATTTTATTTCCATGGTATGTTCAAGACTCTTCTCCAACACCACAATTTCAAGGCATCAATTCTTCTTTGGTCATTTTTAGTCATTGTTCATCTCTCTTATGTAGAGAAAGTAGTAATGAAGACCACGGTCTGGGTTAGGTGTACCTTAGCGTCTAGACTGACATCCATAGCTTTTCACTACTCTGGAAAGGTCCCTGACAGCAGATTTTTCCAGTGCAATTTGTCTTTTGAGTTCCTGACTGCTGGTGATAAGAGTGCTGATTGTGGAGCTGAGCAAGCTGTAATTTCTAACAACCGCAATCTCTTCTCCATGTTTCATGGTGCTGCCATTGGACCCAGTGGTGAGAATCTTTGTCTTCTTGATATTGAGCTTCAATCCATATTGAAGACAATAGTCCTTCACCTTCTGCATCAAGCACTTTAGATCCTCTTCAGTTTCAGCAAGCAAAGTTGTATCATCTGCATAACGTAAGCTGTTGATGAGTCTTCCTTCAGTCTACCACATTTCTCCTCATTGAACTCTGCTTCCTGAATGATCTATTCTGCATACAGACTGAAAAGATTTGGGGAGAGGATGCATCCCTGAGACACTCCTTTCCTGATTTTGAACCATGCAGTACTTTTCTGCTCTGTTCCAAGGACTGCTTCTTGGTCCAAGTGTAAGTTTTACATAAACACAATCAAGTGTTTTGGGATTCCCATTTTCCTCAAAGTTAACCACAATATGTTGTGATCCATACAGTGTCAATGAAACAAAGATAGACATTCCTTTGGTACACTTTGTTTTCTGCCAAGCTTCATCTGACAATGGTAATAATGTTTATAGTGCCATGATCTCTTCTAAATCTAGCTTGTATTTCTGCTAGTTCTTTGTTAATATACTGTTCCAGTCCTTTCTGGATAGTCTTCAGCAGGATTTTGCTAGTATGTTATATTAGTGATATTGTTTGATAGTTTCCACACTCTGTCTGGTCACTGCTTTTAGAAAGGGAATAAATACGGATATCTCTGAGTTAGTTGGCCAGGTAGTTGTCCTCCAGATTTCTTGGCACAATCTGGTGAACACATCCAGGTCAGCAAGTGCTTACATAATTATCATTATAGATAGCAAAAAAAGTCATATGTTTTTGGACTACTTGTCTACAATCAGATTGCTAGTTCTGATAAGTTCAATGATGGGCCTGGACTCATGTATAATGCCAGTTTCAAAATAGTACTATAAATTAAACTAGTACTTCAATTTACAATAAGATTTTATAATGCAAAATTTAAGCCCTCAGCTGCTAATAAATGGTCAACATTTCAAATCCACCAAATAATTTGAAAAAAAAGACAAGAAAATTATTTTTCATAAAGATAATAACCTTGAAATCCTTTGAGGGAGGTTCTATTCTGTCCAATGAGTAGAGTTTGAAACAACTCAATTAAAAAGGAATACCCAAATTTGAAACAACATTTGAGCAAGAGCCTATGGTGATGAAGGAAGAAGCTCAAGCTGCTTTGAAGGAAATAGCAAAAAATAAGGCCCCAGGAATTGATGGTATACTAATTGACGTATTTTAGCTAACAGATGCTGCCTTAAATGTGCTCACCAAGTTGTGCCAAGAAATCTGGAGAACAACCACTTGGCCAACTGACTGGAAGAGATCTATATTTGTTCCCATTCCAGAAAAGGTGACCCAATAGAGTGTGGAAACTACAGAACAATCTCATTGATTTCACATGCAAGCAAGATTCTACTGAAGATTATCCAAAAACGACTGGAGCAGCACATCAGTGGAGAATTGCCAGAAGTCCAGGCTGGGTTTAGAAGGGGTCCTGATACTAGGGATATTGTAGCTGATGTTAGACGGATCTTAGCTGAAAGCAGGGAATACCAGAATAATGTCTATCTATGTTTCATTGATTATGTGATGGGAAAGTCTGCTGTTAATGACCTCTCTAAAGTACTCAAGAGAGGGACATCATGCTGGGTAGAGTAGCGGGACAGCGCAGGAGGGGAAGACCCACTATGAGGTGGATTGATTCAGTGACTGGGGTAATCGGGATGGGTGTGTCAGAGGCAGTGAGATTGACAAAGGCTAGAGCAGGGTTTAAGACTGTTATACATAGGGTGGCTAAGAGTTGCAAATGACTCAATGGCACATAACAACAATAACCCCAATTTACAGAAGAAACCTATTCAGAATAGTAAAACAATTTCCCTAAGGTCAGTCAGCTAGTAGAAAAAAAGATAGAACTCAACATCAGATTCCTTGAATTCAAGGTTATTTGAATTTATTGGGCAGAAAGTTCAAGATAAGTTATTTACAACTATCAGACCTGGAAATCTGGTCCTGTTTCAGGTATAGTCTAATTAAATTTATGAAGCCATTATACGCTGTCTTATACAGTTGCTGTAAGTAAGAATCAATCCAATGCTTGTTCAGTGATAATAAAATTCTTCCAAGTGCCATATGCATTTTGGCCATATGGCCAAGTTGTTTTTATTATGTACCATAAATTTACTATGTACCATTGATTTATTATGTACCAAATCATAGGTGACTCTCCTGTGGACTTTCAGAGGTTACAAATTGCATAGAACAAGATTGTCCATCTTTCTGCCATGGAGCAGCTGAAGGATTCTAACGGTGTGCTTTTGAGCTGTCAACACAATCCTAACCATTGAGCAACCAAAACTTTTTATATTGCTATGTTGTTGTTGTTATATGATATCAAGTCAACTATAACTCTCAGTGACCCTAAAAATAGCTTTGAACACTGCTCTATCCTAAACCAGTCTCACGGATTCCAACATAACCACGCCCATTACCCCAGTTACTGTATCAATCCTTCTCATCCAGGGTCTTCCTCTCCTACATTGTCCCTGAATCCTTCCAAGCATGATGTCCTTTTCCAAGGACTTAGCATAATAATGTACTCCATTCTTTCCCATGTTATGTAGTAATTTTCAAAATCATTGCTCCTGAATGTTGAGTACTATTCCACTGTGTGAATATACCACAATTTCTCAATCCATTTGATTGTGATTGGATATTTGGGTTATTTCCATGTTGTTACCATGGCAAATAATGCTGCTATGAACATTGGTCTACAAATCTCTGTTGGTGTCTTAGTTCTAATCTTCTCTGTGTGTATTCCAAGCAGTGGATTAGCTGGGTAATATGGGACTTCTACGGTTAGTTTTTTGAGGAAACCTCATTCTACCTTCCAGAGTGGTTGTACCATTTTACAATCTCATCAACAATGTATAAGAGTTCTTATCTCTCCACATCCTCTCCAATATGTATTATTTGCTCTCCTGTTAAACTTTGCCACTGTACTGAAGTGAGGTGATATCTTACTGTGGTTTTGATTTGCATCTCTCTGTTTGCTAGTGATTTTGAGCATTTCTTCATGTGTCTTCCTGGCCATCTGAATATCGTCTTCTGTGAAAGGACTTTCCATGTCTTTTGACCATTTTGTAATTGAGTTTTCAAGTATTATTCCTACAGAAGGCCCTGTAGGGTTCAGTGAACTTTTGATATGAGACCTTGTCTGAGATAGTATTGCCAAATGTTTTTCCCCAGTCCATAGGTTTTCTTTTCACTTCATTGGAAAATGTCTTTGATGTGCACAGGGATTTAATCTTTAGAAAGTCCCATTCATAAATGTTATCCTCTCCTGTTTGTGTATTTCTGGCTGTACTTTTTTTTTTTTTTTTACACCATGACTAGCCTCCTAAGCTTAGTCCTACTCTGCCTTTTATTATCTTTATAGTTTGAGGCCTTACCACTACGTCTCTGATCCACCTCAAGTTGGTTTTTAGGTATGGTGGGAGATGTGCATCCTGCTTCAGTTTTCTGTAGGCATTAGTACTGTTTTGCCAACACCATTTGTTGAAGACATTGTCATTTCCCCATTTGTTAGATTTTGTTTCCTTGTTGAATATCAGTTGACCATCAGAAAGATTAACTTCTGGGTTCGTGATTCTATTCCATTGATCTATATGCCTGTCATGGTATCAGTACCATTCTGTTTTGGTTATTACAGCTGTTTAGTAGGTTTTAAGATAAGGGAGTGTTATGCTTCCCACTTCATTCTTATTTTTCATAAGTACTTTCTTATTTGAAGTCTTTTTTCACATAAACTTGCCAATTGTCTTTTCTCTCTTTGAAAAATGAATTGGTATCTGGATTGAGTTGTGTTAAACACGCAGATTGCTTTGGCTAAGATTGTAATTTTTACTATATCAAATCTTCCTATCCATGAACAAAGAATCTTTTTTTCCGGTTTTTCTTTTAGGTCTTTTAATTGTGTTTCACAGAAGCGTTCTGTAGTTTTCTTTGTAAAGGTCTTTTATATCTCTAGTTAGATTTCTTTCCAAGTATCTTGACTTGTGGTTGCCTATTGCCAATGGTATTGGTTTCTTAATGTGCTTCTCTGAGTTCTCCTTGTTATTGCAGACGTATCTCATTTATATTTGTATATTGATCTTATAGCCTGTCACTCTGCTATATTAGTCTACTAGCTCTAACAGTTTTTGGTTGACTCTTTGGGTTTTTTTGTGTACACTACTATGTCACCTGCATATAGTGACAGTTTCACCATCTATTTCCTGATCTGGATGCCTTTTATTTATTTCATTTGTCGCATTGTCCTAGCAAGTATTTCCAATGCAATATTGAGTGGAAGTGGTGATAGTGGTCATCCTTGTGTGATTCTTGCTCTTGAGGAGAATATTTTCAGTCTTTCTCCTTTGAGAATGATATGGTGCCAAGAGTATAACTGTGGAGCTGAGCAAGCTGAAGTCATTAACAACCTCAATCTCTTCTTCATCCATCATGGTGCTGCCAATTGACATAAGTGTGAGAATCTTTGTTTTCTTGCAGTTCTTGACTTTCTGCATCAGAAACTTTAGTTCCTCCTTAGTTTTGAGAAGCAAGATTGTGTCATTTGCGTATTATAGGTTGTTGATGAGTCTACCTCCAATCCTGATGCCACATTTCTCCTCATTAGGCTCACCCTTCCTGATAATCTGTTCTGTATGTAGATTGAAAAGATATGGAGATAGGACACATCCTTGGCACACAACCTGTGTTTCCTTGCTCTGTTCTGATGACTGTCTCCTGGTCCTGTTGTGCCACAATTCTGAGTTCCCCAAAGGACACAAGGGAGCCGAAATCGATGCAAGAACATGAGGGATTGTACTACAAACTCTCAGGCAGGGACTTTACACACACCCCGAAGCAGCGGCCCACCAGCACTTTGAAACAAGGGTTTTTATTGGTGCTGGGAGTGGCAAAGACTGAGAGAGGGGCAGGAAGACGCAAGGGGATTGGGGAACTTGTGAGGTAAGATGGAAGCGGAACGTAGCAATTGGCTAATTTGAAAATAAGTGGGCCCATTAGCAAGGGCATGAATATTTGGCATACTCTGATTGGAGTAAGGTTCATATAAGAGGAGTTAGTCACTTCTTTGTTGCTGAGGTCCTTTCAGGAAGTGAACTCGAGAAAAACAAGGACAAAGGACTTAAGATGGTGGCCAGAGCAGAAATATATATAACAAACCTTAACTCTTTCAGTCCAAGCACAGGTTTTGCATAAGTATAATCAAGACTGACACCTTCAAATTTTAGAGCACAAGGCATGGTGGCAGCAGGGCAGAGTGTGGGGTACAATGCATGTGGCAGGAGGTGACTCAGCAGATCCCGCACCACTACATCTCCCAGAAGTCCACCTAAATGTGCTCAATTTTCCATAAAGTTTTCTGAGTCCTGTTATTTCAGGAGTGATAGCCAATCCTTTTCCCTATTGCTGTTGTTGTTATGTGCCGTCGAGTCATTTTTGACTCATAGCGACCCTATGCACAACAGCCCTAAACCCTGCTCTATCCTGCGCCAACCGCACTGCCTCTGACACACCCATCCCGATTACCCCAGTCACAG
>NW_006399953.1:4086286-4087626 GCF_000299155.1 Elephantulus edwardii
TCTTCTCAGAGTCAGCCACAGTTTGTTATGATCCACACAGTCAAATGCCTTTGCATAATCAATGAAACACAGATAGACATTCTTCTGGTATTCTCTACTTTCAGCCAAGATCCATCTAACATCAGCAACAATATCCCTAGTACCATGAGCCATTCTAAACCCAGCCTGGACTTTCGGCAGTTGTCTCTCTTAATTTGGTTGCTTGACTCTATAGCAATATTTGACACACAAGAACTTTGCCCAGAAGAACAGGTGAGAGATCTCCACCCATCTCTGTCCTCTTATTACCTTCCCACTCCCCTGTGATGTTGGTGTCTCTGCACAGTGTGTGTAGAACGTCCTCCTGCTGATGTTTTGTCTCCTGAAGTCTGTTGTCATCCTTTGTCTTAGAATTGGCACAGGACATATGTTAAACTTTTCCATTGGTTTTAGTTTCTTCAGACTCTGAGATTTTCTGCTTAGTTATCTAATTCTGTTATAATAGAGATACTATAATAAATGACTTTAAAATCATAAAATCAGACTCTTACACTTTAGAAATGAACACTCCAAAACCAAGATGCCAGCTCTAGGAAAGGCCTTCTCTCTGGTCTGCAGGAAAATGTTGTGTTTTCTTTAGAGTCTGTAGTCCTGGAATTCTTTGAAGGCCTTCATATTTATTGACTTTCCCAGCATCGAGAAACTTACTAGTGTGGAGCTCAAAGTCTCAAAGGATTCTCATATCTCTAAAATTATATAATTATATATTTGTTTGAGGGTGGGTGATAAAATGAAGTCCATGATAGATCATGTCACCTGTGAATACAGATACTTTTACATCTTCCTTACCAATCTGGATGCTCTTTACTTCCCTTTCTTGATTTATTAATATGGCTAGGACTTTGAGAATAATAAAAGTGTTGATAAATAGAATGCTTACAATCTCTCTCTGTTAAGAATAAAGTTAATTTTATTTCTTTTCAAAGGAGCTCTGATGGTGTATACAGTGCAATGAATATTGGGCTGATAAACCAAAGGTCTGCAGGTGCAATAGAATCTACAAACTGTTACATGGAAGAAAGATGTATTGTTTCCTCTCTTAAAGATGCATAGTCTCAGAAACCTGGTGGAAGATTCAGAAACCTGATAGAACATAGAGGGTTACTGTTAACACTATGACACTATGACATTGGGGTGGTTTTCTATACATGTCCTTCTATTCTTATTTTACTGATTTTGTCAAGAAATGCTTTTCATGTATTTATTTAGAAGATAATGTGATTTTCTTCTTGTTCTTTGTGTCTAGGCTTGAATTATATTGATTGAATTTTTTTCACATTTGTTGATTCATTATTATTTTT
>NW_006399953.1:4088696-4091719 GCF_000299155.1 Elephantulus edwardii
AGTCCCATTTTACAACAGTGGCATTATGTAATATTTGTCCTTTTGTTACTGAGATATTTCACTCAGCATAATGTCTTCCACAGTCACCCATTTTGAATAATATTGCATGAGTACCTTGTTTTTCATTGCAGCATAATATTCCATTGTGTGAATATACCAGAGCTTCTCTATCCATTTGTTTGTTAATGGGCACTTATGTTGTTTCCAACTTTTTATTATTGTGAACAAAGCTGCAATAAACATGAGTATGCATGTATCTGGTTGGGTTGCGGTTATGATTTCTTTGGGGTATATTTCCAGTAGTAGAATTGCTAGATCAAATATTATTTCAGTTTGCAACTTTTTGAGAAAGCGCCATACTGCTTTCCCGTAGTGGTGGCATCATTTTACACTCCCACCAACAGTGAATAAGGATTCTAGTTTCTCCACGACCTTGTCAGCATTTGATGTTTGCTGTTCTGTTAAATTTTGCTATTCTTACTGGGGTAAGATATCTCATAGTTGATTTGATTTGCATCTCTCTTAGAACTAGGGATTTTGAACATTGCTTCATGTGTTTGTTTGCCATCTGAATGTCTTCTTTGCTGCAGTGTCCATTTATATTCTGTGCCCATTTTTAAATTGGGTTGTTTACCTTTATCTTGTTGTGGTGCTTGAGGATATTAAAAATTCTAGATATAAGTCTCTTATCTGACATGTCATTACCAAACATTTTTTTCGCAGTCTGTGGCTTCCCTTTTTACCCTGTTGCAACCTCGCTAAGATTTCCACCTGATTGTAATGTATTACCATTTTTTTGAGACACTGTGGGTTTCAGTTGTCTAGAATTTCATCAATATTTTTTTCATCTTTATTCATGGGGGTTACTGGTCTGTAATTTTCAATCATTGTCACTGTTTTTTCTTATTTTGTATGTGTTGTCTTTACATGGCTTTGGTATCTGGGTTATTCTGACTTAACAGAATGAATTAAGGAATACTTCTACCTTTTTCTATATTCTTCAATAGTTTGGACAGAATTGATGTAAATTCAGTTTTGAATGTTTGGTAGAATTCATTAGAAAACCCATCTATACTGGCACTATATGGTGGGAAGTTTTGGAACCTATTGATCTTTTTTTGCATCTTCAATTAATTCTTTTGTTATGAATATACCTCAGTTTATACTAGCTTAATGTCACTGTGCGCTTCCATAAATTTGTTTCAAATTTGCTAGAATATAGTTTTTCCATAATATTCTATAATAATCTTCTTTGTCCTAGTTGGTTCTATTATAATGGCACTCAGAGGTTTTTTTATGGAAAATGCCATGAGATAGTACAGGGTTCAGATATGTTATTAACAGGGTTGTTATTAGTTGTACTTGATTTGACAGGAAGTACAATGTCTTCCTGTGTGGTTAACTGCCGTTGAAAACCTGATGGAGGGTCAGCTATGAATTGATAACATGGCAGAAAATAAGTAGAATAATAGCTAATCAGAGTCTTTCTAACTTTTACTGTATGAACTGTATGAGTATCAATAAGACATGAAGACAAAGCTCTTCTCTGAAAAAAAAATCATGAGCGTAAAGTAACAAAATAATACAAATGTGAAAAAAATAATTGCATTTATTACAAGGAAGATCTTGAGACAGTCTAATAACCAAAGTTCTTAAAGATAAGAGCTATTTGTATTATGTTATTGTCATTGCAATTGTATGTCATCAAGCTGCCTGGAACTCACAGCAACCCTTATGTGCAACAGCTCTAAAGCGTACACCTATCTCCATTACCCTAGTTAATTTTGTTAAACCAATTCATCTAGGTTCTTCCTCTCCTGTACTGTCCGTGCACCCTTCCAGGCATGATGTCCTTTTCAAAAGACTGGTCCATTCTGGCCATATGCCCAAAATAAGTGAGGCAGAACTTCAAACTGCTTGCTTACAAGGAGAGACTTAGTTGTACTCTCTCCATGACAGACTTCTTTGTTCTCTCAGTGGCGTACGGTATACTAAATACTCTTCTCCAGCACCATAAGCTGACAAATTGCATTCATGTATTACTCACAAACAATGTTTTTCTGGATATTTTTCATTAACATAATTGAGAAAAAAATTCTATTTTTAGTTTAATTGTGAGTAATTGAAAAGAAAAAAAATGTCAGACGGAGTTCCGCCACCAGATGGCCGGGGAAGAGACCCAGGAGGAATAATAGTCAGCCATCCACCACGGAACTCCAGAGGAGCGAAGACTACCCGCCAGTGTGCGACCCCCCTGCAGCCCGCACCTGTGTGACCCTGGACACACAGGGTGCTGCTGCATAAACAACCAGCAGCGCCCAAGCCCCACCCCCACCTCTTGGTGGTAGTGTCCAAGCCCTGCGCTCCTTACCCCCCTAGTCCCTTGCTTTCCTCCCCTTCTCCCACCCCACCTTCCAGCTCCACAACCACGCACCTCAGTCCCCACCACAGCCCTGTGACATCAGGGCACCACCGTGGATCCAGCCATAACCTGGAGCTATCAACCGAGCTGTTGTGGAACTAACCTGGCAGAAGAAAGGCTGGTAGGTAGGATCTTATCTGTGTTTAATGGGGCTGATTATCTGGAAGAGCACCTATGGGTGTGCCCACAGGTGGGGAAATTGGCCAAGCTCGCTTGGGTTCCCACACAAAACGAGCCAGCCAGCTGGCTTCTGTGAACTCT
This sequence comes from Elephantulus edwardii, assembly GCF_000299155.1. Lineage (NCBI taxonomy): Eukaryota > Metazoa > Chordata > Mammalia > Macroscelidea > Macroscelididae > Elephantulus > Elephantulus edwardii. The sequence goes on from NW_006399953.1 coordinate 4,091,380, forward strand.
GCAGACCAACCAGAGGCTACTGGGTTGGTGGGAAGTTGACCTTGACTATTCGGATCCTGTCAGATTCAGGACCCTGCTGGAGCAGGGGCTGCTGTGTGAGGGCACCTGTGTAAGTGCCACCAGGCAGGGAACACTGAGAAAAACATTGGGTAGGAAACGGAAAACAGGAATTTGAGTAAGGACCCCAGTCGTGAGCACACTGAGACAGCAGAGGTTTGAGCAAGGTCCTCCATGTGATTGACCTCCCCTTGCGATCACCCAACCCTTTGCCTGCCTCATCCCACTTGGCTCCACACCAGTGCCTACACATCTGGGCAATCAACTTGCCTTCAAACAGGAG
>NW_006399953.1:4097705-4105081 GCF_000299155.1 Elephantulus edwardii
TATAAAACCCAAACTTAACTTCATCATGTCAATTCTGACTCATAATGACACTAAAATTTTTTAATACAATTTCTAACATTTCATGAATTATGAGGTTGTAGAAATAGCTATTATTTCCAGTCATGTATTATTTTCTCTTATTCTTTGAAAGAATTCTTTTTTGTGTAGTTTCTTAACATAAAGATAGTTATTGTTTCTTAACTAGAGATTTACAAAGGTCCATCTACAGCTCTCCAGAATTCTTACTGTGACATTATTAAATTTTTGTTGCATTTTCTTGTGACTCGTAGCCTTCCTGGTTTTCTTAGACTTTAAACTCTAACTGTTGAACTCAGAGAAACTACTGGACTCACTGTGGTTTTTTTTTTTTTTTCCCTGTACAATTGGTGTTTTGTTATTTGTTGGTTTTTTAATACTTTCACCAATGAGTTAAAAGAATTTTAGGGCTTATATTACATGCATTATGTCTCTGCAGAATTGCCGATTTTTATTGCTTGAAATTTAATGTCCTAAAGTCCATTGTTTCAAACATTTTACCTTGTTTTTCGGTTGTTTCAGGCTAAAAGGTTATTCAGATTCTTGTCATTACATTTTGACCAGAAGCAAAAGTTAGCCTGAAATTTTATATCAAAATCTACTTGTTGGTTAGAACTAAATTGGGATTTTAGTGAGGGCAGGGAATGAGAAATGATATAAATCTACTTAGCAAAACATTGGATTTATAGGGGGAAAATGGCTACTAGTTACTGAAATCTAACTTTTACCTACATTAACAATGGGGTCAGATATTTAACTTGTAAATTATCTAAATACCACTTGCTTGTAATTTATCTCAGTACCTCCTGCTTCCAAAAGAAATAAGAAACTTTTGTTTTTCTATAAACTTTTTGTTTCTACTCCAAACAATTATGGGAGTGGGGGAGGGAATCCTTCTTTGACAGATTGACTCCTGTTGTTTTTGTGTGCTGTTGAGTCAGAACTGACTCAAAACTGACTTTGCAAGAGGTTTTATAAGATATTAAATTGTATGAGAGGCAATTGCCTATCTTTCTCCCAAAGAGATTAGGATTTGAATCTTATATCTTTGAAAGGGCAGCACACTGATTTACTTCCAGCTATCAGAGTTCTCTAGAACCTCCATATATAAAAGTATAACAATTTCTTTATTCTTTGTTATTATTGTTATTAAGTGCTGTCAAGTTGTAGACAACTCAAAGGGACCTTATGAACAAAAGACCTGCACACTTGTATAACTTTCATCATTTCTCCAAGTTCATAGGGTTTCCACCAAACGCTGTCCAACATGGGTAACCATTATCACATTTTACACATCAGTGGCACAGTGTTCAGCATCACAGCAACCACGAGTTACCTCTGTAAAGCAAATGGACAGACCAGTGCTATACCACTTAGATGAAAGTTTGTCCAAAACCAATTAAAATCAGGCTTTAGGTTCACAGATTAAAATCACCCACTTTTGGCAAATTTATTCTTTATTTGACAAACAGTTACAAAGCACTTGCTTAATATTAGGCACTTATTTTTTTTTCTTAAGTACGTCAAATGACCAGAAAGAGAAAGTTTTCATACCCTCACAAATCTTTCATTCTATAAAAAAGGAACCAGCAATAAATTATTAAATGGAAAATAAGTAAATTGTGTGACACAGTGTAAAACTTTATATAAATCAAAGAGAGAGTTTACAAATACTAAAATAATTAAATTGATTTTCCCAATCAAGAAACAAGAAAGAGAGGGAAAATAAAATCTTTCCAGGAATGTTTGGGTTTCTTATGAGGAAGACTCTTCAATAGTGGTGAGGATTAAGCACTCCAGGAAACAAAGAAAAGGGGTTAGAGTTTCTAGATTTCCCAAAATGTTCTTTCACAGTTTAAATAAAACTTATATTTCTTACAATTCTGAGACCTTTGCCATACTGGAATAATCTTCCTTGACTATTAATACATGTCAGTTGGGGGAAACAAAATCTTAAAACTTAGCTTAAAAGTACCCAATTTATCTATTATTGATAGAGTCCTGGTGTTGGTGAGACTTTGTCTCACATACTTTGAGGGTGTTATCAGGAGAAGCCTGTCCCTGGATATGGATATGGACTTATTTGAAGAAGCTAACACAAAGGCAGAAGCACTCTGGCCGACTTCACTAGTGGTCTCAGAAGAAAGATGGACAATCCCCTACCATGTGATTTACAGCCTCTGAAAAACTGCAGGAGAGTCAACTATGATCTGATTTTGATTAGACTGCAATGAGAGATAAATTTATTGATTGATTGATTGATTGCCATTATTATTACCTGAAAATGAATATTTTTACTGCTGCAACATAGATGAAGAAACTTAAGGTAAAAAAAATAATTAGAACTTATCAAACTACTGATATTCAGAAGCATTTCCAAAATGAACTGTTTCAAAAGTCATTATCTCTGCTTTATACTGGTGTTCTTTAATCTTCTATATAAAGTAACAAAGATGCAAGATAATGGACGAACAAGTGCTCAAGTAGTGGTTCCATGACCTTGGCCTAATTATAATTTAGTGGATTCTCTAGAGAACTTTGATAGCTAGTAAGTTTCAAGAAGTTTTTGGTTGTGCAATTTAATGAGAAATTCTATATTGTGATACATGTTTTTGTATGAAAGCTAATGTATACTCATGCACGTCTCAGCCAACAACAGTTCAAAGGCAAATACAGCCCACTACCTATTTTGTAAAGGAAGTCTTACTGGAACACAACCCTGCTAATTTTTTTCCTTACTGTTTATAGCTTATTAAACCACTCAACAGAACTACAACCAAAAAACATTGTGTATTGTTTTCAGAATTCAATGGTAGGGTAAACTTAGGTGACAAAAATCTTATGGCTTGCAAACTTTAAAATATCATGTCTTTTGCATAAAACAACAGTTCATGCCTGAAGGAGAGACTACCATTTAGTCATAAGCATTCTCTAATACAAGAAGGAGGAATTATACTGAAGGTTCAGTCTCAGTGTAGGAGTTTAATCAAATAATGTCCTCACTGAAACCTCTTTTTTGTGTTTTATTTGTTTATTAAATGTTTTTTATTAATGACTTTAATGCAACATATGTAATTTTTACAGCATATTCTTTCCATTTAATTTCCCCCCCATTTGTTCATTTTTGCACATTTTCCTTCCTGCCCAACCCTTCCCAATTTGTTTTACTCTTTGAAGAAAAAAAAATTCTTTCATGGTTTACAATCTTCCTCCCCCCCAGTCCACAGTCCACTTTAATATGTATTTCTTTTCCTGTAATCTTGTCATGAAAAATAATACTTAATCTTATATTCCTTTTAAACAGTTCTTTCCCTCATCTGTTTCAATGCAGTATACATTATTATTTTTTTTCAGTATACAATATTTATCTCCTCTTTTCTTAGGTTCCCCCGAAACCCAATGTCAGTCCTGTTTTACAATAGTGACACTATCCAGTATTAGTCCTTTTGTGACTGAGATATTTCACTCAGCATAATGTCCTTCAGGGTCACTCATTAAGAAATAAGAACTTTCATCTTCCCATATCCAAGAAAGTTATTACTTGTCTGAAATGCCTTGACTATTTCCTCCTTGATCAAATGCTGGTCAGTCAACTAAACAATGACCATCACAGTCCTCTTTTCTGAGGATCTCTCTATTGGTGTAGTACTGTCCTGAAAAGAAAAAGATCAACAACTCAAATTACCTGCTATGAGGAAATAAGTCTCCTCCTGTAAATAGCCTCAGTGCTTAATGGAGGACCAGAAACAACTCAATTACAGAGTTTGGCATATTATCTCCTCTACCCTATTGATGTGATGGAATTGTAAAGGCTTCACAGTCCTGAAAGTAATTTTTCATCAGTTTCTAGGACAACTCATTAGGATCAATCTGATTTTAAGAAAACTAATTCTGTGTCAGTAAACATAACAGTAGTAGAAAACATTTTCAAGAGCATTTGAATAAAAATAAATAGTAGATTACTAATCTACTTTATTTTCATTGTTGACTATAGATCTCCTCTAAGTAAAAAAGCAAATTTTTATAATAAATATATGTATGTGGAATGAAGTAATATTTTAGTTATTTCTCTACATGTTATGATGTAAAGTATAATTTTAAAAATTTGTTATGTCACTGTAAACTTGAGATATATTGGTTTTGGAAGAAGATGTTTATTTTTCCTAAGATTGTACACTTCATTAATTCAATAATTTTCTCTTTATTTTTAACTTGCTATACCAAAAGTGATACTACCAAGCCAAAGGTGGGTGATTTTAATCTATGGCCCTCAGGCCTGGCTTTAATTGTTTTTGTCAAACATTCTTTTAAGTGGTATAACACTGGTCTGTCGACTTGCTGTACGGAGGTAACTCATGGTTGCTGTGATGCTAAACACTGTGATACTGATGTGTCAAATGTGACAATGGTTACCTATGGTGGACAGTATTTGGTGGAGCTCCCCGATTAAAACAAACTTGGAAGCAGAAGTGGCATCCATTTCTAAAGCAACATACCTCCAGAAAACTCTATGAACTTGGAGAAACACACAAGTGTTCAGGTCTTTCATTCATAGTGTCACTATGAGTCGTCTACTACTCAACGGCACTTAACAACAAAGTTAGACTTCTAGGTAAGAGAAAAAAAATCACACAGAACTTTGTTATGTTTTATTATTGTTATCTTTTTAATTATCTTGTGCATGTATGTATGTGTGTGTGCATTTTTCCCTGTGTACCATAGAGTTGGATCTGACTGATGCAGGAGGAGACTGCCCCTCCTTCTTCAGTGGAGCATCTGGTGGATTTGAAGTGCGTTCCTTCCAGCTTGCAGAGCAGCTACTTGTCACTAGGCCACCAACTTCTCCTTTTTTTTTTTTCAACTGAAACATTAACTTCAATGTCAATATTGTCATTTTTTTAAAAATATTTACAAAATTTAAATTACAAAATTATAAAAATGTAAATAAATTTTTATTTATTTGCAAAGTTTGAGTACATTGTTTTTTACAAAAGATTCATCTCGTTTATTAACTGTATAATATATTTCACTAAGTTTTCAATTAATATTCTTTCTTAATGTGTCAGGATGCCACCATGCATTGTCCTCTGATCTCTGGTAGTTATCATACTTTTTCACTTGCTCATGGCCTTGTGTAGTGTTAAGGGTAATTTGCGCAAAGTGGCTTTGCTAGCCATTGACTGACTTTGTACATGGGTGGGAATATGACAGTAGGATGTGCCTGTCTGTCCAAAAGCTAAAGGCTAGTTTCACCATTAAATTTAACAGATCTAACAGTAGAATTTGAGAATCCTGCCACTATCAAAGAAGAAACAGGCATGGTGCTCGCACCTTTCTGGGCATGATATTCTTGCTCCAGCTTGACCTACTTCAGCAAAAGCCATGGTCAAAACAAAGGACCAGAGACCCAACATGAGATGGAACTGACCTTAAGATTGCTTTTGCCCAAATTTGTAGGAAGACTAGGGGGAGATGCATAGTTTTCAGGACTGAGTACTTTGTAACCCTGCCCTAAAATCACAAGACTCAAGGCTGAGAAGCCTGAGAGCATGTTTCAGAAACTCCTGACTGAGTGTATCTTGCTGCCAACCTAACTTATAGACATTTGGCTTCACTAAGATGACAGCCTTCAGTACGAATTGTGTCTAAATATTAAGAAAACAAAGATTATTATCACTGGACCGATAGGCAGTGTCATGATGGATGGAGAGGAGATTGAAACTGTTAACAGCTTCATCTTGCTTGGATCCAGAGTTAACACCCTTGGTACAAGTAGTCAGGAAATAAAGAGATGCATTGCACTGGGAAAATCTGCAGTTATAAAACTTTCCAAATTATTGAGGAGTAGTGATGTAATTTTGAGGACTAAGGTACATCTGATTCAGGCCATAGTCTTTCCGATTACTAGCTATGCATCTGAGACCTGGACAATGAATAAGAATGGCAGAAAAATAATTGATGCCTTTGAACTGTGTTGAAAAACACTGAACATACCATGGACGGCCAAGAGAAGGAACAGATATGTCTTGAAGAGGGTGAAACTGGAGTGTTCTTTGATGAGGCTTCTCCTCACATACTTTAGACATATTGCTAGGAGGTGATATGTCTTGGAGAAGGACATGATGTTGGGAAGGGTGGAGGGTCAGTGAAGGAGAGGAAGATCCTCCACCAGGTGGATTGACGTGATAACTGCTGCAATGGGCTTTTGTGTGTCGGGAAGTGTGAGGATGGTGTAGGACAGGACTAGGTTCAGATCTTTTGTTCGTAGGGTCATTATCAGTTGTACTAGACTTGATGGCACCTAATAACCTAATGTTGATGAGATGAGTAAAAAGAGGTGCAGAAGAATGGGGGAACTTGTTTGGCCACAAAGGAATTGGTTTTGTGTTCTTGCTGTTCTTGACAGGGATAATTTTCTTTGTGAAATTGGTATAAGTCATATACGGCCATCTCTGCATGGTACTTGCTCTTTTTACACCTTGATAAATTTAAAAACCTACTAATTAATTATTTGGACATATATTCATTTGTTTCTTTTCCTAGATGACAGAATAAAAGCATGAAAGACTGATTTTATGCCAGTGAACAAAGAACTAATCACTGGGACTCCGAGAAACTCCAAGAACAAATGATTAAGATCATAGGTGCCTGGACTATCTTTTTCTAGAGTTTTCTCCAAGAATATATGAAAAATAGGAAGCAATTGGAAAGCCAATATTCTTTCTAATATTTATTCCAGTGCATTTTTTCAGATTGTTCAGCTGAAAGATCAGAAATCTAGTTAATTTTGCATTTGAATACAATAGCACAGAACTGGTCTTATTGTGCAATATTCTCCCTAGATTGAAATGAAGTAATTAAAATGATTAGAGGATAATTCTTTCACTTGGGAAAAAAGTATAAAAACGAATAATGGAAATAACCTGTTTGTAGGTTTAGAAGATGACCTTTCTTGTTAGATTCATTACTGCAAATGAGTGATAATATTACTAAACCCTCTATCCTTTCAATAGAATTGAGATTTTGAAAAAGAGTAATAAAGCTGAAGTATGGAGAGGTTTCTGTAAAGCTTATAATCATATTAGTGTTCTAATGAGGCATCATTTCTTATTATAAAAGTAAATAACTGTTGTTGTTGTTGTTGTTGTTGTTGTTATGCCTGTCGAGTCGCCTGCGACTCATAGCGACCCTATGTACCACAGCGCTAAACTCCGCTCTGTCCTGCGCCAATCGCACTGTCTCTGATACTCCCATCCCAATTATCCCAGTCACTGAATCAATCCACCTCATAGAGGGCCTTCCTCTCCTGCGCTGTCCCTCTACCCTCCCAAGCATGATGT
>NW_006399953.1:4106440-4117267 GCF_000299155.1 Elephantulus edwardii
CTTCTGAAATAGCAGGCCTCTGAAAACCCTATGTACAACATTTAGATAACAGAGATGGCAAAGGAGGTTGAGTTTTCAAGCATGGAAGTAAATAACTATTAGTCATAAAATTTAATTAAATCTATCAGTTAGAGAAAGATTCTTTCCTAGAAAACAAGCAATAAGAACTATTTAAAGGAATTTCTCTATCAAAACATAACAAGTCTAAAACACCAGGGTTCTTGGTTAGGGTTTTTTTTTTAATTTTTATTTTTGTTGTTGTTATTGTTGTTGTTGTTGTTGTTGTTATTTTGTCCCCACTCTATCCCTGCCCCAACCTGATTTAAAATAAATTGTTGGCTGAGAAAGTGTTTGCCTGGTAAGAAACAGTAGTTTGTATTTTATATTTTGTGCACTTAATCTTGTCAGTTGACCAAATCCATTAATCAGTCATTTTCCTACTGATGAACTGGACTTGGAGATGAAGAAACAAAAGGCTGATGTCACACCCGCCTTAGTAATTTGCATTCCAGGAGGCAAGGAATAAGAGAGAAGTGAAAAAGAGTAGATATATTTTTTTTCCAGAAGAAAATGGTATTTTATCCTCTTCTCACTAATGCTGGTTATAGACAGAAAACACACTTCTTTATGTGGAACAAAAGATTGATTACTGACCAAAAGATTGATAGGTCAAATTCTCCCAGAGGCATTCTGGAAGAAGGTTCTATTTCCAAAACGTCGTATCCCTGGAAACACTAAGGAGACATTCTGTTCTGCAACGTGGGGTTCCCATGAGTCAACATTCTCTTCAGAACAATGGTACTCTTCCAGGTAATTAACAAATATGGATCTTTTCCTGCTCAGGTGGAGACTATAATCAAGAAGCAAATATAGAGTTTGAATTGGTATGATGACACCCAACAATGAAGGAAAAAGAGTATGTTAATGAACTACACATCAGTATAAGCAGAAAAGTGGAGATTTTTAGCTGAACAGAGAAGAAAATAAAGATATCACCCAGAAGAAAAGGGAATAAAGATAATGGACAAAGCAATAGAAGATAGAGTTCAGACACATAAAAGTTTGTAGAAGAGAAATTTACTGGCCACAGATGCTATGTGACTCGTAAATGTCCTAATGTTACATAGTACACTTAGAGTAAGGTCTGACAAAATATTGTACTAAAACGTCTGACCTGACAATAGCTACCAGAATAAACTTAAAAGAGAGAAAAAAATTTCTAAAACTTTGTCTAAGCAAGAAATTAATAAATAGGTGAAAGATTGAAAAATATTTTTTAAATTAATTTAAACTCTAGCTTTATGTGAAGACTTCAAGATGGTGTTACTATTGCTGTTGAATATCTTTGGGTCAATTCTGACTGACAAAGACACCCATATGACAGAGTAAAACAGTCATACACTATTTTCTTGTCAAGATTTTCTCCTGAAGACTCACTGGGTTATTATGAATGACCAAATTTTTGGTTAGATTCTGAATACTACTTTTAAGATGCTAAATAATATTTGGGGTAATATAAGTCATTCAGAAATTATTTAGACTATCAAGTTTAAAGTAGAAAGATTTATTCAGTAGATGTATTTGTATAAAATCAATCCATACATGTCATTAATTAATTAATGGTAAAATATAGAAGAGAGAATAAAATGAGTTTTATCTCAAATGCTGTTTTAGAATTAGGAGGCAAGGATTTTAAAACCGAATTCTGGATATTTGTATACATTAAAGCACAGCTAAGTAAGTTCAGGAAAACTGTTTCCTAAAACTGCTCGTTCCAAATTACTGAATAACTCATTGTCCTTGAGTCAGAACAGCCTTATAACTGATCTTACAGCAGATTTTCAGAGGTTGTAAGTCACATGAGAGGAGATTGCTTTTCTCCCTTTGAACAACTAGTGGTTCCAAACTGCCAGAGAAGCACCATCTTTGTGTTAGCAACTCAACTCTACTCATTAGGCCATCAGAGCTCACTGTAAGATCCAGACAGTTGCTATTATTAGATGTCAACAGGATCAAATACAACTCAAAGCAATCCTATGGATAACAAATCTGAACCTTTGCAGTGTTATCTTCCATTATTTTTCTATTCTGCCTCCAACACCCATGTCAATCCTATTTTGTAATAGTGGTGTTATGCAGTATTTGTCGTTTTGTGACTTAGATATTTCATTCAGCATAATGTGACTCAATGGCACATAACAACAACAATGTCTTACAGGCTCACTGATGTTGTGCAATGCTTGGTGATTAATTGTTGGTTGTATTTTTTTTAATGCTACGTAATATTCAATTGGCAGCGTCAGGATGGATGATGAAGAGATTAAGAGTGTTCAGAGCTTCAGTTTGCTTGGCTCCACAGTCAACACTCTTGGCACCAGCAGTCAGGAAATCAAAAAGCGTATCGCGATGGGAAAGTCTGCCGTTAGGGACCTCTCAAAGGTACTCAGGAGCAACAGTGTCTCTCTGGAGACTAAGGTGCGCCTGATACAGGTCATGGTATTTGCAATCGCTTGTTATGCATCAGAGAGTTGGACAATGACTAGGGAGGACAGAAGGAGAGTGGATACTTTTGAACTGTGGTGCTGGAGAAGGGTACTGAATGTACCCTGGACTGCCAGGAAAACAAACAGATCCATCTTGGAGAGGATTAAACCAAGCTGCTCCTTGGAGGCAAGGATTCTGGGGCTTCGTCTGACATACTTTGGACATGTTGCCAGGAGGAACGGGTCCTTGGAGAGGGACATCATGCTTGGGAGGGTGGAGGGACAGCGCAGGAGGGGAAGACCCTCTATGAGATGGATTGATTCGGTGACTGGGGTAATCGGGATGGGTGTGTCAGAGGCGGTGCGGTTGGCGCAGGATAGAGCAGGGTTTTGAGCTGTTGTGCATAGGGTCGCTATGAGTCGGAAACGGCTCGATGGCACATAACAACAACAACAATATTCAGTTGATGGACATACCACAATTTTTCTATCCATTCATTTGTTGATGGACACTTGGGCTGCTTCCATCTTCTTGCTATTGTGACTAAAATAGTAATAAATATAGGTGTTCAAACATCTACTTGAGTTGAAGCTCTGGTTTCTTTAGGGTGTATTCCCAGTAGTGGAATTGCGGCATCAAATAGTATTTCAATTTACAACTTTTTGAGAAAGCGCCAGACTCTCTTCCATGGAGTGTGTACCATTTTGCATTGGAACAGATGAAGGAAAGAACTGTCAGAGATAAATGTATAATTAGACATTATATGTATGACAATAATCTGAAACAAGATGTGCATTGCAAAGTGAACTGGGTGGGAAAAGGAGAAGGAAAGGGAAGGGGGGCGGGAAATAAATGCAATTAGCCTTGCAGTATCTTTGAGATTTTTGTAAATTTACTTGAGAACTCTGGTGGTCTAGTGGAAAGAATCTCCACTACAATCCCAAAGGCACACGGTTTAATCTGCCAGCCCTAAGGGAGAGGATGGGCATTCTCCTCCTGTGTGATTAACTGCTTTTGAATACCTCCTGCTGGAGGGTCAGCTATGGGCCAGGTCCAACTTGATGGTATACAACAACTACAATTAGCAATACTGAAAAAAATAAAAAACAAAACACAACCCAAAAAGACCCCCAAATCTGAACTCTGCCTTATGTGTGCCACCTTCACGATCTCTGGTATGCTCAAGCCCATGGTTACAGCCAATTCATTGTGCTGAGAATATTCCTCTCATTGGCTAACACTCCACTTTTCCCAACATAATCTTTTTTTCCAAAGAATTGTCCCTTTTGACAGTATGTTCCAAACAGAAGATGTTTTAATGGTTTTCTAGTGAATATAACTAAATTCCAATAGATAAAGTAAATTTATCTTTATTCATGACCCTATTGACTATAACTAACATATTTATCTTCTTCCAAAGTGTCTGATGAAGTGTTTCAGTCTCTTAATTAATTAAATTCAATTGACTATAATAGTCAAGCTAAGTCATTTGCCACAAATAGTTTTCCAATTAATCGTGGCATTTCCCCTTGAAAATTTAGGTTAGTAGTATTGTGAAACCCATGGACGGGAGAAGGTAAGATTGAAAGTGGTTCAAGTAGGGGAATGAAAAAGGTTTTGACTACAACAAGACAAGCGGTAGCAAAACTATGCCTTGTCAAAGATGGAAAACTTGTGAGAGCCAAAAGGACAGAGTCTTGTTAAGTCATTCTTAATGACTGTCACAGATATCATTCTTAGTCTGTTTTTTTATCAGTACAAAGCAAGTGACAAAGTAGCACAATTATCATGCTTCAGAATTCTATGTCATTTTCTCATTTTCTTAACTTTGACTTCACCAGAATATATGGTGCAATTACTGACTAACATCATGAAATGATTTCCATAAAATTTCTTTCGTTATATTATATATCTAAAGGTGGTACCTTTTGACGTAACTATGAGTTCTCTTTCTTCTTTGTGGGAATGCATTATGTCCCTTATAATTTTACATGCAATATTATCTGATATCCTTGAAGAGGTTACATGGATATGTTTAACCAAATCAAATCTCTCTTCTTTCTAGCTTTTCTAACACCATGTTATATAAAGTCCTGAAGTCAAGTTCCTAGTTAATACTAATAATGTGTTCTAAATCACATAAGACATAACGGCATAACTGAATCAACCACGAAAGGTTTAGACCTTTTCATTTTTTTCCTAGCAATGAACTGATCATTCATTGAACTATTAAACAAAATCCATATATAAAAAGAGCAAGAGCCATGTGGAGACAGCCATATATGACCTTTACCAACTTCACAAAGAAGAACTGTTCCCTCAACATTATCAGTACACAAAAATCTATTCTCACCAGATCAGACATGTCCCCACACTCCTGTACTCTTTCTACTTATCTCAACACCAACTTCACTGCTTTGCTGAGTACGAAATTTAGTGTGACATCTTCCAGACTACATACCATATTGCTGTTGTTGTTGTTGTTGTTATGTGCCGTCAAGTCACTTGCGACTCATAGCGACCCTGTGTACAACAGCTCTAAAACCTTCTCTATCCTGTGCCAATTGCACTGCCTCTGACACACCCATCCTGATTACCACAGTCACCAAATCAATCCACCTCATAGAGGGTCTTTCCCTCTTGTGCCATCCCTCCACCCCCCAAGCATGATGTCCCTCTTCAAGAACCAGTCCCTCCTTACAACATGTCCAAAGTATGTCAGACAAAGCTCCAGAATCCTTCCAAGGAGCAACCTGGTTTAACCATCCCCAGGATGAATCTGTTTGTTTTCTTGGCAGTCCATGCTACATTCAATACTCTTCTCTAGCACCACAGCTTAAAAACATCAATTCTCCTATCCTCCCTAGTCATTGTCCAACTTTCTGATGCATAACAAGTGATTGCAAAGACAATAGCCTGTATCAGACATACCTTAGTCTTCAGAGTGACACCATTGCTCTTCAGTACTCTGGAGAGGTCCCTAACAGCAGACTTTCCCATCTCAATACCTTTTTTGATTTCCTGGTTATTGGTGGTAAGAGTGTTGACCATGGAGCCAAGCGGACTGAAGTTGTTAACAATCTCAATCTCTTCACAAACCATCCTGATGCTGACAATTGGCCCAGTGGTGAGAATCTATCTTCTCAATCCATATTGAAGGCTGCGGTCCTTGACCCTCTGCAGCAAGCATTTCAGGTCCTCTTCAGTTTCATCAAGCAGGGTTGGGTCATCTGCATGATGCAGATTGTTAATAGATCTTCCACCAATCCTGACACCATACTTCTTCTCATAGAGCCCAACATCTCAGACAATCTATTCTGCATACAGGCTGAAAAAGGTATGGAGATAGGACATATCCCCTGTGGACACCTTTCCCAGTTTTGAACCACGCAGTGTTTCCCTGCTCTGTTCTGACATCTGCCTCTTGATCCAAGTATACCTTTCTCACTAGCACGATCAAGTGTTCTGGGATTCCCACTCTTCTCAAAGTCAGTCACAGTTTGTTATGATCCACACAGTCAAATGCCTTTGAATAATCAATGAAACACCGATATACATTCTTCTGGTTTTTCCTGCGTTCAGCTAAGATCCATCTAACATCAGCTACAATATCCCTAGTACCACAACTTCTCAACCCTCCCTGGACTTCTGGCAGTTCTCTGTTGATGTGCTGTTCCAGTCATTTTTGGATACTCTTCAGTAGAATCTTGCTTGCATGTGAAATCATTGATATTGTTCTTATAGTTTCCACACTCTGTTGGGTCACCCTTCTTTGGAATGGGAACAAATATAGACCTCTTCCAGTCAGTTGGCCAAGTGGTTGTTCTCCAGATTTCTTGGCACAATTTGGTGAGCACATCCAGGACAGGATCCGTTAGCTGAAATATGTCAATTGGTATACCATCTATTCCGTATCATGTTAGGGAAGTAAAAATGTTACAATCCAGGCTACTAGCAGAATACAGTCAGGACAGCCCTCAATGTTTCAAAGTGTCAGTCCTCCCATTTTTTGCTCTCCCCATCCACATCAGTATTAGCCAGTGTTATAAATTTCTCAGTCCTGCAAAGTATAGCCCCATAAGCAGTTGTCAAAAAACTTGGGCAAAACCTCTTAACTACAGTTCTAACAATGCAGCTGTTTGAAGGTCCCATCTCCCATCAGGTCTCTTGTTTGGCCATGGCTGGAACAGAAATGTCTAGTTTTGATGGACGTCCTACATTCTTTTACTTCTTTTTCATTTGGCAAGGAAAATCTAACTCTCCTGTTGCTGTATTTCTCAAATTAATCGTAAGACTAGCCAACCCCTTTGTGGATTGGTAGATAGCTAATCCATTGTGGGTAGACTAACACACACCATTCACCATCTACAGGGCAAAGTAAACAACAGCTAGGAAAGTCATATTGAAAGATACACTCCACACCATAAAAACACCAACAAAAAAGCAAAACAGGGAATTCTTCTGAATTCTGAACATATTCCAGAAATGTCATCAGAACCTGGGATGTAGAGTAATTAAGACCTTATTCTTGCCTAGTGGAGAAGTTGTTTACACTTATAAATTTTATAGTTGTAATACTAGCGAAGTGCTCAGGCTGTTCGTTCATAGGGTCGCTATGAGTCGTCTATGACTCGACGGCATTAAACAACAACAACAACAACAACAACACTAGCGAGTAGCTAAAATGTTTTGCTAACTTCATGTCATGCAATAGGGGAATGCTTTAATGCCAATTACTTCCTTACAAATTCATACACACCACACAAAGTAAACGCATTTGTATCAAATTTCAAAGAAGCATACTGCTCAAGAGTTGATACTCAAAGTCCACATATTCAGGTATATATATATATAGTTACTATAATTACAGCCATGGAGAAAATATTAATGTTAGAGATATGAAAATGGATAAAGGATGGTTTCTTGTTTGTTTTCAAAATCATTAGAGGTAAGTGCAAGATGAAAGCAAACTTGATATTATTTCTAATATGACATTTTAGTGAAACAAAAAATTTTATCTGCAGTTTTAAGTTGGTTTATGTGGCATTTCCATTAATGTCTTACACACTTGAGAAAAAATGACCGATTCTTGCCAGAATTCTACCTCCTTTCCTCATATTCTAAACTTTGACTTTCTAAGAATATATCATGTCTTTGACAACTTTTACTGAAATTAATTCCATACAAGTTCC
Source organism: Elephantulus edwardii (assembly GCF_000299155.1). Lineage (NCBI taxonomy): Eukaryota > Metazoa > Chordata > Mammalia > Macroscelidea > Macroscelididae > Elephantulus > Elephantulus edwardii. Next base: position 4,114,117 of record NW_006399953.1, read on the forward strand.
TTTATTTATGATTTCCTATATAGATGATACTTTCAGATGTAGTCATGAGTTCTCTTTCTTCTTTATAGGAACTCATTTTATCTTTTATAAGTTAAGATGTAGTACATGTAAGTAATTTTAATGAAAGCACTTTAATTATGACAAGTTATGGAAATACCTTATATAGTAAGAAAAAGGCACTAGTTTTGATAACTGTATTATCTCTACAGAATGGAAATGTTCTTTTTAAGAGAATAAGGAATGAAGAAAATGTTCAATGATGGTTCATTGCATACCAAACACTGGTGTGTGTGTTTGTACCAAAAGTTTATATGTGACTAAGAATGGACCAGGATCTGATTAAATTTTCCTTCTCATCTAGGACATCAGCAGAAACTGTTGTATTTAGATGTTTTAAGTTGAGTTGGTTCCCACTCGCAGTGACCCTATATACAACAGAAAAGAGTGCCCCCTGGCCTTGCACACCCTCGCAATCACTGTTGTCCTTGAGCTTATTGTAGTGACTGTACCAATCCATCCCAATGAGAAAATTCATCTTTTTCATTGAAACTACTATTAGGCAGCATCATCATAGATGGAGAAAAGTTTTAAATTGTCAGTAATTTCATTTTACTTGGATGCACAACCAGTGCTCATGGTAGCATCAATCAAGAAATCAAAAGATGTTTTGCATTGGGAAAATCTGCTGTCAATGACTTATCAAAGGATTGAAGAACAATGAAGACAATTTAAAGACTAAAGTCTTTAAAACCAATTTGAAGACAAATCATAGTCATAGTCTTGCCAACTATTTCTTATGCATCTGAAATTTGAATGAATAAGGATAATCGAAGATGGATCTATGCCTTTGAGTTGTGGTGCTAGAGAAGAATATTGAACTTCCTATGTACTGTCAAAAGACTAAACAAGTCTGTTTTGGAGGAATTGCAGTCAGGATATTCCTTGGAAACAAGGATGAAGCTTCATCTCCCCTACTTTGGGCATGTTGTCTGGAGGGTCCATTCCTTTTGAAAAATACATCATGCTGGGAGAGGTGGAGGGTTAAAGATAGAAAGGAACATCCTCAACACAATCTGTGACAATGAGCTCAAGTATATCAGAAAGTGTGAGAATGGTCCAGGATAGGGCAAGGTTAAGATTTGTTGTTCATAACGTAACTGTAAGTTGTAATGAACTCGATGCTTTAAAAGAATAATAATTACTTTACCAAGGAAGGTTTACCATGTGTGATATTCTCATCCAGGGACTAATAACTTGTCCAAGTACTTGAGACAAATTCTTACTGTCCTTACTTCTAAGGAACAATCTGACTATATTTTTTCTTAGGCATATTTTTTTACTTTTTTTAGCATTCAGTGTAATTGTTATTGATTGCCTTTGAGTCGAGCACGACTCATAGTGTGACTCTATGAACAAAAGGCCTTAAGCCCCTCTACAACTTTCAATATTTATCAAAGTTCATAGAGTTTCCAGAGGTAGTTATTTAGCAAGAATGCCACTCCTCCTTCCAAACCTGCCATAGTATGTTATTGTTGTTAGGTACTGTACATCTCTACTCCTGCAATGTATAGTGATCCTATGCACAGCAGCTTTGAATCCTTCCTTGTCCTGAACCAGTCTCACTAATTCCAACACACCAACTCCCATTGTCCAAGTTACAGTATCAATCCATCTTATCTGGGGTCTTTCTCTCCTGTGCTGTCCCTCCACCCTTCAGAGAATGATGTCCTTCTCTGAGGACCAATCCCTCCTGGGCACGTGCCCAAAGTAAGTGAGGCGGAGCTTCAAAATCTTAACTTCCATGATGAGACTTGGTCTCACCCTCTTCAAGACAGAATTATTTGTTTTCTTGGCAGTCCATGATACGTTCAAGACTCTTCTCCAGCACCACAACTCGAAGGCAACTATTTTGCTTCTGTCATCCTTAATCATTGTCCAGCTCTCTGAAGCATAACAATTAATTGAGAAGACCATGTCCTATATTAGGGGCACCTTTGTATCTAGACTAACATCGTTGGTTTTCAGCCTTCTGGAGGGGTTCATTATAGCAGATTTTCCCAATGCAGTTTTCCTTTTGATTTCCTGACTGCTGGTATTAAGAGTGTTGATTGTGGTCCTAGCAAAGTAACAACCTCAGTCTCTTCTCCATCTATTATGGTGTTGCCAGTTGGTCTAGTGGTGAGAATCTTTGTCTTGATGTTGAGCTTCAGTCCATATTGAAGATTACACTCCTTGACCTTTCACAGCAAATGCTTCAGTTCTTCACTTTCAGCAAGCAAGATTGTGTCATCTCCATATTTTGAAGTCACACTCCTCCTTATAAAGCCCTGCTTCCAGAATAATCTGTTCTGCAAACAGATTGAAAAGGTATGGGGACAGGATGCATCCCTGTTGTACTCCTTTCCTATTTTGAACCATGCAATGTTTCCTTGCTATGTTCTGAAGACTGCTTCTTGGTCCAAGTATAGGTTTCGTGTAAGTACGATCAAGTGTTCTGAGATTCCCTTTTTCTTCAAGGTTAGCCACAATTTATTGTGATAATATCAAATTGTGATAATTGTCAAATGCCTTTGTATATTCAATGAAATACAGATAAATATTCCTCTGGTACTCACTGCTTTCTGTCACAATCCATCTGACATTGGCAATAATGTCCCTAGTGTCATAACCATGACACTTTTTTTCACCAACATCATAAGTAACATTCATTAGTTCTGTGATCTACTGTGTTTATCGTCCATATTGTATGCATAGTTACTCTATTGAATATTCCATCGCTAGAGTCAAGCAAACTTTAGTTCTCAAAGTTACATCTTTGATTTTAAATTCTTCAAAGCCAATTTGTATCAGATTTTCCCAAATATATTAATTGTTCTTAATTGCTACTTCAATAAACACAGAATATTAATTAAAATAAATGTAATCCTTGACTACTTCAATCTTTTCTCTCTTTTTCATAGGATTGTGTACTGCTTTAGTTGTGAGGTTTCTGTTTTCTTTATATTGCAGTACAATCCTTACTGATAACTATATAGTCTTTGGTCTTTATGAGTGTTTCAAGTCACTTTTATTCCAGCAGGATCTACTGTTGTTTTTGCTATATGTAGTCATGTTGGAATGAGGCTCAATGTCAAGAAGACAAAGATTCTCA